>NC_063374.1:5763668-5828656 GCF_021869965.1 Rhincodon typus | reverse complement strand
CACGGCCAATCCACCCTAACCTGCACATCCCTGGACACTATGGGGTAGTTTAGCACGGCCAGTCCACCCTACCCTGCGCATCTTCGGACTGTGGGAGGAAACCAGAGCACCGGAAGGGAACCCACCCAGACACTGGGAGAATGTGCAACTGCCCGAGGATGGAATTGAAACCCAGGTCCCTGGCACAGTGGGGCAGCAGTGTTAACCACTGAGCCACTGTACTACCCTTACTGCAATGCAACTTGCAGATTGTCTCTTAGCCTTCTAGTCAGTAGATGTCATGGGTTAGTTGGGAGCATTGTTACAATACATCTTGTAGAAGGCATCTAGTAATGCCAGTGTGCACCAGGGGTGGAGGGAGTGAATTCTTATTTTGTTGGGTTCAAGTGGGTTACCTATTCTTGAATGGTGTCGAGGTTCCTGTAAATCTCGTGTCTTGGGTGAATGCAATAATGTGCTTCTAAGTGGCTTGTCACTGTGTTCTGTCTTTGGCAATAATGCAGCAAGCAATTTTGTTCATTTGCATTGTCTGGGTATGATTTGGCTGATTGCACTGCTTAGCTAAGTTTCTTTACGAATGTGATTGATTGATTCATTGCTGTCACATGTACCGAGGTACAGTGAAAAGTGTTGTTTTGCGTGCTATCCAGGCAGATAGTACCATACAAAGTGCATCAGGCTGGCAGAACAGAGTGCAGAATGCAGTATTACAGCTGCAGAGAAGGTGCACAGAGAGAGAGAAAGAGCTCAGAACTAACACCTGATTTGCACTACTCGACATTTTTCATTGTTAAAGAGAAATCTACAACATTGGTGCGGTACAGAGACAGATTGACCTGTCTGGATTTGAAGGATATACAGAATAGGAAGAGGAGTCTCCCTGCTATGGGAAAGATGTTGTTAAAGTTGAAAATATTTAGAAAAGATTCACAAGGATGTTGGCGGAGTAGGAGGGCTTGAGCCAATGGGAGAGGCCAAACAGGCTGGGGCTATTTTCCCTGGAGTGTTGAAGGCTGATAAGAGATCGTGTAGAGGTTTATAAAATCATGAGGGGCTTGGATAGAGCAAATAAGCAAGGTCTTTTCCCTGGGGTGGGGGAGTCCAAAACCAGGGGGGCATAGGTTTAAGTTGAGCGGGGAAAGATCTAAAAGGAACTTAAGGGGCAAGCTTTTCACACAGAGGGTGGTACGTGTATGGAATGAGCTGTCAGAGGAAGTGGTGGAGGCTGGCGCAATTACAACATTTAAAAGGCATCTGGATGGTTCCATGGATAGGAAGGGTTTAGAGGGAACAAAAACAGAAATTGGTGGAAGAGATAACAAGGTGTAGAGCTGGATGAACACAGCAGGCCAGGCAGCATCAGAAGAGCAGGAAAGCTGACGTTTCGGGTCTGGACCCTTCTTCAGACAAAAAACAATGTTTTTTTTCTGAAGAAGGGTCCAGACCCGAAACGCCAGCTTTCCTGCTCCACTGATGCTGCCTGGCCTGCTGTGTTCATCCAGCTCTACACCTTGTTATCTCAGATTCTCCAGCATCGGCAGTTCCTACTATCTCTAATTGCTGGAAGAGCTCAGTAGGTCTGACAGTATCTGTGAAGAGAAATCAGAGTTAACATTTCGGGTAGAGTGACCCTTCCTCAGAACTCAGGATTTAGTGGGATATGGGCCAAATGTTGGCAAATGAGACCAGATAAATTTAAGATATCCGTTCGGCATGGACGAGTTGGACCAAAGGGTCTGTTTCCTTGCTGTACAGCTCTATGATTCTAGGAGAAAGGCATGACGGATTCTCTGGATAGTGATAATCTTGAACAAGAGAGGTCACACACTCAGGGTCGAGCATTGAGATAGAAGGCGCCTTTTCTTAGAACAAAAGGCTGATCAAAACGCTCATGGGTGTTTCAAAGCATGAGAGATGATATGATTAAAAATTCATAAGATCTCAAAGGATTTGACAGCAGCTGCTCAGAGGATGTCTCCTCCAGTTGCAGACAGGGAGTTGGGATCTAGAATGAGGAGACACTGGTTTACTGGTAAGCAGTGTCTTATTTAAGGCAGAGGTGAGGAGACCATCTGTCTCTCGAAGAGTCATTTAAGTTTGGAATTCTCTACTTCTGCAAGTACTGGATGATGATGGAATTGGGCAGATTTTTGACTGATGAGGGAGTCAAGGATTTGGGAGGATGGGCAAGGACTGAAATCATATCAGCTATGATCAGGAACAAGCTTAATGGGTCAAATGCCCTGTTCTTGCTCCTATTTCTTATGACAGTATGGTCAATATCTCTGTCCAAACCCCATTCCTCTTGATAATGTCTCTGTTACTTTAGATGTCTTTATATTCCTGGCTGGCTTTATCTCGTATTCTAATTTTTACACCCACCTTTCTCTGGTTTTATAAAACACTCCCAAACCTTACACATCTATTTTTCTTACAGTATTACACACTTCTTTTAATTTAATCCTATCCTGAACTTCCTTTGCAAGCTACAGATGGACCTTTATTGCTGTCTTCTTTACTTTGCATTTGAATGCATTTTTGTTGCAAATTTTCAATTCTTTCTTTAAAAATTTCCTGCTGTTTATTTACAGCCACTGCTTTTAACCTTTTCATCCAATCAACATTAGCCGACTTACCTGTGTAACTGACTCCATTTAAGTTTGAGATTCTTGTTCACAATTGGGGTATGTCACTTCCAAACTTAATATTGGCTTCAATTGTGTTATGATCACAATTGCCCATTGGATCTTTTATTATGAGAGAACCTTGCATTTGTTGCACAGTAATAGCTTCACAATACTAGCCCTTGTTCTTCCTTAACTTCTTACCAGAATGGTCCAACTTTGAGGGGAGTACAGGAGCAGAGGAACCTCGGGGCTCATGTTTGTGATTCTCTGAAGGTGGCCAGGCAAATTGAAACAGTAATTGAGAAGACTTGTAGGATCAATGGGTTTTTAAATAGAAGTATGGAGTGTAAAAACAAGGAAGTGATGCTACAAAAAAAACAGAAGTTGTTGGAAAAGTTCAGCAGGTATGGCAGCATCTGTGAAGAAAAATCAGAGTTAACATTTCGGATCTGGTGACCCTTCCTCAGAACTCCTTTGTAGTGATGTTACATCTTGACAAGTCTTTAGTCAAAGCACATTTGGAGTGTTGTGTTTAGTTCTGAGCACCTTATTTAAGGAATGATGTTAAAGGCCCTGTAGAGACTGCAAAGGAGATTTACTCAAATGAGAGATTGTAGATACAAGGAAGGATTAGGGAGATTGGGTTTACACGCCCTGGAGCAGAGAAGATTAAGAGATGACCTTATTGAGGTGTTCACAGGGTAAAGAAGGACATTCTGTTTCCACCGGTTGGTATTTCTGTAACCAGAAGGTCACAATTTCCAGACTGTCAGTGAGAGAGCTGAAACTTCTTTACCGAGAGAGTTCTAAGGATTCGGAATGCACTGCCTGGGAGAGTGGGGGGAGAAGGATTCTATAGGAGGGTTCTAAAGACAGCTGGATATATATTTGAAAGGGATGAAGTTAGAGGGCTACAGAGATAGGGCTGGAGAGTGGGTAGCTCTTTTGGGAGCCGGTATAGACACGATGGGTCACATGGCCTCCTTTTGAACTGTAAAATACTACGAAAACTGAACAAATGTACCCAGTTGAATTGGACCAGTCCATTTGAAGATTGAAGTGTCACCACAACAATTACTGAGCCTTTGTCGCTACACCCCAGTCATTCCTTGTTTTGTGCTCTGCCCAATGGTATAACTGCTGTCGGGACTGATAAATGATTTCCTGCAGCATTTCCTGACATTTCTTACTCTGTGCCTCCTCCCACACCGATTCTGATGCCTAGTTTTCTGACCCAGAATCCTTTCACCACTAATATCTTCATGCTGCCCTTTACAATCAGGCTACCCTTGTGCTGTTTTAGAGTAACAGAGCTGTACGACACAGAAACAGACCCTTCGGACCAACTAATCCATGCTGACCAGATATCTTAAATTAATCTAGTGTTGACATTTGTCAACATTTGGCCCATATCCCTCTAAACCCTTGATATTCATATACCCATCAAGATGCCTTTTAAATGTTATAATTGTGCCAGCCTCCAGCACTTCCTGTGGCAGCTCATCCCATACCTGCGCCACCCTCTGTGTGAAAAGGTTCCTTTTAATTCTTTCCCGTCCCACCTTAAACCTATGCCCTGTAGTTTTGGACTCCCCTACCCTGGGGGTAAAAGACCTTTGCTATTCATCCTACCCATGCCCCTCATGATTTTGTAAACCCCTATAAGGTCACCCCTCAGCCTCCGACGCTCCAGGGAAAATAGCCCCAGCCTATACAGCTTAAACCCTCCAACCTTGGCAACATCCTTGTCAATCTTTTCTGAACCCTTTCAGGTTTCACAATATTTTTCCTACAGCAGGGAGACCAGAATTGAACACAGTATTCCAAAAGTGGCCTACTCAATGTCCTGTACAGATACAACATGACCTTCCAACTCCTATACTCAATGCACTGACCAATAAAGGCAAGCGTACCAAATGCCTTCTTCATTGTCCTGTCTACCTGTGACTCCGTTTTCAAGGAACTGTGTACCCACACTCCACGGTCTCTTTGTTCAGCAGCACACATCCTGTCCTACTTTTCGAGATTTTGTGTGCCCTGAGATACAAGGTGGTGAGAAGGTAGACACCCCAGAGTGTATCGGTTTCAGCAAAAACATTAAAGGCGACATGATGATAGAATCCCTACAGTGTGGAAACAGGCCATTTGACCCATTGGGTCCATGCTGACCTCCGAAGGGTGTCCCATCCAGACCCACCCCCCTACCCTATATTTCCTGTGCTAACCCACCCAGCCTGCACATCCCTAGACACTGTGGAGCAACTTAGCATGGCCAATCCACCCTAACCTGCACATCCCTGGGCACTATGGGACAATTTAGCGTGGCCAATCCACCCTAACCTGCACATCCCTGGGCGCAATGGGACAATTTAGCATGGCCAATCCACCCTAACCTGCACATCCCTGGGCACTATGGGACAATTTAACACGGTCAATCCACCCTAACCTGCATATCCCTGGACACTATGGGGCAATTTAGCACAGCTAATCCACCCTAACCTGCACATCTTTGGATTGTGGTAGGAAACCAGAGCACCCGGAGGAAACCCCATGCAGACACAGGGCGAGAACGTGCAAATGCCGCATAGACAGTTGCCCAGGGGCGAGATCGAACCCAGGTCTGTGACGCTGGGAGACAGCAGTGCTAACCACTGTGCTGCCCCAAGCTAAGCTTCATTTCTTCGTTCAAGCGGTTTAGAAGACATGGTGTGACCGTGCAGCGGAGGCAAGCCCGGTTTTTTCCATGGGGGATTAGATAGCCCCTCCTGAGCGAAGGCCATTCAGCCTCTCGATCCTGTTCCGCCATTCAATGGGATCGAGGCTAATCTGTGGTCTTAACTCCGTTTTAGGCCCACACCCCTCAATACCTTTGCTCAACAGAAAAAAATTCTATCTCAGAGGATGGGCTGAAGGGCCTCATTCTGAACTGTGGGAGTTCCTTGATTCAAAAGGAAGTGGGCATGACCCCAGTGCCAAGGCGCATGAGTCAGATTAACAATATTGAAGAGTTGGAGGTACCCACAAGCAGACATATTCACTTTGTAATTCATCCATATTGCAAAGGGAGGCAATGACCTAGTGGTATTATCGCTGGACTGTAAATCCAGAGACCCAGATAATGTTCTGGGGACCTGGGTTCGAATCCTGCCCCGGCAGATTGTGGAATGTGAATTCAATAAAATATCTGGAATTAAGAATCTAATGATGACCGTGAATCGATTGTTGGGAAAACCCATCTGGTTCACTGATGCCCTTTAGGGAAGGAAGCTGCCATCCTTACCTGTTCTGGGCCTACATGTGACTCCAGACCCACAGCAATGCAGTTGACTCTGAACTGCCCTCTGGGCAATTAGCAGTGGGATCACAAATATTGCCTAGCCAGCGACGCCCTCATCCCGTGAATGAATAAAGGAAAAAAGATAAAAATAAAGTGTTGTACAAAAGCTCACTCCTGACCTATATACATCTGCTAAAGAGTGTGTCTCAGGGTTACTTTAGACCTTAAGGGCTTTGAAGAGCAAGCACGAACCAAATGGATAAAGAGATTAGAACTGAATGTAAACCTATTTTTACGTTCGTACAAAACTATTAGGCACAATAGGAATGGTAACTGTGCAGCATAGCAGACACTGTCTCAGAGTTTCTCAGCCGTTTTCTGCATGATTGAACAGCACATGATATCATTCATGCTCAGTTGACAGAATTTTATATAATGGCATGAAACAGCTGAATACCAAGTATCTAAAAGACACTAAGATACAGGGTGAGGAGTTGGGGGGGGCATGCTGTGACTTGTCGATGGAGCAGTACCCTCAACCTCTTGATCCTCAGCACAGTTAGCCTCAGAGTGCAGGTTGGTTTGGGAGGTGAGAGATAACTTGCCCACCAGTAAGGTGGAGGCTGTTGTCTCTAGGGTTTATTTTGTAGCTCCCCCACTTCCCTCCACTTAACTGGCACCCTAATCCATCACCTTTCACACCCACTCCCTCCACAACCGATGCTCAGTTGCAGGGTGTACAAATCTACATGACGTACTGCGGAAATTCGCCAAAGATCCTCAGACAACAACTTCCAAACCTACGACCTCTACCATCTAGAAGGACAATGGCAGCAGTATGTACCATCTACAAGATGCAGTGCAGCAACTCACCAAGACTCCTTAGGCACCACCTTCCAAACCCACAACCACTTCCATCTAGAAGGACAAGGGCAACAGATACATGGGAACACCACCTCCTGCAAGTTCCCCTCCAAGCCACTCATCAACAGGACTCGGAAGTAGATTGGCTGAACCCTCACTACCACTGGATCACAGTTCTGGAGCTCCCTCCCTGAGGGCATTGTGGGTCTACCCGCAGCACACACGGACTGCAGCGGTTCAAGAAGGTAGCTGACCCACCACCTTCTCAAGGGGGCAACTAGGGACGTGCAATAAATGCTGGGCCCAGCCAGCAATACCCACGTCCCACAAATGATTAAAAAAAAATAGAATTTGATAAGCTTCAATGAGCTTTTCCTCCTCTCATCTCTTGAGAATACAGGTCCAGTCTGCTCAACCTCTCCTTACAGGACAGTCCCACCATCCCAGGAATATGTCTGATGAATATTTGTTGTGCTCCCTCTGTATGCAAGGCTTGCAAGTTTTCTTCCAGTTGTGCTTTTCTGGTCCAAGGTGGCTGGGTATACGAGACTGTGCGCTTACTCAATAAAGGCATCCAGTACAAGTGCAGAGACGTATCAGAATCCTTTATGAAACACAACAGGAAAGTTGTCCCCAGTGCTAATTAATCCCTGAACGCTTTAGCAAGAACATGATGGCTGAGGAAAGACACAGAACAGATGAATGAGAAAGATTCCAAGATGAGGATGTTGTTAGATCAGAGAGACCCTTCTTTGGAGAGAAGGCATAAGAGAAGCGTTGAATGCCAGGGTAGAAGACAGGACAATGTGGAGAGGGAGAAACTGCCTCCCATTGGCAGAAGGACTGGCAACCACAGGAGCTCAAATCAAAGGTGAACATTATTAGAGCCAAAGGTGACATGAGGAGAAGCCATTTCTCGCAGTCAGTGATCAGGATGCTTCCTGAAGGTGTAGTCCTATCAGTTCCTTCAAATGGGAATAGGATTACAACGTGAAGGAGAGAATATTCCAGGGATGTGGGGAAAGAGTGGGACATGCTACATTGCAGAGCCTGCAAATTAGGGCCAGGCCCCTCAGGAGAGATGCTAGGAAGCACAAAGGGTGGCAAAGGTTTGGAACTCTCTTCCACAAACGGCAGTCAATGCTGGATCAGTTGTTAACTTTAAAGCTGAGAGAGGTCAAGGCTTGAAGGGATATGGGCCAAAGGCAGGTAGATGGAGTTAGGCCACAGATCAGCATTGATCTTCATTGAATGGTGGAACAGGCTCAAGGCCTACTCCCTGTTCCTATGCACTTCGAATGAGTTGAAACAGTTGATGGGCTGAGATGACGTCTTCATGCACTGCGCTGTTTTATGACTCGATGAAAGGATTGTTCCATCTGTGTGTTTTGTACCTTTGCATTGATAATTAAATAAGCCTTTTGCCTGTTCTGCTAAGCCAAATATATTCAATGTGAAATGCGATTAATACTTTATTATTCTCTTAAACATGCGAGGTTTAAAATTTCAAGTAATTCCTCATTTACTTTATAAAATTTATAACCTGCTGTGGATCAAACTGTAAACATATGCCATTTAATCATAAGCTGAGATGCCGTAATGCCATCCGAAAGGTTTAGTGTTGGCAGTGGTTAGCACTCTCTTGTGTGCCTGTTGACACAGGACAAGCAGAATCAAAGCTGACAATCCTAGTTGTAGAGTCAGACAGCACGGAAACAGGCCCTTCAGCCCAACCCGTCCATGCTGACTACATTTCCTAAACTGAACTGGTCCCATTTGCCTGTGTTTGGCCCATATCCCTCTAAACCTTTCCCATCCGTGTACCTATCCAAATGCCTTTTAAATGTTGTAATTGTACCCGCCTCTTCCACCTCCTCTGGCAGCTCATTTCATACACACACCATCCTCTGCATGAAAAAGTTACCTCTCAGGACCCTTTTAAATCTTTCCCCTCTCACCTTAAACCTATGCCCCTCTAGTTTTGGACTCTGGGGTAAACATTTTTGCGATTCACCCTACCCATGATTTTACAAAGCTCTCTCAGGTTACCCTCTCAATGCCCTATGATCCAGGGAAAAATGTCCCAGCCTATCTAGCCTCTCCCTATAACTCAAACCCTCCAGTCTCGGTAACATCCTTGTCAATCTTATTTGCACGCTTTCCAATCTAATAAAATCCTCCCTGTACAATGTATGATCAGAATTGACCGCAGTATTTCAAAAGTGGCCTAACCAGTGTCCTGCACAGCTGCAATATGACCTCCCAACTCCTATACTCAAAGAACAAAACCTGAAGTTGCTGGAAAAGCTCAGCAGGTCTGGCAGCAACAGTGAAGAAAAATCAGGGTTAACGTTTCGTGTCTGGTGACCCTCTGTCAGAACTGATACTCGCTATTCTGACCAATGAAGGCAAGTGTAGCAAATGCCTTCTTCACCACCCCGTCTAGCTGCAACTCCACTTTCAAGGAACTATGTACCTGCACCCCTAGGTTTCTCTGCTCGACAACACTCCCCAGGAGTGTCTCGGTCCTGCCCTTTGCCTGTACCACCTTTCTGTTTGAGACTTCAAACTGTGTTTCCAATTGCCATCTTGGGAACACACCTTTTATTTTGGAAGAATTGTTTACCTCAGTCTTCTTGCCCAATGGCTATCCCTCAATTGTAGGATGATAGAGTGAACGTCAATGGACCAGAATGGAAAGGAGACCCAGGCTAATTTTCCATGGATGTCCCACGAAGAAATCTGATGGAAATTCAATCCATTGATAAATGCAGAGTCGTCAAATGGTAATTTTGTGTACAGTTTGGGTCCTCTTACCTAAGCAAGGATATTCAGGCTATGAGAAAGCGTACCAGACTGATTCCCGGGATAAATAACACAAAGATGCTGAGGATCAAAACAAAAAGCTCTGGGGAATATCGGCAGGTGTGGCAGCATCTGTGGTGAGAGAGAGAGCAGAGTTAAAATGTCTCAATTCCATTGACCCTTCTTCTGAACTGGGATGGCAAGACTGATGTATGGAGAGGGACTGGATCGGTTAGGACTATATTCACTGGAGTTTTTTAGAAGAATGAGGGGGGAGATCTCAGAGATGCCTACAAAATTCCAACAGGACTAGACAGTGTCAATGCAGGAAGGATGTTCCCGATGACCCGGGGAGTTCAGAACCAGGGGGTCACAGTCCAAGGATTACAGTGATAGGCCATTTAGGACTGAGCTGAGGCGAAATGTCCTCACCCAGAGAGTGGGGAGCCTGTGGAATTCTCTACTACAGAAAGCGGTTGAGTCCAAAATATTAAATGTTTTCAGGAAGGAGTTCGGTATAGTTCTTATGGCTAAAGGGATCAAAGGGTATGGGGGAGAAAGTGGGGAACAGGGTACTGAGTTGGATGATCAGCCACAATCCTATTGAAGAGTGGAGCAGGCTCGAAGGGCTGAATGGCCTACTGCTGTTTCCTATTTGCTATATTTCTATGTGACTGTGACAATAAGCATTGATTGTCATTAAGACACATCTGGTTCACTGGAATCATAGAACCATACAGTACAGAAGAGACCCTTTAGCCCATCAAGTCTGCGCCGACTAAATGACTCTAAATCTACACTAGTCCGAAGTACTATGCCTCTTTAGAGATCTGCTGTCCTCACCTGGCCTGGGCCTACATGTAACACCAGGACCCACAACGATGCGGTTGACTTTTAAACTGGCCCTGGTCAATAGCCACTCAATTAAGGGGCATTTAAGGATGGGTGAGAAATGCAGACCAGGCCACATCTCTTAAAAGAATAAGAGAAGAGAAACAAATAAGCAGAATTGGAGCACACTGCCTTTGGGGAGGTGATGGCCTGGTGGTATTGTCACTGGGCTGTTAATCCAGAGTTCCAGGTAATGTCCTGGGGCCCCAGATTTGAATCCCACCATGGCACGTGGTAGAATTTGAATTCAATAAATGTCTGGAATGATGGTTATAAATCCATTGTTGGGGAAAACCCCATCTGGTTCACTAATGTCCTTTAGAGAAGGAAACTGCCATCCTTACCTGGTCTGGCCTACATGTGACTCCAAACCCACAGCGATGTGGTTGACTCTTAGGTGCCCTCTGGACAATTAGGGATAGGGTAATAAATGCTGTCCTAGGCAGTGATGCCCTCATCCCATGAATGAATGACTGAGGCAGTCAAGAGGCTCATTTGGATAGAAATGACGTGCAGGGGTAGCAGGGTAAAAGGCAGGAGATTGACGCTAGGGGATAGAGCTGGTGCAGGCAGAATGGGCCCCCGTTCTGATTTGGGAGCAGTTCAGAGAAGGTTCACTCAACTGAACAAAAAAGGGACACGTTCACAAAGGATAAGATATTTCCATTTATATAACACCCCATCGGGTAAGGCTAGCTGTGAGATCAGTGGATCATGACCTTGTTTCTAAGCAACAATGGGGACATTACATGATATCATAGTCGCCATGCCAGGGGCATGGGGGCTGATGGTGTTTGATTTCTATGAAACCTAGAATGGAGGCGACAGTGGTGCCATGGATTGTAGGGAAGATCCCATCATTTCCTCCCAGGGAAGAAAAACTGCTGGCCTCACCTCACCCGCACGTGACTCCAGACCCCACAAGCGCTGTCCTAACTGCCCTGTCGAGTGCCCCCGACAAGCCACTCGGGTCAAAGGGCACCACTACTGGGCTAGCCTGGGCTTCTGTTCTAGGGGGCACACATTTGACACCCATCATGGCAGAAGTTGGGGGGTGGTGTTTCCATTCAGAAAGAAACCCAGTCTTGAGGCATATTGTCATTTAAAAAGCGCGTTGGGTTCACTAATGCCCTTTAGGGAATGGCCCCTTTCTGCACTGTCTACAAAGTCTGCCATTTTGATATGCCCAGCCTACATGTGACTCACCATATGCCCACTGTGATGGGGTTAACTTTTAACAGTGCTCGGGGAAATTAGGAAGAGGGTGCAAATGATGGGCCTAGCCTGGCTAGCAACGCCCACTTCCCATGGACCAATCTGAGAAAGAAAAGTGTCAGCCATTATATTTTGTGGGAGGTGGGGCACAGGAACTTGCTGCAGTTAGCCATGAGCAGAGTAAGAATCACTGGGATTGGTTCCCCCACTTGCTCAGTCCCAGTTGGTACGTCCAAACATGGAGGAATTTGCAAGGAGACAGGCGTCCAAGGACATGTTGAGTCTCTGGGAAAGGCAAAAAGTATAAGATGCAACTGCAGGCCGACCTAGACTCAGTTATTTAATTTGATTCGATTTATTATTGTCACATGCACCTAGGTACAGTGATAACTTTCGTTTTGCATGCAGTGCAGGCAGATCATGCCATACAAAGTGCATTAGGGTAAAAGTGCATTACAACTGCAGAGAAGGTGCACAAAGGGCGAGATCAACATTAAATTTAAAATTTGAGAGGTCCATTCAGAAGTCCAATAACGACGAGGAAGAAGCTGTTCTTGAATCTGTTGATCCGTGCGTTTAAGCTTTTGTATCTTCTGCCCAATGGAAGAGGTTGGAAGAAATTATAACCAGGGTGGGCGGGGTCTTTGATGATGTTGGCTGCCTTCCTGAGGCAGAGGGAAGTGTAGATGGAGTCAGTGGATGGGAGGTTGGTTTGTGTGTTGGACTGGGCTGTGTTCACAACTCTGTAGTTTCTCACAGTCCTGGGCAGAGCAGTTGCCAAACCAAGCTGTGATGCATCTGGATAGAATGTGTTCTATGGTGCATGTGTAAACATTGGTTTGGTTCCTTATGGGCGTGCTGAATTTCCTCAGCCTCCCGAGGAAGAAGAGGCATTGTTGTGCCATCTTGACCATTGTACAAACATGGGTGCTCCAAGACAGATTGTTGGTGATCGTCACCCTCAGGAGCTTGACTCTGTCCGCAATCTCCTCCTCAGCTCCATTGTTGTAGACAGGTCTTCATAGGCCTCAATCCTGTCGAATGTAGCTGTCTTCAAAAATGAAGAGCAAAAGCAAAACCCCTTCCTGGAGTTGACTTTCTCTCGGGCAAAGCCAACTTTAAGTCGGGTAATTGTAGGAGGAGAACCAGAAAATACCGTCGGGTTACCTCCTGCCTATTTAACCGTCTTCAGTAGCCTGTCCTGGTTGAAGCATTGAAAACCACGAGGGGGTCTTTTGTTGGGGCAGTAGGGGTGCACGGAAAATGTTCCCACTCAAGGACAGTAGATTCAAGGTTGTTTGTAAAAGACACAAAAGTGACACAAGGCACAACGTTTTCCTGCAGCGAATGTGCTGCGTGAGATTGTAGGGGGGTGGGGTGCTTGATTCACCCCAGAGAGAATCATGTGGGTATCTAAAAAGGAAGGACGTTGCGGTTTCAGGGGAGAGAAGGTGGGAGGATCGCACAGAGTGAGACGCCCATTGGGAATACCAGCATGGACTCTGCAGGCTGAGTGGCTGAGTTTTGAAGCAATTCCAAAATGTGCGATTGGTAGGAAGAACCCATCTACTGCATGCATAAGGCTCTTATTTATCTGAAAGTTGGGGCACAGGACATCTATTGAAGCTATTGAATGTTGACTGATGAAGCTTTCATCTTGCTTGCTTTCATCAATCAGTGAGCTGAGTACTGGAGTTGGGGCATCTTGTTGCAGTTATACAAGATGTTGGTAAGGTTACGTTTAGAGTACCGCGTGCAGTTCTGGACGCCCTCCTATATAAAGGATATTATTAAACTTGAAAGAGTGCAGAAAAGACTTACTAGGATGCTATCTGGCCTGGAAGGTTTGAGTTACAAGGAGAAGTTGGATAAACTGGGACTTCTTTTGTGCACCTCCTGTGCAGTGTAACCTTGTATGCCTCACTCTGTCTGAGCACCCTGTGATCTGTATGCCCTCGTTTGCTGTGATCTGCTCGCAGAATAAGACTTGTCACTGTACTTAGGTACATGTGACTACAATAAATCAAATCAAATTAAACACACCGAGCGGGCAAGCTTGCAAGTGCAGTTATTGAGTATTTTGAACTCAGAAGGATCAAAGGAAAGAGACGGCGTGAGAGGCAGAGATTGTAGGCTGGAGACGAGCATTTATGACAATTGTGTTTTGTTCCAAATTACCTGCTTGCTTCTCTTCATCTATTGACATACATTGGAGAGAGTAATCACTCGCGGCTATTTTAAGCACCACAAGCCACAAACTCATATTTCTCCATCTTAAATCCAATTGATATTCTGTTGTCCCTGTCCCCTTGTCCCCTTGAATCCCAAGCAGGGAGCTGGTCCTGGCTGATAAATCTCTTGCACTCTGGTGAAACTATCATGATTTGTCATTTCTTGGAAAACTCTGCTGATCTCAGCCATCCAGTTAATATTACCATTTCCTACCTCTCAACTCCTGCACTCAATTCCACATGCCAGATTTATAAGAAAGATATAGAAAGGGTGCAAAAAAAAATGATTTACAAGGTTGATACTAGAAACACAGAAGTATTGCTGGCAGGGGAGGAAGGCTGATCATAAATAGAACAGTTTTCTTTGTTCAAGGAACGAGGGAGACAGAGAACACGACATTATCGATCTAATGCCTGCTGCACAGAAAATGTTTGAATCCATTACTGAGGAGGCAGGAGCAGGGCATTTTGAAAATCGGACACAAATCAGGCAGAGTCAGGATTCTAGGAGTGGGAGTAGGCCATTCAGCCCCTCTAGCCTGTCCCATTCGACACGACCGTGGCTGATCTCATCTCGGCCTCAACCCCAATTTTCCATGCTCCGCTCCCTGTAACCCGTTACTGATTAAAAGTCTCCTCCTGAAATTATTCACTGTGCGGATCTGTGGAATTCACTCCCCCCGCAACCCCACTTTTGGAGAAGCCATTTCTCCTCATCTCTGTTTTAAATCTGCCACCCCCCCTTATCCTGAAACAATGTCCTCTTGTTCTAGATTGCCCCCACATGAGGAAACGTCCTCTCTGCTTGTCAATCCCCCTTTAGCATCTTAGACCTTCGTTAGATCTCCTGTCTTTCTTCTAAAGTCCAGAGAGCATCGGCCTAAACTGCTCAATTTTTCTTCACAAGACAAACCCTCCATGTCTGGAATTAATGAGTGAATCTTCTCCGAACTACCTGCAATGTAACTATATCCCTCCTCAAGCAAAGGGACCTAAACTGTGCGTAGGGCGCCAGCTACGGCCTCACTAATGCCTTTATTAAAGATAAATCGTGCTTAATTGCTTCATCTTTTGAGGTTGTGAGAAACAAGGTGGACAGTGGGAACCCAGTAGATATGGTGTATGGAGAGAAAGCCGCAATATGGTGTTGAGACAGAGAATCAGCCATGATCCTATTGAATGATAGAACAGGCTCAAAGGGCTGAATGGCCCACTTCTGCTTTTGGTTTCTATGTATGTTCTATGTCAAGAGGTTATACTATTGGGGGCAACAGATTAGTATGGCTAAAGAACTGGTTACATAACAGGAAGAAGAGAATGGGGGTAAATAGATTGATTTCATGTTCGCAAATCTCACTGAACGGATCAGTGCTCAAATATTTACAATTTGTGTTCATGACTAGATGAAGGGATCAAGGGCATGTTGGTTAAATTTTCCGATGATATAAAGATTTATGTGAGGACCAGAGTACTGTGTGCAGTTTGGGGTCTCCTTATCTGAGGAAGGATGCTCTGGCGATGGAGGGAGTGCAGTGAAGGTTTACCAGACTGATTCCTGGGAATGGTAAGACTGACGTATGAGGAGAGACTGGATCAGTCAGGCCTATATTCACTGGAGTTTTTGGAAGAATGAGGAGGAATCTCACAGAAACCTATAAAATTTGAATGGGACTGGACAGGGTAAACACGGGAAGAATGTTCCTGATGCCTTGGGGAGTCCAGAAGTGGGAGGTTGGGGGGTGGGGGTGGGAGTGGTGACAGTCTTAAGGACACAGGGTAGGCCTTTATCTTGTTCATTCATGGGATGTGAGTGCTGCTGACTAGGGCAGTGCTCACCCCTACATGCCCACAGTCAAGAGTCACCCGCAGTGGGTCTGGAGTCATGTGCAGGCCAGACCAGGTAAGGATGGCAGCTTCCCTTCCCTAAAGGACATTAGCAAACCAGATGGACTTTTCCATGATTTTGGACTGAGATGAGGAGAAATGTCTTCACCCAGAGAGTGGGGGAGCCTGTGGATTTCTCTGCCACAGAAACCGGTCGAGGCCAAAACATTGAATGCTTTCAAAAAGGAGTCAGATATAGTTGTTGGGGCTAAAGGGATCCAAGGGTTTTGTGGGAGAAAGCAGGAACAGGGGACTAAGTTAGATGATCAGACGCGATCCTATTCAATGACAGAGCAGGCTCAAAGGGTCAAATGGCCTACTCCTATTTTCTACCTGTCTACACAGGTTGGGAGGTCTAGCTGCAAGTGTACGGGGTCTTCCTGAGGTTACATCTCAGCAGCAGTTTGGGTGTTCAGACAAAGAAGGGATAGATTATATTGGAAGCTGTTGAGAGGAGGGCCATTCTGTTGATACCTCAGCTGGTGGGTCTGTCTAATGGGAAATGGTTGAGCTGATTGGACTGGTACTCATTGGTGTTTTTGGAAGAACAGAGGTGATCAAATTGAAACACCTCAGATTCTGAGTGGACTTGATTGGGTAGATGACTGAGAGGATGACCCTTTTGCGGAGGGCGTGTCCTGATTTTGGGGGAGAGGAGGACCAAGTTGAAAATAAGAGGCCTCCCAGTTCAGAAGGTGTTGAGGAGGACATTGTTTCTCTCAGAATTCTCTTCCATTGGAAGCAGTGGAGATTGGGTCATTGAATGAATCAAGTCTGAGTTAGAGCTTTGATCAACCAGGGAACAAGGCCTAAGGGAAACGGGCATGAAAGTGGCACTGAGTTGACAATCAGAACATCATCATACTGAACAGAGGAGCAGGCAGGAGGGACTGAATGGCCTACTGCCGCTCCTTTTTCTTATGGCCTTATTTCCGAAGAAACTTGCTTGCTCGTTAGGAGGCTGAGAAGTGACCTGAAAGAAGTTATAAAATAATGAGAGGTATAGATAGAGTTGATGGTAGCTGTCTTTTCCCTAAGGTGAGTAATTTCAAGGCAAGAGGGCACATTTTTAAGGAGAGAGGAGAGCGATTTAAAAAAGACAGGAGGGGCAATTTTTTTTTACACAGAGGGTGGTTTGTGTGTGGAATCAACTTCCAGAGGAAGTGGTGGATGTGGATACAATTACAATATTTAAATGGGACTTGGATGGATATGTGAACAGGAAAGGTTTGGAGGGATATGGGCCAGGAGCAGGTAGGTGGGACTAATTTAGTTTGGGATTATGGCCAGCACTGACTGGTTGGACCGAAGGGTGTGATTCCGTGTTGTATGGCTCTATGACAAGGAGTGTCTGAGGGGATTAATGGAAGATGAACATGTAAGGTAGAAAGGAATAAAATGTTCTGCTGCAAGAGTTGGACAAAAGCCAGGAGGAGCTTTTAATAGGGAACGAAGGGTGATAAACGCTGGTGGGAGAAATCCCCTCTCTCAGTGCCATATTTCCTGTGTAACATGCATCCAGTAGACCATCCAAAGATTCAGGTGCATAATTCTTTGAAGTTTGTGCCAAAGGTAGACAGGGTAGTTAAGAAGGTGTTTAGCATGTTTGCCTTCATTGCTCAAACCTTTGAGTATAGGAGTTAGGACGTTATGTTGAGGTTGTGCAGGACATTGGTGCAGGACATCTTCTGGAGCACTGTGTCCAGTTCTGGTCTCCCTGTTATAGGAAGGATATTATTAAGCTGGAGAGGGTGCAGAAAAGATTTACCAGGATGTTGCCAGGAATGGAGTGATTGAGATGTAAAAATAGCCTGGATAGGCTGGGACTTTTCTCTTGGAGTATAGGAGGTTGAGGGCGACCTTATAGAGATTTATAAAATCATGAGGGGCATAGATAAAGTGTGTCTTTTTCCCTTGGGTGGGAGATTTCAAGACTAGGGGGCATAGTTTTAAGATGAGAGGAGAAAGATATAAAAAAAGACATGAGGGACAATTTCTTTTACACAGAGAGTGGTTCATGTGTGGAATGAACTGCTAGAGGAAGTGGTGAATGCGGGTACAATTACAACATTTAAAAGACATTTGGGTAAGTACACGAATAGGAAAGGTTTGGAGGGATATGGGCCAAGTGCAGGGGGGTGGGACTAGTTTGGTTTGGAATTATGGTTGGCATGGATTGGTTGGACCCAGTGGTCTGTTTCCGTGTTGTATGGCTGTATGATTTGAATACATTCTGTGCAAAAGTAGTCTCTGTTTGGACCCTACAATCTTCCAACTCAGCTTTTGGGATACCTGCAAAGTTACCAATTCAGGTCATACCCAACCGTGGGCTTTCCAAGGTGGTGATGGTGAGATGGAAGGGGCAAAAGAGGGAGTGAGAATCCCACATTCTTGTTCATTCTTAGGTTTAGGGCATGTACTTCCCATTCCTAATTGCCCCAGAGGGCAGTTAAAAGCCAAGCCCACTGTTGTGGGTCTGGAGTCACGTGTAGGCCCAGACCATGTAAGGTTGGCAGTTACCTTCCTTAAGGGGGCATTCAGGAACTAGATGGGCTTTTCTTGACAATCAATAGACTCTTAATCGCAGATTCTCATTAAATTCAAACTTCAGCATCTTCTGTGGCAGGATTCGAACCCAGGTACTCGGCACATGACCCAGGTGTTTCCCCAGATTAATAGCACCACTAGGCTGTTGCCTCCTCCAGTGGGGCGGCTCGCTGAGGATTTGGGGTCATGAGAGGCTTTGAGGCAGCTCGGACTGAGTTACAACAGCTGCCCTCTCTCACTCGGAACAGTCCTGCCCTGCGGGTACATAAGAGCATAAGAACTAGGAGCAGGTGTAGGCCATCCGGCCCCTCGAGCATGCCCTACCATTCAATAAGATCATGGCTGATCTTTTTGAGACTCAGCTCCACTTATCCGCCCGCACACCATAACCCTTAATTCCTTTACTGTTCAAAAATTTATGTAGCCTTGCCTTAAGCACATTCAGCAAGGTAGCTTCAACCGCTTCACTGGGCAGGGAATTCCACAGATTCATAACCCTTTGGGTGAAGAAGTTCCTCCTGACCTCAGTTCTACATCTGCTTCCCTTCATTTTGAGGCGATGCCCCCTAGTCCTAGTTTCACCTGCTAGTGGAAACAACCTCCCTGCCTCCACCTTATCTATTCCCTTCATAATCTTATATGTTTCTATAAGATCACCCCTCATTCTTCTGAATTCCAATGAGTATAATCCCAGCCTACTCAGTCTCTTCTCTTAATCCAACCCTCTCAACTCTGGAATCAACTGAGTGAATCTCCTCTGCACCCCAGTGCTAGTATATCCCTTCTCAAGTAAGGAGACCACTCCCCTCCAATCCAAAAATTACCCACTAACACATCCCAACCCACCCCATTCCCTACAAACGTCCAACTCTCTCAGTTCTCGGTCACAGCAATATTCAAATTTCGGAATGGAGTCGCAGTGAGGAGACACGCGGGAAGCACAGACATAGACCGCTTCTGGTCATTTGTTCTGATTTCTGCAGTGGCTTTGATGATATTCTCTGGTTGTCTGCCTTCTTTCATTAGCCAACTGCAAACCATTTGCTGATTGGGGTGGCACGGTGGCTCAGTGGTGAGCGCTGCTGCCACACGGCACCAGGGACCTGGGTTTGATTTCACCTTCGGGCGACTGTCTGTGTGGAGTGTGCACATTCTCCCCGTGTCTTCCCACAGTCTAAAGATGTGCAGGTTAGGGTGGATTGGCCATTGCTAAATTGCCCCATAGTGTCCAGGGATATGCATGCTAAGTGGGTTAGCCATGGGAAATGCAGGGCTGAGGGGATAGGGTGGGAGAATGGGTCTGCGTGGGATGCTGGACAGACATTCGCTAGGGGCTGAATGGCCTCTTTCCACACTGTACGTTTTCAAATGGGTGTCATTACTCGCACCAGACCGTGAGCTGCAGCCCCACCCAATAACAGAATTGTTACGGTGCATTCAATCCATCCTGCCTGATTCTATCCCCTAGTACCAGTCTCCTACCCTTTCCCCCATATCCCTGCCCACCATTACCATCCAATACCTCACTCCCTCTTGAAAGCCTCCATTGAACCTGCCTCCCCCACATTTCCAGGCAGTGTACCCCACCCCCTAACCACTCGCTGGGTGGGAACGTTTTCCCTCACATCACCCTTACTTCGTTTGCCCCTCCCTTTAAATCTACGCCCCACTCTTGCTCTTGTTCCTTTTCCCAGTGGGAACAGCTTATCCCTGTCTACTCTGTCCAGGGACCCCACTCCCGGGATTTTGAAAACCTCTCTCAGATCTCCCTCTCTTGGCCTTCTCCTCTCCAAGGGTGGACAGTCCCCAACTTCTTCAATCTATCTTCATTGCTGAAGCTTCTCATCCCTGGAGGCATTCTTGTTAATTGTTTCTGTACCCTCTCTCTCTCTCCAATGCATTCACATCTCTCCTGTAATATAGCGTCCACAACTCGAAACAATACTCCAGCTGAGGTTTAACCAGCATCTTGTCTGAATTCAACATCACGTCCCTGCTCTTGGACTCTCTGTTCCTATTAATAAAGCTAAGGGCACTGTCTGCTTTATTAACTGCTGTCTGTATCTGTCCTGCCATCTTCAATGGTCTGTGCACCTATCACCCAGTTCCATCTGCTCCTGCACCCGCTTTGGAATTGTAACCCCTATTTGATATTGTCTTTCAATGTTCTTCCTACAAAAGTGCCTCGCAACCTCATCTGCCACCTATCTGTCCACTCCACCAACTTGTCAATGCCCTTTGCAGTTGCGCACTGTCCCCCTCACAGTTTACAATTCTCCCATTTACCGTGAGGTTACTTGTTCCTTTGAAATTTGATAGCGATCTCTCTGTGTTGTGTGAAACTGTTGAGGAGTCTGAGGCACGGTTTAAAGATAAGAGATCTCGTTGTTCAGACAGCGATGGAGAGAGTGCTTTTTTTTTCCCTCTCGGAGGCCTTTAGAATTCTATACACCAGCGGAACAGGGTCATTGAAGCCATTTGAGGATGAATTGGAGAGATTTTTGATATGAGTTGAGGGCTTCAGAGGGTGCAGACTGACCTGTGGAGGTGACAGCACAGTCAGTATCTTATGGGAGCATGCAACTCGGGAGGGAGTTCCCTTCTTAATTGGTGTTATACGCCCAATGTGCCCTCTGTTCTTTTTTTGTGAGCTTGATTCTCTGTCTGAATCATACTTACTTCTCTGTAGACCCATGGTTCCTGAGAGATGCCTCACCCATTTTTGACCTCTGGAGTGAAACGGCAGGCACTGTCTGGGAGATGGAAACCCGGATAGACTCCATCCCAGTATCCGTGCGCATGAATGTTTGGGTTATCTAGCGGTTTGGAACCGACCTAGTGCTGTACATCCGTCGTCTTTGCTCAGAGAACCCAGTTCAACTCGGGTCCATGCCAGAGCCTTTGCCTAGCGAAGATTGGTGTGAGTTGGCATTTCCTGTTCCCAGCGCACGACATTTCCCAATCCTGGCACGCCAAGCTTGAACAATTCCAATTCTAGCACAGCATCAACTTGGCTTCCAAAACCACACACAGGGTGGACATTCCTTCAGTACATTAAAGAAAAACTGAGGGCTTTGATTGTCCGCCAGTTGTCAGGAACAGCTGATGGGGTGACGATGATATGTGGGGGCTGGTGGGGGATAAGGAAAGGTGGAAGGGTTCAGTGGATGTGAAAGTTTAAGGACCACCTTACCGCGGCCAATGTCTGAGGTACACTATCTGGCAGCGGTGGAGTCTCTGGGAGGATCTATGTGAACACGTGCTCACTTCCATTGTGTCCACTACCCACAGGAGAAGTATCACTTTGCCAGCTCTCTCTCCATCCCTCCCTTCCTCTCCCACTCCTCTCTGTCTCTTCCTCTCCCTTTCCCCTCGCTCTCTGTCTCCATCTCTCTCTTCTTTTCCATCACTCTCCTTTTCCACCTATCTCCCTCCCTTTCTCTGTCTCCACCACTCTCTCCATATCCATCTCTCTCCCTCCCTCTCTTTCCCTCTTTGTCTCCCTCTCTGTCCATTTCCACCTCTGCCTCCCTCTATCACCACTTCTCGCCTTCCCTCCATCTCTCTCCCTCTCCACCTTCTCCCTCCCTCTCGTAAGATATTGTTGGTTGAATTTGAGACAATGTTGGATACACAATGGGCAACAGACTGTCCTTTTGTAATTTTAAGCCAGTTTGTCAGTCAGTAATGAGGACACAGTTCCCATGGTGAGATAGCAAGAGATGCAGATGATGGAGTCAGAGATAACACAGTATGAAGCTGGGTCCTGACCCGAAACATCAACTTTCCTGCTCCTCTGATTGGCCTCTGATGCAGTCTGGCCTGCTGTGTTCTCCCAGCTCCATACTGTGTTATCACAGTTCCCTTGGTGATATATTAACTAAGCAGATAAGAGATGTGACTCTGGAAGGTGATTCGTTGATACCAGAGGGTGAAGGGATGGTTGACACGGGGAGTACCTTGTTCTCGATGGCTTGTAAAGGCAGCTTTCTACTCTGTCTCCCCAGAGTTAGGGAACTCTCCAACCCCCAGTCACACGCCATCTTCCCTGGTCCATCAGAGGACAGCTCCTCCACATCTCTGGGCACTTGTTGTGATATGTTGTATTGGTAAAGGGACTGCTAGCTTAACACTACACCTCACCGTCCTTGACCAACTTAGAACCCTTGCAGGGTGGAAGCAGGCCATTTGGCCCATCAAGTCCACACCACCCCTTCAAAGGGCATCCCACCCAGGCCCAACCCATTATGTTGTATTTCCCATGGCTAACTCACTCAGCCTCACATCCCCAGACACTATGGGCAATTTAGCATGGCCAATCAACCCTAACCTGCATATCTTTGGATTTGGGAGGAAGCCAGAGCAAAATCACACAGACACAGGGAGAACGTGCAAACTCCACACAGACAGTCACCCCAAGGGGGAAATTGAACCCAGGTCCTAGGTGCTGTGAGGCAGCAGTGCTAACCACTGAACCACCATGCCATCCCAGGTACAGGACGAGGAACCTGGGATGATTAGCTCCTTCCTCTGGCTCGCGGTCCATTAGGGTGAGGGTCATTCCTTGGCCCTTTCTGAGCACTTGCCCAGATAAAGGGGGCACACTGGGTGCCAGCTCAGGAGTGCCAACTTGTGACGTCTTTCCCAGGACTGTTCAGAATCATTGCCGTTTAGAAGCTGGAGGGCGAAAATACACTTTTAGTTAATTAAGAGCAATAATTTCTTCGCGAAGCTCTCAAGCAAGTTCTGTGGTGAGGGCCAGTGGTATTATTGCTGGACCATTAATCCAGGGACCCAGGTAAATTCCGGGGACCTGGGTTCGAACCCTGCCAAGGCAAAAGGTGGAAAAAGAAACTGGAATTAAGAGTCTAATGATCAACTGATGTTGATCATCAGGGAAACAAAAAACCCATCTGGTTCACTAATGCCGTTTGGGGAAGGAAGCTGCCATCCTTACCTGGAGTGGGCCTACATGTGATTCCAGACCCATAGCGATGTGGTTGATGCTTAAACTGCCATCTGGGCAATTAGGGATGGGACAATAAATGGGGCAACTAGCCCAGTGATCCTGTGAATGAATGAAAAGAAATGGCTGTGTTCTGGGAATTGTAGGGAAATTGCTGCTCCACACATGCGTGCAACTTCCAAAACGAGACTGGGAACTTTTTTATTTGTGTTTCCGTGCCTTATTCCATTAATCTTTTTTTTAAAAAAAAGCATTCAAAATGCTTTTTTTTCTCTCTCTCTCCCTCTCTCACTTTCTAAATATCTCATTTTAGTTCTGGCATCCACAGTTTGCCCTGTGCATGTCTGTCACAAGTAGACACTGTGATTGTGACAAAAGAAAAAAGTCGTTCTCCCGTGAGTTTTGATCCTTTTTTTTATTCTGTTAATTTTCTTTTCTTCCTTCAAGGTCCTGCTCACCTGATGCTAAGCAGCCAAGGTATGACCTTTTTCTTTCCTTTGAGTTTAACCAACCATTTCCCTTTCTGTTCTCTCTCACTCTCCCTCTCTCTGGCACCACCTCCCCTCCATTGTTGTTGAATCATGTCCTCTTTTAAGATTGGTGCAAGCCTGATACCATAGCTAGATTTTCTTGACCATGCCTGAGAATGAACCAAACACTTTTCCTTTTCAGTAATTCTTTCTGTCGAATGCAAGAAACTTGTCGATTTGCCGGTTTTGTTGCGGTGCATTATGGTATATGAGAATGCATGAACCAATTGGACGCGTGGGGAGTCTGGAGGGTGCTGCTTGGTTAAAAGTTGTCCTAACTTCGAAATGGGCACACCTCGGTTTTTTGAAGCTGCAGCCAACAATGTGTATTCCACTCTGTTAACTAATTCAACAACGGATTGCCGTCAGGTGTCCTTAGAAATTCAATGTCTCCCTAACCCCCGTTTACCATGTGCGGTGCTGTCTTCAGCGTTAAGTGTACATCCGTTGAAGTGAAGGTGGAAGGTATGCATTGAGGTTTTACTTGGTGGAACTATGGCGTGGTTGAGTTAGGAGTCATAAGCTTGCGATGTTTCACTCTGCAAATAAGTGTTATTCTCAGTAAAGATTGGCTCCAGTTCTCTCCTTCACTATTGGTTTTGCTGGAATATAATGCTTAGGAGTCAGTTTGCCTCCTACCAGCTCTTATGGCTCATTATGCCACAGTCGTATAAAGTTTATAAAGGAATGTAACTGGGCATGATGCACAATGAGGCTTGTTTAATCCCAATCTGTGATGCAGCCAGTAAAATATTCACCCACACAGCAGTCGCTACTAATGTAGAGACCCCATTTCTTTGACTGACTTAGAAACAAAATGTTGTTCTGAGGTTTGGATGTCACATGTTCAACCAAACAATCTAACAATGGCAATCTAACCACCACCCCTTGACATTAGATGGTGTTACCATCACTAGATACCCTTACTGTCAACATCCTGGGGATTACCATTAACCAGAAACTCAACTGGACTCACCACATAAACACAGTGGCTACAAGAGCTGATCAGAGGGTAGGAACACTGTAGCGAGTAACTCATCTCCTGAATCTCCCCAGAGACTGTCCCACCATTGACAAGGCACAAGTCAGGAGTGTGACGGAATACTCTCAACTTTCCTAGATCAGTGTAGCCCCAACAACACTCAAGAAGCTCGACACCATCCAGGACAAAGCAGCCCCTGCTTTGATTGGCACCACATCCACAAACATCCCGCTCCCTCCGCCACCGACACTCAGTAGCAGCAGTGTGTACCATCTACAAGATGCACTGCAGCAACTCACCGAGGCTCCTTAGACAGCACCTTCCAAACCCACGACCGCTTCCTTCTAGAAGGACAAGGGCAGCAGATACGTGGGAACACCACCCCCTTCAAGCTCCCCTTCGAGCCTCTCCCCATCCTGACTTGGAAATATATCGGCCTTTTCTTCAGTGTCGCTGGGACAAAATCCTGGAATTCCCTCCCTAAGGGCACTGTGGGTCTACCTACAGCACACGGACTGCAGTGGTTCAAGAAGGCACCACCTTCTCAAGAGGGCAAGTAGGGACGGGGATAATAAATACTGGGCTCAACCAGCAACGCCCACGTCCTACAAAATGAATTTAAAAAAAGCAGCTTTGTTCTTTCTTCCCCATGTCTCCTTTTGTCCCTTTCGTTCTCTCATGGCTGGGAAAGCAGTTTGACTTCAATCCTGACATTAACTATCTGAAAGGTTTAGCACGATGAGTTGTGGTGCTGTAAGGAATGGATTTCGCTGGGAATCGGGGGGAGGGTGAGAGTTCAGTGTGCGAGCCACAATCCAAATCGGTGGACCGCAGTCATCCATTCGAACTGTCCCTCATGCTCCCCTTGGTGGACCAAGTGTTGCTGTGCCTTCCCTGGCCCCAAGCTCCCCCCGCTACCCCCCAGTAGATGCCAGGATTTCCTGCTAAAGGTCGTGACCACGGTCATCAATATGTAGAACAGTCACTGGATAGTGACGCTGGCAGTTAGAGTCATAGACTCATAGAGCTGTATGGCACAGAAACAGGCCCCTCAGTCCAACTCATCCATGCCAACCTGATATCCTAAATTAATCAAGTCCCATTTGCTAGCATTTGGTCCATATCCCTCTAAACCCTTCCTATTCATGTACCCATCCAGATGCCTTTTAAATGTTGTAATTGTACCAGCCTCCACCACTTCCTCTGGCAGCTCGTTCCGTACACGCACCACCCTCTGCGTGAAAAAGTTGTCCCTCAGCTCCCTTTAAAATCTTTTCCTCTCACCTTAAACCTATGCACTCTAGGTTTGCACTCTTCTACCCTGGGGAAAAAGACCTTGGCTATTCACCTTATCCATGCCCCTCATGATTTTATAAACCTCTATAAGGCCACACCACAGCATCCAATGCTCCAGGGAAAATAGCCCTAGTCTATTCAGCATCTCCATATAGCTCAAACCCTCCAATCCCAGCAACATCTTTGTAAATCTTTTCTGAACTCTTTCAGGTTTCGTAACATCTTGCATGTATCAGGGAGGTCAGAATTGAACCCAAAGTGGCCTAACCAATGTCCTATACAGCTGCAACATGACCTCCCAATTCCTATACTAAATGCACTGACCAATGAATGCAAGCATACCAAATGCCTTCTTCACTGTCCTCTTTACTTACCACTTTCAAGGTACTATGAACGTGCACTCCAAGATCTCTTTGTTCAGCAACACTCCCCAGGACCCTACCATTAAGTGTAGAAGCCCTGCCCTTTCCAAAATACAGCACCTCACATTTATCTAAATTAAACTCCATCTGCAGACCAGGGTTCGGCTCTAATTTGTCTTGCTGTCATCTAGCAAAGACCAGGATGAGCTCACACTGATGGAGGGGTAGACGGTGAGGGACCATCCAGAACTGGCTGGGGATGGTTGGAGTAAAAAGAGGCTTCTTACCCCTTTATTCATTCGAAAGACGAGGACGTTGCTGGTTTCGCCAGCATTGATTGTCCATCTCTAATTGTCCAGGGGGCAGTTAAAAGTCAACCAAATTGCTGTGGGTCTGGAGTCACATGTAGGCCAGACCAGGTACGGGTGGCAGTTTCCTTCCCTTAGGGACATTAGTGAACCAGATGGAATATTTCAACAGTTGACAACGGATTCATGGTCGTCATTAGATTCTTAATTCCATATATTTATTGAATTCAAATTCCACCATCTGCCATGGTGGGATTCGAACCCGGGTTCCCGGAATGTTACCTGGTCACTAGATTAACAGTCCAGCGATAATACCACTAGGTCACTAGGCTGAGGGTTTCAGAGGCAGATGAGCTGAGAAGGGGTGGAAGGATCAATATAGCACAAGTGAAAGAGGCGTGATCATGAGTTTGGAAGCTTCTGTTGGGGTCAGCGGTGCCACCAGAGAACTTGAGAAGTCATTTGGTGCATCGTGGAGGACAGGGTCACTTCAAGTCAGCTTTGACTCAGCATGTCTCAATTTACGCACTACACCCAATTTGTACACTTATAGTGCCTGTGGGTAATGCAGAACATTAACCTGCTGTCGACAGGAAGAGGTCAAGGGGAAGGTTCATGTGCATGACTTTGATTTAGTATAACCTAAGCTATGACGAGATCGAGCCTGGAATATTGCTTACGGTTCAGCTCTCTGTGAGGTACATCAGACGCAAACGCAGTAGAAGTAGAGAGGATGTTATCTCATGTGGGGGCCAATCTAGAACAACAGGTCATCGTGTCAGGAAAATGGGGGGGAGGGCAGCAGATTTAAAACAGAGATGAGGACGAAACCCCACACACACACGGGGAGAATGTGCAAACTCCACACAGACAGTTCCTGAGGCTAGAATCGAACCAGGTCCCTGATGCTGTGAGGCAGCAGTGCTAACCACTGACCACAGTGCTGCCCTCTGGGTGCTCCAGTTTCCTCCCACAGTCCAGGGATGTGCAGGTTAGGGTGGATTGGCCGTGCTAAATTGTCCCGTAGTGTCCAGGGATGTGCCAGCTGGGTGGTTTAATCATGGGGAATGTGGGGTTAGGGTGGGATGCTCTTTGAGAGGCTCAGTACAGACTTGGGGGGCTGAATGGCCTCTTTCTGCTCTGTAAGGATTCTGTGAGGACACAACAGTGAGTGAATTTATTGGAAAGTTCTCTGCTTGCTGGAGAGCAGGGTTAATTGCTCTCTGCACCACTTGCCTCAGAGTCAGAGATAGCAGGAACTGCAGATGCTGGAGAATCTGAGATAACAAGGTGCAGAGCTGGATGAACACAGCAGGCCAAGCAGCATCAGAGGAGCAGGAAGGCTGACGTTTCGGGCCGAGACCCTTCTTCAGAAATGGGGGAGGGGAAGGGGGTTCTGAAATAAATAGGGAGAGAGGGGGAGGCGGATAGAAGATGGATAGAGGAGAAGATAGGTGGAGAGGAGACAGACCGGTCAAAGAGGCGGGGATGGAGCCAGTAGAGGTGAGTGTAGGTGGGGAGGTAGGGAGGAGATAGGTCAGTCCAGAGAGGACGGACAGGTCAAGGGGGAGGGATGAGGTTAGTAGGTAGGAGATGGGAGTGGGGCTTGGGGTGGGAGGAGGGGATAGGTGGGAGGAAGGACACGTTAGGGAGGCGGGGACGAGCTGGGCTGATTTTGGGATGCGGTAGGGGGAGGGGATATTTTGAAGCTTGTGAAGTCCACATTGATACCATTGGGCTGCAGGGTTCCCAAGCGGAATATGAGGTGCTGTTCCTGCAACCTTCGGGTAGCGCCGTTGTGGCACTGCAGGAGGCCCAGGATGGACATGTTGTCTGCGGAATGGGAGGGGGAGTTGAAATGGTTTGCGACTGGGAGGTGCAGTTGTTTATTGCGAACCGAGCGTAGGTTTTCTGCAAAGTGGTCCCCGAGCCTCCGCTTGGTTTCCCCGATGTAGAGGAAGCCACACCGGATACAGCGGATGCAGTATACCACATTGGCAGATGTGCAGATGAACATCTGCTTGATGTGGAAAGTCTTCTTGGGGCCTGGGATGGGGGTGAGGGGGGAGGTGTAGGGGCAGGTGTAGCACTTCCTGCGGTTGCAGGGAAAAGTGCCGGGTGCGGTGGGGCTGGAGGGGAATGTGGAGCGGACAAGGGAGTCACGGAGAGAGTGGTCCCTCCGGAAAGCAGATAAGGGTAGGGAGGGAAAAATGCCTTTGGTGGTGGGGTCGGATTGCAGATGGCGGAAGTGTCGGAGGATGATGCGTTGGATCCAGAGGTTAGTAGGGTGGTATGTGAGGACGAGGGGGATTCTGTTTTGGTTGTTATTGCGGGGACGGGGTGTGAGGGATGAATTGCGGGAAATGCGGGAGACAAGGTCGAAGGTGTTCTCGACCACTGAGAGGGGGAAGTTGCGGTCCTTGAAAAATGAGGACATCTGAGATGTACGTGAGTGGAATGCCTCATCCTGGGAGCAGATGCGGCGGAGGCGAAGGATTTGGGAATAGGGGATGGCATTTTTGCAGGAAGGTGGGTGGGAGGAGGTGTATTCTAGGTAGCTGTGGGAGTCGGTGGCTTGAAATGGATATTGGTTTCGAGGTGGTTGCCAGAGATGGAGACAGAGAGGTCCAGGAAGGAGAGAGAGGTATTGGAGATGGTCCAGGTGAACTTAAGGTTGGGGTGGAAGGTGTTGGTGAAGTGGATGAACTGTTCGAGCTCCTCGTGGGAGCACGAGGCAGGGCCGATACAGTCATCAATGTAACGGAGGAAGAGGTGGGGTTTAGGGCCAGTGTAGCTACGGAAGAGGGATTGTTCCATGTAACCTACGAAGAGGCAGGCATAGCTTGGGCCCATGCGGGTACCCATGGCCACCCACTTTGTCTGTAGGAAGTGGGAGGAATTAAAAGAGAAGTTGTTGAGGGTGAGGATGAGTTCGGCTAAGCGGATGAGGGTGTCAGTGGAGGGGGACTGGTCGGGCCTGCGGGACAGGAAGAAGCAGAGGGCCTTTAGGCCATCTGTATGGGGAATGCAGGTGTATAGGGACTGGAAGTCCATGGTAAAGATGAGGTGTTGGGGACCGGGGAATTGGAAGTTCTGGAGGAGGTGGAGGGCATGGGTGGTGTCACGGACGTAGGTAGGGAGTTCCTGGACCAAGGGGGAGAAAATGGAGTTGAGATAGGTGGAGATAAGTTCGGTGGGGCAGGAGCAGGCGGAGACAATGGGTCGACCAGGGTAGTCAGGTTTGTGGATTTTGGGAAGGAGATAGAAGCGGGCAATGCGGGGTTGGGGAACGATGAGGTTGGAGGCTGTGGGTGGAAGGTCACCTGAAGTGATGAGGTTGTGGATGGTTTGGGAGATGATGGTTTGGTGGTTGGGGGTGGGGTCATGATCAAGGGGGCGGTAGGAGGAGGTGTCGAAGAGTTGGCGTCTGGCCTCGGCGATTTAGAGGTCAGTGCGCCATACTCCAACTGCGCCTCCCTTGTCTGTGGGTTTTATGGTGATGTTGGGATTGGAGCGGAGGGAGCGGAGGGCTGCACGTTCTGCGGGGGAGAGGTTGGAGTCGGTGAGGGGGTGGAGAGGTTGAGGCGATTGATATCTCGACGGCAGTTGGAGCTGAAGAGGTCGAGGGAGGGTAGGAGGCCTTGGGGTGGTGTCCAGGAGGAGGGGGTGTGTTGGAAGTGGAAGAAGGGGTCAGTAGAGGGAGGGTTAGGCTCACGGTTAAAGAAGTAAGTGTGGAGGCGGAGGCGGCAGAAAAACTGCTCAATGCCTCAGAGTCAAACTTACTGCAACTGCGTGATTTTAATTTGGGGGGACTTTTTCAGGAATGTGATCTGTAGCTGGTGGAGTGCCACAGGGTCAGTGCTGGGGCCACAATCATTTACGAAGTATATATATCAAGACATGGATGAGGAAAGAGACTGTCCGATTGCTTAGTTTGCAAATGACACGACAATAGGTGGGACAACAGGCTGTGAAGTTAACATAAAAAGTTTTCAGAGGGATATATACAGCATAAGGGAGAGGGTGACGGAACATTACGTGGGAAAATGTGAGGTTGCGCACTTTTGCAGGACAAATAGAGGAGCTGAATGTTATTTAAAAGGAGAAAGACTGTAGAAAGCTACAGCACGGTGCGATTTGGGAGTCCTTGTCCATGAATCACAAGTTCAGTTGATAATAGGGAATGGAATGTTGGCCTTTATTTCAAAGGGAGTGGAGAATACAAATAGGGTGGGCTTGCTAAAGCCACACAAGGCGCCATTTAGACCATAAAATGAATACTGTGAACAATTTTGGGCCCCTTATCTAAGCAAAACTTTCGTTGGAGGCAGTCTGGAGAAGGTTCACTTGGCTGATCCCACGTATGGAGGGACTATCATATGAGGAGAGGTTGAGTAGATTGGGCCTGTACTCATTGGAGTTTAGAAGAGCGAGAGGTGACCTTATTGGAACATACTAGAGTCATGGAAGACTTGACAGGGTAGATGCGGAGAAGTTGTTTCCTCTTGTGGGAGATTCTAGGTCCAGAGGGCTCCTCTACAGAGGCTAGTATCCTGTCACAGGGTCACCATTCATTCACACGTGGAGAGTCCTTGACGCTGATCCAGCTTCCTCAGAGCCAGCTCTCAGAGTGAGCAGAACTCCTGACACTCCTGTTTATATTGTCAGCCAGGGCTTCCTGATTTGACCAGATTGACAGCCCCAATCAGGGAACTCATACTCTATGAGGGCCATCTGGCTGACTTCATTACAATCAATATATCCTTTCCCCATGAGTCCTGTCCCCTGAGGTAAACTGTGTCTCTCGCTTAGCAGAATCTTGTGTCTGGCTTTGGTGTTCCTGATGCCGTTTCACTCTCCCTTACCCCAGGTCTGGGAAGATCAGAATTAACCTGGTACGGAATCTTCTCCCCGATTACCAACCCTGCAGTTACATGAGGACTGGCCCTATAATCAAATAGGAACTGGGATGGTTTGGTATCTAGTGAAGCTGTGGGCTGTTTTTTTTTAAGTCTTCCTTCAAAGTTTGGACTGCTCTTTCTGCCAGACCATTGGACGATGGATGGTATGGAGCTGTCCTTGAATGTAGAATACCATTTGATTTTAGGAAATACTGAAATTCCTTGCTGGTAAATGTTGGCCTGGTATCTGTGACCAACCTCGTGGCAGTCGGTGCATTGCAAAAGGTGCACAGTTTTTCTGTCGCCGTCCCTGTATTTGACAAATGGACTCTATGCACGTCCAGCCACTTTGAATGGGCGTCTACAATGACTAAGAACATTGAGCCCTTGAAAGGACCTGCATAGTCGATGTGTAACCGAGTCCAGGGTTTACTTGACCATTCCCACCAATGTGGGGAACTTCTGGTGGTAATTTTTGTCCTTGTTGGCACTCTGGGCACTGACTACCCCCCCCCCCACCCCGCCATCCTACATCCAGTCCTGGAAACCAGACATAATCTTTCACCAACATCTTCATTTTGGAAGCCCATGGATGACCCTGGTGGAGTTCAGCCAGTATCTGGCAGTGACCTTCGCTCAGAACAATCAATCATGCTCCCCATAATAATATGCTGTCCTGTACTGTGATCTGGTCTCTCTGGGTCCAAAAAGCTTTCATTAGCTAAGGGTGGCACTGTGGTTCAGTGGTTGGCACTGCTGTCTCGGCATCACGTGAGACCCACGTTCGATTCCACCCTCGGGCATCTGTCTGTTTGGAGTTTGCACATCCTCCCCGTGTCTGTTTGGGTTTCCATTGGTGCTCTGGTTTCCTCCCATGGTCCAAGGTTAGGGTGGATTGGCCATGCTAAATTGCCCCATAGTGTCCAGGGATTATAGGTTAAGGTGGATTGGCCATGCTAAATTGTCCCATAGTGTCCAGGGATGTGCAGGTTGGGGTGGATTGGCCATGCTAAGTTGCCCCATAGTGCCTAGGGATGTGCAGGTTAAGGTGGATTGGCCATGCTAAATTGCCCCATAGTGTCCAGGGATGTGTAGGTTAAGGTGGATTGGCCATGCTAAATTACCCATAGTGCCCAGTGATGTGCAGGTTAGGGTGGATTGGCCATGCTAAATTGCCCCATAGTGTGCAGAGATGTGCAGGATAGGTGGATTAGCCACGGTAAAAGCAGGGTTCTATGGTAGAGGGGGTGGGTCTGTGTGGCATGCTCTTCAGAGGAGCAGTGTGGACGAGACGGGCTGAATGGCCTGGTTTCATACTTTAGGGATACTATGACAGGAGGCAAAACAAGGTGACGTTTCCACAGCTCACGGTTGAAGTGCAGGGGCAAATTTGGAAGATGAAGGACATGTGACGGGAAGAGAGAGTCTGAGAAAGCCCCAACAATCTATTTTTTCAAAAAAAAAATGAGTTGCATTACTGGCCTGGCTGAGCATTACTGAGCCTGGCTGACCCCTGTTCTTCAGAGGGGCGGTATGGACCTGTTGGGCCGAATGGCCTGTTTCCACACTGTGGGGATTCTATGCTTCTATTTGCTCATTCCTAATCACCCGGAGGTATTTGGGGTCAGAGTGGGAAAGGATAATTGATTTCATAACATTCATCACCATTTTCCCTGGGGTGTAGGAGGTCAAGGGGGTGACCTTAAAGAGGTTTATAAAATCATGAGGGGCATAGATAAGGTGAATGGCAGCTGTCTTTTCCCTTAGGGTGGGGGATTTCAAGAGTGTCGGACATATTTTAAAGGTGAGAGGGGAAAGGTTTCAAAAAGGACATTGTGGGTTTGGGGGAGGGGTGCAATTTTGATTACAAAGAGAGTGGTCCATGTGTGGAACGAACTGGCATTTTTGAGGTGAGCCACGCTTGCCAGGGTGCAGCTGACATGACGTGCCAGTTCAACTCATGCACTGTTCACCCAGAGCACGCCCTGTGGTTCATATTCCTTCCGCCGTGTCGGTTTCGCTATCCCATCAATGGTCAGCAGGTCATGTTGTGTCCCGTAAGAAATCTGCGCTGTTGCTCCCCATCCTCACCCCCGACTCGCCCCGCGCTACTTGTTCGGAAAATTGACTCCTCCAGTTCACCTTGCCTCCAGAATTTGCCATATATCACTCTTCTGGATTTAACTTAGGCAGGGGTTGGGGACGGTGCAGTTATCAGTTGGTACTTAACGCCGTGATACAATCAGCATCAATCTTTCGGATGTAAAGCCTTGTCACTTCTCTCTCCGGCTCCAAGGATGATGGCTGAGTGTTTAGTTCAACTCAGGACGCCGGCGTGATTCCGAAATGTTCCAGGCTTGTACCAACGTTGATCGTATCAGCTGACTCATCTTCAAGACCGCAAGATCCAGAAGCCACTCAGCCCCTCGGCCTTGCTTGCTCAGGTGACGAGATGGTCGCATTTCTCGACCCCGACTGTACGATCCTCAAGTCCCTTATTTTTTCCTTTACAGCCCCAATGCCTTGAAGAGAGTCAATGACCCAGCATTCAGGCTTTAGATCCCATTTTCCCTGGTCTTTCTGACCTCATGACCCAAGGCAGCCCCAGTGTTGAGGTACACCCGATTGTTCCTCATTGAAGCGAGGTACACTGCAAAAGGTACTGCAAGGATGGATTACCTTACAGGAGTTAGTAAAAGTCAGGAGTGGCATGGATAGGGTGAACTCTCAGGGTTTTTTTCCCCAGGGTGGGGGAGTCCAAAACTCTCGGGGTATAGGCTTAAGGGGTGAGAGGGGAAACATTTAAAAGGGACCTAAGAAATAACTTTTTCACCCAGAGGGTGGTGCATGTATAGAATGAGTTGCCAGAGGAAGTGGTGGAGGCTGGTACAATTACAGCATTTAAAAGGCATCTGGAAGGGTATATGAATAGGAAGGGTTTAGAGGGATATGGGCCAAATGCTGGCAAATGGGACAAGATTAATTTAGGATATCTGGTCAGCATGGAGGAGTTGGACCGAAGGGAATATTTCCGTGCTGTACGGCTCTATAAGGTCACCCCTCACCCTCGGACACTCCAGGGAAAAAACACCCAGCCTCTCCCTATAGCTTAAACCTGATACCTGGACTTCAGGAGTTAAGTTAGGTGAGGAGAAATTATGTGAATTGGGCCTCCTTTCTCTAGAATTTTGAGGATTAAGGGACTTCTGATCAAAATTTTCAAGCTATTAACAGGAAAAGACATGGTAGATAGATAAAGTATTTCCATTGGTTGGGGATTTTAGAAATTGGGGCATAGTCTGAGAATTAGGGCCCGAGTGTTCAGGAGAGATGCTAGGAAACATTTCTACACCCAAAGAGTTGGAATTCTCATCCACAAATGGCAGCAGATGTCGTGGAAAGGTATTAAGGGATATGGGCCAAAGGCTGGTTCATGGAGTTTGGTTGCATGGATCGCATGGAATGGCAGTACAGGCACGAATGGCCTCCTGCAGCCTGCATGATCAAACACTTCAGAAAACACAGGAGATGCTTGGAGATAGCAAGAACTGCAGATGCTGGAGTCAGAGACAACACAGTGTGGAGCTGGAGGAACACAGCAGGCCAGGCAGCATCAGGGGAGCAAGGGGAGTTGATGTTTTGGGTCAGGACCCTTCTTGCTCCTGATCCCAACACGGAGACTTCATATCCTTTATCTCATTTTGGCTGGCCATGAACTTCATCTTGGAGTTCTGAAGACGCACTGCCTTCCAAGTGCGGGTATTCCCCTTCATCTCAGCCCCCGGGTGGCCTAACTCTAGAGTCTGTACCCTGGGTTCGAGATTTCCCAGCCAAGGCAAAAGCATTTTGTTGGCTTTGTATGGGTTTTGAGAAGATCGTCTCTCCAAACCTCAAGTAGCTCAGCCTCATCGGGCCCGCTTCCCCACCTCTTCAAATGACTGAATCCAGAATTCGCAGATGGCTGTCCAGGCTGGGCTGTTGAGTAGATCTAAGGATGATGTAGGCAGGTTTTTAATCAGGAAGGGGAATCGAGGGGAAAAGGCAGGAAAATGGATCATCCACAATCTCATTGAATGGTGGAGCAGTCTCAATGGGCAGAATAGCCTACTTCTGCTCTGATATCTTATGGTTGGTTGACTGGTGTATACTAATAAGAGGAGGAACTTGACTTACATAAGCAGGTGTAGTTTATCACGTAACCATGATTCATGTTAACCCGAGAGGTATAATTACAGCTCACAGCCTTTCACTTCAGGCCCTTTATGCAAGAATAACTGTGTCTCCAGCCAAAGGCTCTGTCACCTCATCAGGTTGCATGGAGCTCGCATCACTTTGACATTATCTCAAAGAAAATAAAAGAAAGGATTGCAAATGCTGGAAATTTGATGCAAAAAACCAGAATGTGCTGGAGAAACTCTGCAGAGTGTCGCAGCGAAGAGAGAGAAAGCAGAGTTAATGGTTCCAGATCCAGTGACCCTTCTTCAGAATGTTAACTGTGTTTCTCTCTCCACAGATGCTGCCGGACCTGCTGGGTTTCTCTAGCACTCTGTGCTTTCGGTTTCAACATTATCCCGTTTGGTAGCACTATCTAATGTTGGCCTTGACCAGAAACTTAAACGGACTAGCCCATGTACAATGAGGTAACAAGGTGTAGAGCTGGATGAACACTGCAGGCCAAGCGGCATCAGAGGAGCAGGAAGGCTGATGTTTCGGTCCTAGTAACTCACCTCCTCCATTGACAAGGCACAAGTCAGGAGTGCAATGGATACCCCCCACTTGCTCTGGATCGGGGCAGCTCCAACAACATTCAAGAAGCTCGTACCATCCAGGACAGTGCAACACCCGCACTGCGGGGCATGGGCACATATGTTACTTGCCATCGTTGAGGGGAGCCTGGAAACTGCGCTCGTGTACAGGCTGGCGTCTGGGAGATTGTTTACGAATGGAACGAAGCACTGGGGCAAACCATTTGATGAGAAATGACCTTTGGCCAGAGGGAACATCTTTGACGAATCAGCTGAAGGTGCCTATGCTGAGGTAGCTTTGTGAACTCAGCGTAAAAGCATTGGCTTGTGCGTACTCCGGTCGCTTTCTGTGAATGACCAAGGAATGACAAACTAGTTGCAGAATCGTCATCATTAGCGGTCCCTTGCAGATGAGGATGACTCACTGTCCCCTCTCAGGGTGAGTCCTTAGGTGGCTGTACAGACCGATGCTGCTGCCACAGGCTCTGTTACACTTGGGGCAGAAGGTGGTTGTCGGAAGAGGGAAGCAGGGGGTTGGCATGGCAGCAGGCTCCTTATGCTGTTTTCGCCCTGCTTCCGCTTTTTCCCGACGGCAATTCCCATGCCTTCCCGGATGCTCCTCCTCCACTTTAGGCCAGTGATTCCTGGGTGTCTGTGGGAATGCTGCACTTCCCCAGTGAGGCCTTATGGGTATCCCTGAAGCGTTGGAGGACAGTGCTGTAGAAAAGGACCATCAGTTCATTTTCATGCATTGAATACATGGCAACTCTTTATATCTTCTGTCCCTTCCCATTAACCGCACTCATTAGGGCTGATTTAAATACAAAAGGAACCATTTTACGTCTAATCGTTCTGAAGGGATTATAGCATTCATCGCCATCGCATTAAGGATAATCTCATTAACTGGCATTCACCGATAGATGGTGTGGTTTTAGCATTGCTGTCTCGCTGTGCACCAGAGCACTTTGTACTGTCTCCTGTCCAAAAAAAAACCCCACAAAACCCGTTAAGGCTTTCTCTTCCTCCTCGCCAGGTGAAGGGAATTAAAGGCACGCAGGAGACGATTGACTTTGAGGGGATTGGGCACATGGCGAAGGAAAGTGAGGAGCAGAAGAAAGTCATTCAGCCTGATTCCTAAATGGACTATCCCGTATCCTTATACTGTGACAGTCCTGATCCATGACTCCTTGGTTATTGGGAATATCCTTCCTGCATTGACCCTATCATAGAGCCGTTGAGTCATAGAGATATACAGCATGGAAACAGACCCTTCGGTCCAACTCGTCCACGCCGACCAGATATCCTAAATTAATCTAGTCCCATTGGCCAGCATTTGGCCCATATCCCTCTAACCCTTCCTATTCATATACCCATCGAGATGCCTTTTAAATGTTGTAATTGTACCAGCCTCCACCGTTACCTCTGGCAGTTCATTCCATACATGCACCACTGTCTGGGATGAAAAAGTTGCCCCTCAGGTCCCTTTTAAATCTTTCCCCTTTCACCTTAAACCTATGCTCTCATAGCCTGGGGAAAAGACCTTGGTTATTCACCCTATCCATGATTTTATGAACCTCTATAAGGTAACCCCTCAGCCTCCGACCCTCCAGGGAAAATAGCCCCAGCCTATTCAGCCTCTCCCTTTAGCTCAAACCTCTGAGAGTTTTATAGATTTCGATGAGATTCACCCTGACCTCCCGCTAACTTCATCCTTATGAACTCTAGTTATAGCCATGACGTGGAGGTGCCAGTGTTGGACTAGGGTGGACAAAATCAGAAGTCACTCGATCCAGGTTATAGACCAACAGGTTTGTTTGAAATCTCAAACTTTCGGAGCCCTGCTCCTTCTTCATCAGGTGACTTTACCTGGTTTCGCGTGATTTCTGCCTTTGTAAACTCTGGTGAATATAGCGCTAACCGATCCAATTTCTCTTCTACGACAATCCTGCCATCCCAGGTATCATGTTCATTCAAGACCAACAGCAGCAGTGCATTATTTCCATGGAGAAAGCCTGCGGGATTTTGCAGTGCAGAGGAATCTGGGTGTCTTGGTGCATGAGTCGCAAAACGTTAGTCTACAGGCGTAACAAGTGGCTAGGGATTTTGGAATGTTAGAAATGGAAAGTGGTCATTTCTTGCAAGGGGAAAAGTTGAGATGGCTTGCTCCAGTTGTATAGGGCCTTGGTGGTGGCACATCTGGAGTTGATTACATTGTTCTGATTTGATTTATTATTGTGACATGCATCTAGGTACAGTAAAAAGTTTTGTTTTGCGAGCAGTACAGGCAGATTATACCGTACAAAGTGCATTATGGTAATAGAACATAGCAGGGCATACAAAATTACAGTCGCAAAGAAGGTGCAGAAAGTGCGAGAGGTCTCAGTACATGAGCTAGGATATGAACATGTTCGAAGCAGTTCAGAGATGGATCACTTGACTCATCCCTGGGATAGGGGTGATGGGGTGTAGCTGGGACCGTATCTAATTGGAGTTGAGAAAAATTGGGGAGTAAGCTTATTGAGACATAGAAGATCCTGGGAGGATTTGGCAGGGTGGACATTGAGGTGCTTTCCCTCATGAGACCGTAAGAAATAGGAAGGGGAGTAGGCCATTCAGCCCCTTGAGCCTGCTCCACTATTCAGTAGGATCTAGAACTAGTGGTGGATACCCTCAGTTCAAATGTGATGAGTGACCCATTGGCGATAAGTTTTCTGACGGTCATGAGTCTGTGGAGCTCTGTTGTCCCAGAGAACGGGATGTTGGGGTGTAAGGGTGGGCCATATCTTTTAAGGCAGAGGTAGATCCTTGACCAATGTGGGAGTAGGGATGATGAGGGAGAGGCAGAACTGTATATTTGAGGCCACAATCAGATCAGCCATGACAACACTGAATGGCGGTACAGGCCTGAGGGCCCGCTATTCCGTACGTTGACACAACGGTCAAGAAAGCACAACGACGCCTCTTCTTCCTCAGGAGGCTAAGGAAATTCAGCATGTTCACAAGGACGCTCAGCAACTTTTAGAGATGCACCATAGAAAGTGTTTTATCTGGATGCATCTCAGCTTGGTTTGGCAACTGCCCTGCCCCAGACTGTAAGAAACTACAGAGAGTTGGCCCAGCCCATCACGGAAGCCAGACTTCCATCCATTAACTCCATCTAAACTTCCCCCTGCCTCGGGAAGGAAGCCAACATCATCAGAGACCCTCCTACCCTGGTTATAATCTCTTCCACCCTCTTCCATTGGGCAGAAGGTACAAAAGCTTAAACACACGGACCAACAGATTCAAGAACAGCTTCTTCCCGTTGTTATTAGCCTTCTGAATGGACCTTGCAAATTTTAAATTTAATGTTGATCTTGCTGTTTGTGCACCTTCTCTGCAGCTGGAACATTGTATTCCTTGCTCTGTTCTATTACCCTAATGCGCTTTGTATGGTATGGTCTGCCTGTACTGCACGCAAAACAAAACTTTTTGCTGTACTTAGGTACACGTGACGATAATAAATCACATCATATCTTTGATACCTCCCCAAAAATATTCTGAAGATGTAAATAAAGAATGAGTGTCATAGCCAGAGAGGTTTTTCGATTGAGTAGCAAAGTGCATTTGGAACCATTCACTTTCATATTGCAGCAGGAGATACAATGATCATTTCACAGCTCACTCCAGCAGATTTTGCTGATAGACACAAGAGCTAATTCCTGTTTTCCACCTCTGGCTCCAAAGGGTTGCATTGCCTTTTCAGTCCAAAGATGTGTAGGTTAGGGTGGATTGGCCGTGCTAAATTGCCCATAGTGTCCAGGGATGTGCAGGTTGGGGTGGGTTGGCCATGCTAAATTGCCCCATAGTGTCCAGGGATGTGCAGGTTAGGATGGATTGGCCATGGGAAATACAGGGTTACAGGGTTAGGGTAGGGGTGTGGGTCTGGGTGAGACGCTGTTTGGTGGAGGGAGGAAGTTCAGTGTGAACACTATGAGGCAATTTAGTACAGGTAATCCACTTAACCTGCACATCTTTGGACTTTGGGGGGAAACTGGAGCATCCGGAGGAAACCCACACAGACACGGGGAACAATGTGCAGACAGACAGTCGCCCGAGGGTGTAATCGAGCCTGCGTCCCTGGTGCTGTGAGGCAGCAGCACTAACTACTGACCCACTGTGCTGCCCATGTCAAATTGAAACTGCATGGGTTTGGGGTAATGTGCAGACCATCAGTGCTGGGAACCCAGCTATTCACAATATATATTAATGATTTAGAAAAATTTGAACTAAATGTACTATCTCCAAGTTTGTAGCCAACACAAAGCTGGGTGGGAGGATGAGCTGTGAGGAGGATACAGAGAAGTGCCAGTGTTATTTGGACAAGCTGAGTGAGGACAGGCAAATGCGCAGCAGATAATGTGGGTCAGTGTGAGGTTATCCACTTTGGGAGCAAACACAAGTAGGTTGGTTATAGTCTGAATAGCGATAGATTGGTAAAGGTGCGGGTGGCGCAATGAGACCTGTACACGAGCCTCTAAAAGTAAGCATCGCAGGGGAAGCAGGCGGTGAAGAAGGTAAATGGTACATTTGCCTTCATAGTGAGAGGATTAGAGTACAGGAGCAGGGATGTCTTGCTGCACTTGTACAGGGGCCTTGGTGAGACCACCCCCTGGAGTATTGTGTGCAGTTGTGTTCTCCTTATCTGAGAGAGGATGTTCTTGCAATGGAGGGAGTGCAGTGAAGGTTTACCAGACTGATTCCTGGGATGGCAGGACTGATGTATGGAGAGAGACTGGATCGGTTAGGACTATATTCACTGGAGTTTTTAGAAGAATGAGGAGGGGAATCTCATAGAAACGTGTAAAGCTCTAACAGGACCAGACAAGGTCAACGCAGGGAGGATGTTCCCGATGACTCAGGGAGTCCAGAACCAGGGGATCACAGTCTAAGGATTATGGAGTAGGCCATTTCGGACTGAGATGGAGAGAAATGTCTTCAGCCAGAGAGTGGGGAGCCTGTGGGATTCTCTGCCACAGAAAGCGGTGGAGGAAGAGTCAGTGCTGGAAATACAGTTTTCTGATAAGTATAAAGAATATTATTAAATTGTTGCCAGGACTGGAGGATTTGAGTTATAAGGAGAATCTGGATAGGCTGGGACTTTTTTCACTGGTTGAGGGTTGACCTAACAGAGGTTTATAAAGTCACAAGGGGCATGGATAAGGTGAATGGCCAAGGTCTTTTCCCCAGGGTAGAGAAGTCGAAAACTAGAGAACATAGGTTTAAGGTGAGAGGAGAGAGATTTAAAAGGGACCTGAGGGGCAACTTTTTCATGCAAAGGGTTGTGTGTGTACGGAATGAGTTGCTCGAGGAAGTGGTGGAGGTTGGTAAAATTACAACATTTAAAAGAAATTTGGAAAGGTTTAGAGGGATATGGGCTAAACGCAGACAAGGGACTAGTTTAATTTGGGAAAATTGCTTGGCGTGGACTGGTTGGACCGAAGGGTCTGTTTCCATGCCGTATGATTCTATGACAAAAAACTTTAATGTTTTTCAAGATTGTAGCTCTTAGGGTGAAGGGAATCAAAGAGTATGGGGGAGAAAACGGGGCACAGTGGACTGAGTTGGATAGTCAGCTGTGATCCTGTTGAATGGCAAGAGCAGGCTCAAGGGGCCAAATGGCCTACTCTAGCTGCTATTGTATATGTGTATACCTTCATGTTTGTGCAAAGTGATTCCCCTTTACCACTTACCCTACCCCTGTGCCCACCGCTTGATACTTGCTGCCTCCCTAATATTGCTTTGCCTTCTGGATATAAATTGTCCCATTGGGAACACCCAGCATAGGTTCATGAAGGGTAGGTCATGTTTAACTAATTTGGTGAAATTCTTAGAGGACATTACTTGCATGGTGGACAATGGGGAACCTGTGGATGTGGTGTATCTGGATTTCCAGAAGGCATTTGACAAGGTGCCACACCAAAGGCTGCTACATAAGATAAAGTTGCACGGTATTACAGGTAATGTATTGGCATGGAAAGAGGATTGGTTGACCAGTAGAAAGCAAAGAGTTGGGGTAAATGGGTGTTTCTCTGGTTGGCGGTCAGTGGCTAGTGGTGTGCCTCAGGGATCAGTGTTGGGACCGCAATTGTTTACAATTTACATAGATGATTTGGAGTTGGGGACTAAGTGTGGTGTGTCAAAATTTGAAGATGACACTAAGGTGAGTGGTAGAGCAAAGTGTGCAGAAGACACTGAAAGTCTGCAGAGGGATATACATAGTCTAAGTGAGTGGGAAAAGGTCTGGCAGATGGAGTACAATGTTGATAAGTGTGAGGTCATCCATTTTGGTAGGAATAACAGGAAAATGGACTATGTTTAAAAACAGGGAGGCTATGCTGCAGCTGTATAGGGTCCTGGTGAGGCCACACCTGGGGTACTGTGTGCAGCTTTGGTCTCCTTACTTGAGAAGAGATATACTAGCACTGGAGGGGGTGCAGAGGAGATTCTCTCGGTTGATTCCAGAGTTGAGAGGGTTGGATTATGAGGAGAGACTGAGTAGACTGGGATTATACTCATTGGAATTCAGAAGAATGAGGGGAGATCTTATAGAAACATATAAGATTATGAAGATAAGGTGGAGGCAGGGAGGTTGTTTCCACTAGCAGGTGAAACTAGGACTAGAGGGCATCGCCTCAAAATAAAGGGAAACAGATATAGGACTGAGGTCAGGATGAACTTCTTCACCCAAAGGGTTGTGAATCTGTGGAATTCCCTGCCCAGTGAAGCGGTTGAAGCTACCTCACTGAATGTTTTTAAGGCAAGGCTAGATAAATTTTTGAACAGTACAGGAATTAAGGGTTGTGGTGAGTGGGCGGGTAACTGGGTTGAGTCTCAAAAAGATCAGCCATGATCTTATTAAATGGCAGGGCAGGCTCGAGAGGCCAGATGGCCTACTCCTGCTCCTAGTTCTTATGTTCTTATGTTCTACTCTGACCTCGTCTGTCTGATTCCCGCTCCCAATAATAAGGTCCCAAAACAGAACCCTGTAGTCGCTGGGGATCTCAAATGGGAGCAGAAAGCACAGCACTCGAGGACATAAAAAGAAAACCAGAGCCAGGCACTTGGCTCTATTGGGAGAGTTAATGACTAAAAAGCAGCCAAATTCCATTAAACCATTATTGAGCGTTATTTTGTCTGCATGGAGTGCGATTGTGGTTGCCATGTTATGAAGAGGAGCTGAAGAGAGTGAACTGAGAGAAACTGCGAGATCATATTGACCTTGAAACAGCGGACATGCCAAGTCTCTTAGCTCTCCAGGAGAAAAGGCTGAGGGGGTAATAGGACTTAAAAATGGTGAAGGCTTTCTTTTCCAATGGAATACAGAAAAGTGGTTTTCAGTCATGAGGGAAGCAAACATTGAAGGCTATCAATTTAACATCGCCACTGAAAAATCTGACTGCAAGTGGTCTTTTACCTCAGAGCGTTGCGTTCCCTACCTCTGAACTAGGAGCTCCATCAGACCTCAGAGCAGAGCTAGGCCATTCAGCCCATTGAGGCCACTGTGCCACTCGATGAGATTGTGGCCGATCTGATCATCCTCAACTCCACTTTCCTGCCTTTCCCGCCCTCAGTTCTCCTCTCCTGATTAAAAATCTATCTTTGCCTTGAATTGAATGAGCCAGCCTCGACTGCCCTCTGCGATAAAAAATTCCAAAGATTCATTTCCCTCTGAATGAAGAAATTCCTCCTCATCTCTGTCTTCAATGGGCAACCCCTTATTCTGAAATGACACTCTCTGGTCCTATACTCTCCCACAAGGAGAAGCAACCTGTCCATATCTACCCTGTCAAGTCCGCTTGGAATCTTGTATGTTTCAGTGTGGCCACAATGGAGTACAGTCCCAACCTACTCGACCTTTCCTCCTTCAGACAGTCCCTCCATACCTGGCTATAGCCGGGTGAAACTTCTTTGGGCTGCCTCCCATTTTGGCAGTTGGAAGTCAAGAGGGAGTGCTTTCATAACTTGGCCAGCAGGTTGAATATTGACTTGTAAGTCCTTCCAATGGATGAGGGGGGATGGTATACAGTAAGAGCAGGGGAGATTGTTGGTTAGCCATATGATGGGAAGAGATTGGAGTCTCTCCCGTGATTATCCATATTTCAAGGCCATGCGCATTTGCAAACAACGCCAAGATTGGTGGTATAGTGGACAGTGAAGAAGGTTATGTAAGATTACATACAGATCTCCATCAATTGGTTCAATGGGCTGAAGAGTGGCAGATGGAGTTTAATTTAGATAAATGCGAGGTATTGTTCTTTGGTAAAACAAACAAGGGCAGGACTTATGTAATTAAAAGAAGGGCCTTGGTTAATGTGGAACAGAGAGAACTGGGGTTTCTGGTACTTCTTTGAAGTTTGTGTCACAAATAGATAGGGTGGTTAAGAAGGCGTTTAGCACGCTTGCCTTCATTGCTCAGACCTTTGAGTATAGGAGCTGGGACGTCATGTTGAGGTTGTACAGGACATTGGTGAGGACTCTTATGGAGCACTATGTCCAGTTCTGGTCGCCCTGTTTTAGGAGGGATGTTATTAAGCTGTAGAGGGTTCAGAAGAGATTTACCAGGATGTTGCCGGAAATGGAAGGTTTGAGTTACAAGAAGAGAGGCTGATCGGCTGGGACTTCTTTCACTGGAGCATAGGCGGTTGAGAGGTGACCTTGTAGAGGTTTATAAAACAATGAGGGGTATAGATAAAGTGAATGGCAGGTGTCTTTTCCCTAGGGTGGGGGATTTCAAGACTAGGGGGCATATTTTTAAGGTGAGAGGAGAAAGACTAAAAAAAGACATGAGGGGCAATTTTTTTTTACACAGATGGTGGCTCCTGTGTGGAATGAACTTCCAGAGGAAGTGGTGGATGTGGGTATAGTTACAATGTTTAAAAGACATTTGGATAAGTACATGTATATCATAGAATCCCTACAGTGTGGAAACAGGCCCTTCAGCCCTACAGGTCCACATCGAACCTCAGAGCATCCCACCCAGATTCATCCCCCTATAACTTTCTAATCTACATATCCCTGAACACTATGGGCAATTTAGCATGGCCCATCCACCTCGTCTGCACGTCCTTAGACTGTGGAAGGAAGCCGGAGCACCCGGAGGAAACCCACACAGACATGGGAAGAATGTGCAAACTCCACATAGACAGTCGCCCAAGGGTAGAATCGAACCCAGGTCCCTGGCAGTGCTAACCACTGAGCCACCATGCTGTCCCAATAGGAAACATTTGGAGGGATATGGACCAGGAGCAGGCAGGTGGGACTATTTTAGTTTGGGATTATGTGCGGCATAGACTGGTTGAACCGAAGGGTCTGTTTCTGTGCTGTATGACTCTATGACTCGAAACTACAGAATGTATTACCTGGGAAAATTTGACTCCTTGTTGGGGTGGCGGATTGGGTTGTTGACTGGTGTGGTTTGGACCAGTGTCATCAGGCATGAGGTGGGGATAGTGCAGTTCACTTCCCCTTCTGACTGGGGTGGATTTGGGAGCCTGCCTCCTTGCCCCAAACCATTGTCAGATTGTGGTCACAGTCTGTAAAACCTTGGAGAACCACAGAGAGCCTAGGAAGCAGAATTTCTTCAGCCAACTTGTTATTACCTTCAAAAATAAACTCCAGGGAAGAGAGCAACCTCTGTGCTCTTTTTATTCACTTGTGGGACGCGGGTGTCGCTGGCTGGATCCAGCATTTATTACCATGTCCCTAATTTCCCCCTTGAGAAGGTGGTGGTGAGCTGCCTTCTTGAACTGCTGCTGTCCTATTATTTTTACTCATGTACAGGATAAGGGCATCACTGGCTAGACCAGTATTCATTGCCCATCCCTAATTACCCACAGGGCAGTTAACAGTCAACCACATTGCTGTGGGTCTGGAGTCACATGTAGGCCCAGACCAGGTAAGGTCGGCAGTTTCCTTCCCTAAAGGACATTAGTGAACCCGATGGGAAACAAAAACAGAAATTGCTGGAAAAGCTCAGCAGGTCTGTCAGTATCTGATTGCTCCTTACAGATGCTGCCAGACCAGCTGAGCTTTTGCAGCAATTTTTGGTTTTGATTTATAACATCCACAGTTCTTTGGGGTTTTTAATTTAGTAGTGAACCAGATGGGTTTTTCCAACAGTCAACGATGGATTCGTGGTCATCATTAAACTCTTAATTCAAATTCAACCTTCTGCCATGGCAGGATTAGGACCTAGGTCCCCCAGAACATTCCGTGGGTCTCTAGATTAACAGTCCAGTAAACAATACCACTAGGCCATCAACTCCCCTATGCAGTGTAGGGGCACCCACACAGTGCCCTTAGGGAGGGAGTTCCAGAATTTTGATCCAGTGACACTGACAGAATAGCCAATGTGTTTCCAATTTGGGAACACTATGTCTTCACCCAGGGAGCAGGGAGAATGTGGGACTCGCTCCCACTGGGAGTGGTTGAGGTGAATCCTATCGATGTATCTAAGGAGATGGGGGAAGTTGGGTAAAGACACGAGGTGAGGGAGATGAATAATCACACGGGGTGGGGTGTGGGTGGGTCGTAGCAGAGAGATGGGGTGATGGGGAGATAAATCCAACAGGTCAGGCAGTATCAGTGGGAAGAGGAAAGGTTTTTAATGATGTTGCCCACAGTGCTCCAATTCCATTGATTAGATTTATTGTTGTCACATGTACCTAAGTACAGTGAAAGGTTTTGTTTTGTGTGCAGTACAGGCAGAACATACCATGCACTGATGCACTGGGGTAATAGAACAGAGAGAAATACAAGGTTACAGCTGCCGAGAAGGTGCACAAAGTGCGAGATCAGCATTAAATTTAAAAATTGAGAGGCCTACTCAGAAGTCTGGTAACAGTTGGGAAGAAGCTGATCTTGAATCTGCTGGTTTAAGCTTTTGTATCTTCTGCCTGCGGAAAGAGGTTGGAAGAGATTATAACTGGGGTTGGGGGGGGTGGTTTGATTAGGTGCGGCACAGTGGCTCAGTGGTTGGCACTGCTGCCTTACAGCGCCAGAGAGCTGAGTTCAATAATTCTGTGTTGGCTGCCTTCCTGAGGCAGTGAGAAGTAAAGATAGAGTCAGTGGATGGAGGGTTGGCTTGTGTGATGGACTGGGCTGTGCTCACGACAGGAAACGGGCTCATACTTGCAGTCCGTTGCTGCTGTGTACAATATTGAAGACACACCTCACGGGAGGCTTTGTCTATTGATTCTGTCAGTGCTGTTCCATTCGCGATGGAACGCCCACAAGAGGACATTCCTGCTAAACACAAGGGAGCAGTCAAAATTCTTGAGAAATTGTGCTCTTTGTCCTAGCCAGAGCGACAGTAATGTGGCTGTTGATTTATTCGCCAAGCTGGTAGGTTGGTTTGCAGACGTTTCGGCACCGTGCTAGGTAGCATCAGCAGTGTGCCTCCAATGAAGCATTTTTGGTCTGTCTTGCTTGTTATTTATGTGGGTCTGGTCTGATGCGGTGGTTTGTCTCATTTCCGGTTCTGCTTCGTAGTGGTTGGTATACGGGGTCCATTTCCATATGTTTGTTGATGGAGTTCCGTGTTAAGCACCGGCCCTCTAGGAGTTCCCGTGTGCGTCTTTGGTTGACTTGTCCAAGGATGGTTACGTTGTCTCAATCGAATTGGTGGCCTTGTTTGTCCGAGTGTATGGAAATGAGTGATGGTTGGTCATGTATCTTGTTAGCTAGTTGGCGCTCATGTACTCTGATAGCTAGTTTTCTCCTGGTCTGTCCAATGCAATGTTTGTGGCAGTCCTTACATGGGATTTTATATATAACATTGGTCCTGTTAGTTGTGGGTATGGGATCCTTTGTTCTTGTCAGTAGTTGTCATAATGTAGCTGTGGGTTTGTGCGCTGCCGCAGTTCCCAGTGGTTGGAGTAGCCTAGTGGATATCTGTGATAGTTTCTTGCTGTATGGCAGGGAGACTAGTGTGTCTTCCTGTTGTTGTCTGTTGAGTAAGTACCGACAGATTGCGTTTCTGTGGGTAGCTGTTGTATTTAAGGATGCTGTGGGGGTGTTCTTTTTCGGCTTTGCACACTTCCGGGGTGCTGCAATGTGTTATGGCTCTTTTGAACCACGTTCCGATGCAGGAACAAACACAGAAGTCGCTGGAAAAGCTCAGCAGGTCTGGCAGCATCTGTAAAGAAAAAAAATCAGAGTTAATGTTTCGGGTCCAGTGACCCTTCCTCGGAACTGACACAGCTCCGTTTGTGGGTGTTGGGGTGCTTGCTGTTGTAGTTAAGTATTTGGTCCATATGGGTAGCCTTCCTGTATTTGCTGATCTGGAGCTCAACGTCAGCCCTTCGTTCAACCATTACTTCCAGAAATGGGAGTCAGTTGTTGTTATCCTCTTCCTTGGTGACTTTTATGCCGGTGAGGATGTTGTTGATGAGTTGGTGGGTTTCCTCCACTTTTGTGCGCTTGATAATGACGATTGTGTCATCCACATAGTGGATGCAAAGTTTTGGCTGGATAATGGGAAGGGCTGTCCATTCTAGTCTTTGCATTTACTGCTTTGGCTATAAGTCCCGATATGGGTGATCCCATGGGTGTTCCATTGACACAACAACCTCACCCACAGCCCGAGCTGCAAATCTTCTGAAAAACTTCAAAGAGCTCCAGAATCTTGACAGCTCACAGCAGAGTGACTTCCGCGCTTATTTCCAAAGCAGAGTGCTTTTTCTGGATATGTTTCTTGAAGAGAATAGGATCACTGTATCAGTTTTTCAATTCACCACAATCAGAAAGACTCAATAGCATGGTGGACTGCATCACATGCAAATTGAGGTGAGCCCTATTGTGGCTGTGGGTGATTTCACTCTCTTGTTCGGATTCAGGGCGAGGGGTTCGCAGTTGGGGTAGGAGAATTTTGAAATGGAGAAACTGGAGTGTGAAAGAGGACATCTTCAATGTGCCTCACACTCTTTGCCTTTACTGGTCTGGGGAGCTGAGCTACCCTGAGCAGGCATGTCTTCAAGCACTTTGAGGGCTCGATGGGATAGATAAGATCATACCACACAAGACCAGATTCAGGCCATTTGGCCCATTGACTCTGCTCTGCCTTTCGATGGGATCGTGGACGATCTGATTCTCAAAATTTTAAACATCCTCAACTCCACTTTCGTACCTTTTTGCCTCGATTCTCCTTCCTGATTAAAAATCTCTACCTCAGCCTTGAATCTACTCAATGATCCAAGTCTCCACAGCCCTTGGTGGTAAAAAATTCCCAATAGCCCTCTCTATCTCCGTCACCTCCTACTGCCCACCCATCCCTATAACCTTCTCTAACCCCTACAACCCCTCCCTATCTCTGTCACGTCCAACTCCTACACCCCCTCCCTATCTCTGTCACCTCATCCAATTCCTACACCCCTTCCCTATCTCTGTAACCTCCTCCAGCCCCTACACCCCTCCCTATCTCTGTAACTTCCTCCGGCCTCTACACCCTTCCCTATCTCTGTCACCTCCTAAGCCCCTCCCTATCTCAGTCACTTCCTCCAGCTCCTCCACCCTTCCTATCTCAGTCACCTCCTTCAGCTCCTACACCCTCCCTATCTCTGTAACCTCCTCCAGCCTCTACACCCCTGCCAATCTCTGTAATCTCTTCCAGCTCCTACATCCCTCCCTGTCTCTGTAACCTCCTCTAGCCCCTACACCCCATCCCTATCTCTGTAACTTCCTTCTGCCCCTACACTCCTCCCTATCTCTGTAACCTCCTCCAGCCCCTACACCCCTCATTATCTCTATAACCTCCTCCAGCCCCTACGCCCCTCCCGTTCTCTGTCACCTCCTCCAGCCCCTACACCCCTTCCCTATCTCAGTCACCTCCTCCAGGCCCCTTCAACCCATGAAGATTTCTGCACTCTTTGAAATCTGACCTCTCACGCAACTTCCACTCTCCCTCCTCCCCAGCCACCACCTCCCACCCGATTTCTGTAAGTGGCCCTGTCTTTAGCCAGCTCTGAAAAGTCCCCCTCAAATCAGTCTGTGGGGAGCGTACCTTAAAACATTTGCACTACCCAGGTCATGTCCATCTCTAGATAGAGGGAATTGTAAATCATAGAATCCCTACAGAACAGATAGAGGCCATTCAGTCCATTAAGTCTGCACTGACTGTCCAAAAAGCATCCCCTCTGGACACATCCACCCATCCCTGTAACCTTGCATTGCCCATGGCTAATCCACCCAACCCGTGCATTGCTGAATACTAGGAGCAATTTAGCACAACATGGGGAGAATGTGCAAACTCCACACAGACAGTTGGCCGAGGGTGGAACCGAACCCAGGACCCTGGTGCTGTGAGGTAGCTGTGCTAACCACTGAGACACCACATCGCCCCCTAACAGGGCTGGATAGATTAGAATATTTCCCTTGATTGGGATGAGTTGAGAACCAGGAGACACAGTCCCAGGATATGGGGTAGACCATTTAGGACTGAGATGAGGAAAGATTTCTACACTCAAAAATACTGCATTTAGTTCTGGTCTCCCTTCTATAGGAAGGATTTTGTGAAACTTGAAAGGGTTCAGAAAAGATTTACAAGGATGTTGCCAGGGTTGGAGGGTTTGAGCTACAGGGAGAGGCTGAATAGGCTGGGTTTATTTTCCCTGGAGTGTCAGAGGCTGAGGGGTGACCTTATAGAGGTTTATAAAATCATGAGGGGCATGGATACGGCAAATATCCAAGGCCTTTTCCCCAGGGTAGGAGAGTCCAAAACTAGAGGACATAGGTTTAAGGTGAGAGGGGAAAGGTTTAAAAGGGACCTAAGGGGCAATTTTTTCAGACAGAGGCTGGTGCATGTATGGAACGAGCTGCCACAGGAAATGGTGGAGGTGGGTAAAATTACAACATTTAAAAGGCATCTGGATGGGTACACGAATAGGAAGGGTTTAGAGAGATATGGGCTAAATGCTGGCAAATGGGACTAGATTAATTTAGGATATCAGGCCGGCATAGATGGGTTGGACCGAAGAGTCTGTTTCCATGCTGTTCATCTCTATGACTCTAAGAGAGAGAGATAGAAGAATATTTAGATTTTAAAGGCATCAAGGGGCGTGGTGATAAAGGTGGGCATATGGCATTGAGATAGAGGACCAACCACGATCCTATTGAATGGCGGAGCAGGTTTCGAAGGGCCGACTCGCGCTCCTCGTTTTCATGTCATATGTGGTCAAAATCCTGGGAACTCCCTTCCTGAGAGGACTTGCACACCAGAAAATTCAGCAGCTCAGAAAGACTGACTACCACCTTCCCAAGGGTTCTTGAGGAAAATGGGGAACTGCTGTTGATTTCCCTGTCACAAGTGAATAGGAGAAAGTTTATTTTCGCTGCTCCTTATATGGCTTGGTGTCAGAGTCTGTTTGTTAATCGCTCTGGTGAAATTACCTTGGGGGATGTTTTAGTATGTACAGTGCAAGTTATTGTTGCTAGTTGCTATCATTTTATTCATCATTAATGGCTCTCCTAGGGATCAAAAAGGATGATATAGCCTGATTGAATATGGTTTAATTATTGCATCAACACCTTCACTGGGATATAGAGTCGAGTCCTTCCAATTTACTGCATGTTGACAGAGCTTAAACTCACACAATTTGCACTATGGAAAGAGAAAATAACTATACAAGGGACGTGGTACATTCCAGAATTACTAAGGGAAGTACTGAAAGGTGCAAAAATATCACATTTTAATTCTCAGGTCATACAATCACACAGTCATACAGCACGGAAACAGACCTCTCAGTCCAACCAGTCCGTGCTGACCATAATCCCAAACTAAACTAGTCCCACCTGCCTGCTCCTGGCCCATATCCCTCCAAACCTTTCCCTATTCATGTACTTGTCCAAATGTCTTTGTTTCATGAGCAGTGCAGGCAGATCATAGCAAGCAAGGACATATGGATCACAGGGTGCTCAGACAGAGCGAAGTGTATAATGTTACACTGCACAGGATGTGCGCAAAGCAAGATCAACATTAGCAAGTTCAACGTTATTTGAAGCTAGAAGGTCAATTCAGCAGTCTAATAACGGCAGCTGTTCTTGAACCTGTTGGTGCATGTGTTCAAGCTTCTGTATCTTCTGCCTGATGGAAGAGGTCAGAAGAGAGCATTACCGGGGTGGGAGGGTCTGTGATAATGTTGGCTGCCTTTCCATGGCAATGAGGAATGTAAATGGAGTCCATGGATGGAAGTTTGGCTTCCGTGATGGTCTCGGCTGTGCACACACCTCCTTCTGTAGTTTCTTGGGCAGAGCAGTTGCCATACCAGGCCATTATGCACCTGGACAGTATGCCTTCTATGATATATCTGTAAAGGTTGGTGAGGGTTGTTATGGACATTCTGAATTTCCTCAGCTGCCTGAGGAAGAAGAGGTGTTGTTGTGCTTCTTGACCATCACATCTATGTGGGACATCCGGGACAGTTAGCCAGTTTCGGCACTTCTAGTAACTTGATGCTCTCCACCTCAGCTCTGTTGATGTAGATGGGGATGTGTCCTCATACTTCCGTCCTGAAGTCAATGAGCAGTTCTTTAGTTTTGCCGACATTGAGAGAGAGAAATTGTTGTCATTGCACCATGACACGAAGCCTTGTAACTGTACCCGCATCCACCACTTGCTCTGAAAGTTCATTCCACACACGAACCACCGTCTGTGTAAAAAAAATTGCCCCTCATGTCTTTTTTCAGTCTTTCTCTTCTCACCTTAAAGATATGACCTTTAGTCTTGAAACACTAAGGAAAAGACACCTAATCCATGATTTTATAAACCTCTATAAGGTCACACCTCAATCTCCAGTGAAAAAAGTCCCAGCCTATCCAGCCTCTCCTTATAACTCAGATCCTTCATACCCGGCAACATCTTGGTAAATCTCTTCTGAACCCTCAGTAGTCACTGGAGCCTAAACAATCTAGGACCTTCCACGCGCCCCAAGCTCTTTCCAAAGTGTTTTGCCTTGCTGAGGAAGCATTGACTGGGGTGTGGCCCCTGTTGCAGTACAGATAATGTACAGCCAGATTTGAGCACAGCCAGCTCCCATAATCAGCGTAAAGTGAATAGTCTTTTCCTTTAAAAATTCAGTTTGGTTGAGAGAGGTTTATTAGGCCAAGGCAGCATGGGGAGAAAAAAAAATTCTCTGCTCTTCTCCCCAGGTTCCCATAGGTTGGAAACACATCACATGACTCTCCAGTGCAGCCATTAAAGGTGCCCTTCAGGAACACTTACCCATCACAAGTGATTCCTGACTAATTGCTTCCTGGGTATTTGCAGACCAGACAATAATAATTATCAGCCTATTGTATATGGTATCAGCATATTGATATGTATTGCTTTTATATTCCCCCCCAAGAAAGCCAATTTTTCTTTTGTTTTAATTCAGTTTTGGGATGTGGGCCCAACATTTAGTGCCTGTCCCCAGTTGTCCCTTGAGAAGGTGGTGATGAGCCTTCTTGAACCGCTGCAGTGAACCTGCTGTAGGACCCACAATGCCCTTAGGGAGGGAGTTCCAGGATTTTGACCCAACAACACTGAAGGCCCAGCCAATATAGAACACAGAACATAGAACAATACAGCAGAGGAACAGGCCCTTTGGCTCACAATGTATTGCGGAACATGACGCCAAATTAATCGGCACTCCAAGGAACTTGACCTTCTTCTGCCTGTTCTTGGTCCATATCTCTCCATTCCTTCCGTGTTCATGTGCTTATCTAAAAGCCCCTTAAATGCCCCTATTGTATCTGCCTCCACTATCACCCTTGGCAGTGCATTCCAGACTCGTATCACTCTCTGTGTAAAAAAACTTGCCTTTCACATCTCCTTTGAACTTTTCGCGTCTCACCTTAAATGCACGCTCCCTAGTTTTAGACGTTTCAACTCTGGGAAAAACATTCTGACCATCAACCTTATCCATGCATCTCATGATTTTATCGACTTCTATCAAGTGTCCCCTCACCCTCCGCCGGTCTAGAGAAAACGATCCGAGTTTGTTCGGCCTCTCATCATAGAATCCCCACATTGCGGAAACAGGCCATTTGGCCCAACTTGTCCACACAGACCTTCTGAAGAACATCCCACTGCCCACAAAATATCCAAATGTAATGCTACGCCAACCAAAAGATGTTGTTAAACTTGAAAGCTGTGCAGAAAAGATTTATGAGAATGTTGCCGGGGTTGGAGGGTTTGAGCTAGAGGAAGAGGCTGAATAGGCTGGGACTATTTTCCCTGGAGTGTCGGAGGCTGAGGGGCGACCTTATGCAGGTTTATAAAATCATGAGGGGAATGGATAGGATGAATAGCTTTTCCCCAGGGTAGAGGAGTCCAAAACTACAGGGCATAGGTTTAAGGTGAGAGGGGAAAGATTTGAAAGGGACCTAAGAAGAAAGTTTTTCACGCAGAGGGTGGTGTGTGTGTGGAACGAGCTGCCAGAGGAAGTGGTGGACGCTGGTACAATTAAAACATTTAAAAGGCATCTGGATGGGTACATGGATAGAGGGACATGGGCCAAATGCTGGCAAATGGGCCTAGATTTATTTAGGATATCTGGTGGGGCATGGATGAGTCGGAATGAAGGGTTTGTTTCCATACTGTACAAATGTCCCACATTTCAAAGTCTGTATTTTAGTCATTTGAAAGTGAAGTGTTCCAGCTCCTCGAAGTTAGATTTGAAAGTAAGTTTCTGGGAACATTGCTCCAGCAATGTAACCACTGCACCACTGTCACTCCAGCATACTTGGGGGCTGTCGCAATTGCCCTAGGCATTTAATAAGCAGTGGGTTTTGAGTCTGTGAATGGTGGGCATGCTGTTTGTGGTTTGTTGAATCTGTAGCTGAGTGAGGGAGAATTGTCAAAATTCACACAGATTGTATTCATTCAGTCCGAAAACTGCACTGAGCTCGACAGCGGATTGATCGACCTCCTGTCAGGGGTCCTCCTGTCTCACAAAATTGTATATCCTCAGGCCAAACCTGAACAGAAGTTATTTTCCATGTAAATCTCCCTGGCCCACTTCCAGGAAGCTAACTGGCACGTCAGCCGTGGAGATTGTTATTAATGCTGTGTAGCTTTTTAAGAAGCATTTTCTCGTACAACCATTGGGGTTATTTATTTTTATATTTTGTGCTGTCATTTCTCTCTGTGCCAAGACTCCTGTCAATGTTGCTCATTAACAGATCCCTGGCCACTCGTTTTATTCTTTCTGTGAGGGCGTCATTGGCTAGACCCAGCATTTATTGCCCATCCCTAATTGCCCAAAGGGGCAGTTGAGGGGCAACCACGTCACTGTGGTTTTGGAGTCACCTGTAGGCCAGACTGGGTAAGGATGGCAGTTTCCTTCCCGAAAGGGCATTCGTGAGCCAGATGGGCTTTTCCCCCAACACTGGTTTCACAGTCATCATTCGACTGTTAATTTCAGATTTAAAAAAAAATTGAATTCAAGTTCCACCATCTGTCTTGGTGGGATTCAAACCCAGGTCCCCAGCACGTTATCTGGGCCTTTGGATTAACATTTCAGTGATAATACCATTAGGCCATCATCTCCCCTTGGCTGGATTGTATTCTTTCCTATTGGAGAGGTCCGTTGCATGGCACTTCTGTGGCAACAAGTCTTACTTCATATCTATTAGCCCAAGCCTGGATATTTCCCAGGTCTTGCTGCATTTAGCGTTTAACATTTAACGTACAGGTTCAGTTGGCAGTCAGGAAGGCAAATGCAATGGTAGCATTCATTTCGAGACGGCTAGAATACAAGAGCAGGGATGCACTGCTGAGGCTGTACAAGACACTGGTCTGACCCCATTTGGAATATTGTGAGCTGTTTTAGGCCTCAAATCTAAGGGAGGATGTGCTGGCCTTGGAGGGGGGGTTCCAGAGGAGGTTTACAAAAATGATCCTGGGGATGAAGGGTTTGTCATATGAGGAGCAGTTGAGGACTCTGGGTCTGTACTCAATGGAGTTTAGAAGGTTGAGGGGGGGATCTAATTGAAACTTACAGAACACTGAGAGGCCTGGATAGAGTGGACGTGGAGAAGATGTTTCCACGAGTAGGAGAGACTAGGACCCGAGGGCACAGCCTCAGAGAGAAAGGGTGACCGTTTAGAACTGAGATGAGGAGGAATTTCTTCAGCCCGAGAGTGGTGACTGTGTGGAACTCATTACCACAGGGGGCCAAGTCGTTGAGTGTCTTTAAGACAGAAATAGATAGGTTCTTGATTCATAAGGGGATCAAGGGTTACTGGGAGAATAGGGTTGAGAAACATATCAGCCATGATCAAATGGTAGAGCAGACTCAATGGGCCGAATGGCCGAATTCTGCTCCTATACTTTATGAATCTCATGTTCATTTGAACATGGACTGCTTCAGCATCTGAGGATTCACGAATGGTGCTGAACACTGAATCATGGGTGAATATCCCTCACTTTTGATCAAGGGTGGAGGGAAGCTCATAATGAAGCAGCTGAAGATGCAGTGCTCACACAATCCACCTTAACTCTTGGTTTAGCAGTGGCCTGGTTATAAAACTCTGAGCCCTGTTTTTGAATACTTCTTTGGACCTACAACCTGTACCCGTCTCTCCCTTGCTCAATCCTCAAACTTTACATCTCTAACGTCTCTCACCTTGCGCAAACCCTTGACTTTAATCATGCCATCGTCAGCAAACTTCCTTTAGCCGCTGGACATGGGACCTAAGCTCTGAAATGTTCTGAATTTACAATGATGAAATGAAGATGGCGAAGAGAAAGAAACATTAAAGGAAAGGAAAGAGGAGACAATGACCTGGTGGTATTAGCGCTAGACTATGAATCTAGAAATGCGGGCTAATTCTCTGGGAGCACAAGTTCAAATCCTGCCATTGGCAGATGGTGAATTCAACAACATCTTGGAATTAAGAGCCATGACCCGGTTGCCAATTATTGGGGAAAAACCCATCTGGTTCACTGATGCCCTTTAGGGAAGGAAGCTGCCATCCTTATCTGGTCTGGCCTACACGTGACTGCAGGGCAACAGCGATGTGGTTGACTCTTAACTGCCCCTCTGGGCAATCAGGGATGGGCAATCAATGCTGGCCTAAGCAGTGATGCCCACGTTCTCTGAATGAATACCAAGAAATATTCTAGCAGTAACTCGGAAGGAACAACACTTCTCACTTGGAAAACATAGTCTGCAGAGTCAGAGAGGTAGGTTGGCATCAGCTCAGATTGCCCTCATTTCACTTACAGCTCAATGCAGTGGCCCTGATGGTTGCTGGCATGCTCTGTTGTGGGCATAGCAACCCGCTGTGTAGAATGAAATTGCTGGAGCAGGAAGGAAAATGAGATAATGACTTCCCGATTTCCGTGTTGCCCTGCGTGCGTGCGGGCTCCAATACGGCCCAGTTTGCTGCCTGCTTGTGCCAAGAGTTATCTCCTCCCACCGCAACACCCAGGGCCTAAGATGTCACGCAGGAGTGAGGCTTTAGTCTTTCAATAGAACGGCCGTGGACCTTCTGTTTGGTCCAAAAATGCAGAGGAACTGTGCAATACCAGCCTCAGCATGTTGTACAGTATTCCGCTGTTCAGGTGTACCGCATGAAATGCAGAATATTTCCAAAAATCTCTTATGCCTCCTCCCGGGCCATGAATTGGATAAATGAGTCAGGAAAGGGTCACGTTAATCTCTCGTACGGAACCCCTGCTGCGCCCAAATCTCTGATATTGCCTGCTTACTGTTTATAGTTCTCTTGCCTGTTCACTCACTGAGTGTCAAGTGGGTGTCAGCAGGGAGCAGTGCTGACTGTGAGGTTATAAGTTCAAATTCCGTCTTATAGACCCGAACACATGGCTTAGACTCTCTATCTCTCTCTCTTTCCCTCTTTCTCTCCCTCTCCCTCCTCGGTATGCAGCTGAGGTAGTGCTGCATTGTTGGAGGTTCCCGGGGCCACTGTCAGGCTAGGCTCGCTCTGTCCCCTCAGATGGGTCCCAAGATCCCAAAGCCTCTGCCGGAAGACAAGAAGGTGCTGTCTTCCTGGTGTGCAGGACTGAAGGATTGCCCTACGTAATCATAGTAACGAGGTCAGCCAACTGGACCTCATAGAATATGAGTTCCCTGATTGGGGATGTCAATCTGGTTCAATCAGGGAGCCCTGGCTGACAGATAAAATGGGTGAGTGTCAGAGATACTGACGCTCTCGTACCTGACTCTGAATGAGGCAGTACTAAAAGCAAAGACTTTCCACCTGTAAATAAAGGGTGACTTGGTGATGGGTTACTGGCCTCTGTGGCGTTATCATAGAGCCAGACAGCACACAAGAGGCCCTTCAGCCCATCAAGTCTGCACCGACAATGACCACCAATAACTGCACACTAATTCCTGCACTTGTCCCATATCCTTGAATGTTATGAGTTTTCAAGTGCTCACTTAAATATATTTTAAAGATTGTAAGGTTTCCGGCCTCCATTACCTTCCAGGCAGTGCATTCCAGATTCCCTCCATCCTCTGAGGGAAAACGTTTTTTCCCCAAGTCCCCTCCGAATTTCTTGCCCCTTGCCCTAAAACCATGCCCCTCGTGATTGACCCCTCAACCCAGGGGAACAGCTGTTCTCTATTAGTCCTGTCCATCCCCATCATAATCTTATACACCTCAATCATGACCCCCCTCGGCCTTCTCTGCTTTAAAGAAAACAATCCGATCCTATCTAGTCCCTCCTTGTCGTTCAGTTTCGTCCTTGAATCCACATCTCGAACACAGATGATCTGGTCATGACATACAGCCAGCTAGTGTTGGAGATGGAAACGGAAATTGCTGGAGAAACTCAGCGAGTCTGGCAGTGGACAGGAGCAGAAGTAGGCCGTCAGGCCTGCTGAGCCACTCAATATGATCATCCAACTCAGTCCCCTGTTCCCTGCTTTCTCCCCAGTACCCTTTGATCCCTTTAGCTGTAAGAACTATATCCAACTCCCCCTTGAAAAACAGCTTTCTGTGGCGGAGAATCGCACAGGCTCCCCACTCTCTGGGTGGAAACATTTCTCCTCATCTCAGTCTTAAATGGCCTACCCCATAATCCTTAGACTGTGACCCCCTGGGTCTGGACTTCTGTGGCTTCCCACTGTCTGGGTGAGGAAGACATTGTAGAAGGTGAGGGAAGGTGACACAGAACAAAAGAGAAATGAAGTGGTCATCGCTGTGGGGTTTGATTCCCACACTGATTGAGGTCACCGTGAAGAACTCTCCTCCTCAACCTCTCCAGATCCTTCACTAGTCGCCCCTGTCTAACAGGAGAGTTGCACACTGCCTATAACTACTTTACCGTCTGCTGCTCATGCAAGCTTTCTAAGTTCTGCACCTCCCTACACTGAAACAGTCAACACACTTCATCGTTCTGGTCTCCACGCTATGGGAAGGATGTGATCGCAATGGGAGCGGATGCAGAGGAAACTCACCAGGGTGTCGCCTGGGATGGAGTTGTTCAGCGATGAAGAGAGGCTGGATAAGCTCGGGCTGTTTGCTTCGGAGCAGGGAAAGTTGAGGGGGTGGATCCTGATAGAGGTGTGTAAGATTATGGTGGGCGTGGGCATGGGCATGGTGGATAGAAAGCAGCTTTGTCAAACAGTCAGAAACAAGGGGCATCATTTTAAAGTGGAAGGCAGGAGGTTCTGGAGGGGATTTGAGGAGAGAACATTTCACCCAGAGGGTGGTGAGGATCTGGAATGTGCTGCCTGGGAGGGTATTTGAGGCAGGAAACCTCACAACCTTTAAAAAGTACTAGGATGAACACTTGAAATATCATAACATGTGAGCCTGATGCAAGAGTTATACTCTGTCCACCTTCATAGAAGTCTATAAAATTATGTGGTACATAGGTAGGGTTGACGATCAGAATCTTTTTTCCCAGAGTTAAAATGTCTAAAACTAGGGGGCATGCATATAAGGTTAGAGGAGGAAAGTTCAAAGGAGATGTGAGGGGCACGTTTTTCACACAGAAAGTGGTAGGAATCTGGAACACGCTGCCAGGGGTGGTTCGGAGGCAGATACGACAGGGTTGTTGAAGGGGCTTTTAGATAAGCACATGAATGTGCAAGGAATGGAGGGATATGACCAAGGGCAGGCAGTAGGGATTAGTTTAATTTGGTGTCATGTTTGGCATAACATTGTGGGCCGAAGGGCCTGTTCCTGTGCTTTTCTTTGTTCTATGTTCCACCTTCTTCCATCTGGCAGAAGATATAAAAGTTTGAATACATGTACGAACAGATTCAAGGACAGCTTCTGCCCCACTGTTGTCCAACTTTTGAGTGGAGCTCTTTAATGCTAACTCTGATCTCTCTCTCTCTGCACCTTCTCAGTAGCTATAACACTGTCTCCTGCACTCTGCTCTGTTACCCTCATGCACTTGTACAGTACGATCTGCCTGTAAGGCACGTAAGACACTGTATCTTGGTACAAGTGACAGTAATAAATCAGATCAAATGGAAAGGTGGGAGCAGTGTATTTTTGGCAGTACAAACTCAATGGGCCAAAGGGCTTCTGCACAGTATGATTCAGTGTCTTCAGAAGTCATCCATTGGCAGAGATGATCTTCGAAACATCTTGAGGCTATGTTGTTCTCTGTAGCTCCCGTTCCATACTCTGTGTGTGTGTGTGTGTGTGTGTGTGTGTGTGTTTTGGTTGTTCCAATAGCACTTCCTTCTGCTCAGGGTCTCTGCATCTCTCTTAGCTTCTGTCATCGCGCGGCCTCTGTTATCCATGGAAACGTGTCACATTGTTGGAGAATAACTGGGTTTGGGAGGCAATAGTCAGGAAATTGTTGGAGCTAGGATTTGGGTGGAGTGTTGGTACATAAGGTGAGTGGGGAGTGTGAGTGGAGTGTAAGACTAGGGAAACTTTCCAGCAATGGTGTAGGGCCTTGGTGGAATGCACACTCTGAAGAGCTGAGAAAAGGCTATAATTGTGTGAGAAGCAGTTTGGAGAAGACTCACCCGACAAATTCCCGGGATGAGGCATTTTTCCTGTGCAGAATTCTTGGATAGGCGCTATCCATTAGAGTTGCAAAGAAGGAGACCTTTTGAAACAGACGGTGTTCATGGCGTCAATACTGGGAGCACATTTCCCCCTGATTGGCCTGACCTTAATTCTTAGACTATGCGACCTGATTGTAGAATCTTCAACCAATGAAAATAGTTTATCTTTATCTACTCTGTCTTTCCCTGTTAATATCCTTAAGACCTTGATTAGGTCATCCCTTAATCTTCTAAATTCTAGAGAATAAAATCTGTAGAATCCCTCCAGTGTGGAAAGAGGCCACTTGGCCCATCGGGTCTTCACCAACCATCCAAAAAGCATGCCAATCCAACCCTATCCCTGTAACCTTGCATTTCTCATGACTAACCCACCCACCCTGCACATCCTTGGACATTATGGGGTGATTTAGCATGGCCAATCCACCCTAACCTGCACATCCCTGGACGCTATGGGGTAATTTAGCACAGCCAATCCACCCTAACCTGCACATCACTGGGCAGTATGGGTAATTTAGCATGGCCAATCCACCTTAACCTACACATCCCTGGACACTATGGGGCAATTTAGCATGACCAATCCACCTTAACCTGCACATCCCTGGACACTGTGGGGTAATTTAGCATGGCCAATCCACCCAAACCTGCACATCACTGGGCACTATGGGTAATTTAGAATGGCTAATCCACCCTAACCTGCAAATCTTTGGACTGTGGGAGGAAACCAGAGGAAATGCAATGCAGACATGGGGAGAATGTGAAAACTCCACACAGACAGTTGCCCGAGGATGGAATCGAACCTGGGTCCCTGGCGCTGTGGGTCAGCAGTTCTAAGCACTTTGTCTATTTAGTCTAATCCCGCATCATGATTCCACCCCTGAAGTCCAGGTATCACCTGTTTGGAACTCCCTCTAGGATCAAAACCTCTTTCCTAGGTGGTGGTGCCCAGATCTGCCCACAGGACTCTAAGAGGGCTCTAACTAGGGTGTTGTGTAACTGAAGTGTAACCTCTGCATCCCTATACTCCAGCCTTTAGATATGAAGACCAGTATTCCATTAGCCTTCTGGACTATTTTCTGTACCTGTTCTAGGCATTTTAAAGAGCTTTGTGCCTGAACCCCCAACCCCATCCCACCAAAGGGTGGCACATTGGCTCAGTGGTTAGCACTGCTGCCCCACAATGCCAGAGACCCAGGTTCAATTCCACCCTTGGGTGACTGTCTGTGTGGAATTTGCACATTCTCCCTGTGTCTGTGTGAGTTTTCTCCAGGTGCTCCGGTTTCCTCCCACAGTCCAAAAATGTGCAGGTCATAGAGTCATACACCACAGAAACGGACACTTCAGTTCAACCAGTCCATGCTGACCATAATCCCACCTGGTCCCATGTGCCTGCTCCTGGCCCATATTCTTCCAAACCTGTCTCATTCATGTACTTATCCAAATGTCTTTTAAACTTTGTGTCTGTACCCACTCCTACCACTTCCTCAGGAAGTTCATTCCACACACGAACCATCCTCTATGTGAAAAATTTGTTTATTTTATTGTCACGTGTATTGAAATACAGCGAAAAGCTTTATTTACGAGCTGTACAAGCAGATCACAGCAAACAAAGGATGTACAAATCAAAAATACTTAGAGGCGTACAGGTTACATTGCATGTTATACTATTTGAGGCTAGAGTCCATTCAACAATCTGATAACAGCCAGAAAGAAGCTGTTCCTGAACCTGCTTGTGCATGTGTTCAGCCTTCTGTATCTTACACCTGAAGGAAGAGGTTGTAGGAGGTTATTACCAGGGTGCAATGGGTTTTTGATGATGTTGGCTGCCTTTACGCAGCAGCGGGCCAAGTATATAGAGTCCATGGATGGAAGGTTGGCTTCCGTGATGGCTTGGGCTGTGCACACCGTCTCCTGTAGTTTCTAATGGTCCTGCACAGAGCAGTTACCATACCAGGCATTTATGCACCAGGACAGTATGCTTTCAATGGTGCATCTGTAGAAGTTGGTGAGGGACCTTATGGACATGCCGAATTTCGTGAGCCACCTGAGGAAGAAGAGGCATTGTTGTGCCTTCTTGACTGTCGCACCTACGTGGGTAATCCAGCACAGGTCATGGTTATAGTCATTCTGAGGAACTTGATGCTCTTCATCCTCTCAACCTTAGTTCCATTGATTTAGATGGGGATGCGTTCTCCTCCTTTCTTTCTGAAGTCAATGATCAGTTCTTTAGTTTTGCCGACGTTGAGAGACAGATTGTTTTCATTGCACCACGTCACCAAGCCCTCTATTTCCATTCTGTGTTTTGACTCGTTGCTGTTAGATATCCGTCCCACTGCGGTGGTGTCGTCAGCGAACTTGTAGATGGTATTCATTCGGAATTTGTCAACACAGTTGTAGGTGTACATGGAGTACAGTAGGGGGCTGAGGATGCATCACTGGGGGGCTCCAGTGTTGAGGTTATTGTGGAGGAGGTGCAGTTACCTATCCTCACTGATTGTGGCCTGTGGGTCAGAAAGCTGAGGATCCAGTTGCAGAGGATGGAGCCAAGGCCAAGGTCAAGGAGTTTTGAGATCAGTCTGGAGGGGATAATGGTGTTGAAGAACAAGCAGGAGTCTGACATAGGTGTCTTTGTTGTCCAGATGTTCCAGGGATGAGGGCATGGCTAGGAATATGGCATCCTCTGTGGATCTGTTATGTTGGTAGGCAAACTGTAGGGGATCGAGGCAGGCTGGGAGACTGGGGCCCATGACCAGTCTCACGAAGCACTTCGTGATTATTGAGGTCAGAGCCACTGGGCGGTAGTCGTTATGGTACACTGCATGTGTTTTCTTGGGTATGGGGATGATGGTGGCCTTCTTGAAGTAGGTGGGGACTTTGGCTTTTTGGAGGGAGAGGTTGAAGATGTTGGTGAATACCTCCACCAGTTGATCCACACAGGATCTGAGCGCTGGGCCCGTCGCTTTCCTTGGGTTGACTCCCAGGAAGACTGATCTGACTTCTGAAGCAGTGACAGAGGGAACAGATGTGTCTGGGGCTGTCGGGGCTGACGTAGCATAGAAAGCATTGTTCATGTCACGGAGAGATATGTCATTGTCTGCTATCTAACACAGTTTCATTTTGTATCCTGTCATATTGTTTAGGCCTTGCCATTGACGGTGGGACTCCGTTTGGTAGGTCTGGGCCTCTAACTTGGTCCGGTACTGCCTCTTGGCCTCTCTGATTGCTTTGTGGAGGTCATATCTGGATTTCCTGTATTGGTCTGGGTCACCCGACTTGAATGCTGTACGCTGGGCTTCAGTAGGAAGTGAATTTCCTGGTTCATCCAAGGTTTACGGTTAGGGAACACTCGGATTGATTTCTTTGGTATACAGTCCTCCCCTCATGTCCCTCATGTCATTTGCCCCTTGTCTTTTTCATTAGGTTAGTGTGGATTGGCAGTGCTAAATTGCCCATAGTGTGCAGGTGAGGGTGGATTGGCCATGCTGAATTGTCCATAGTGTGCAGGTTAGGGTGGATTGGCCATGCTAAATTGCCCATA
>NC_063374.1:5715492-5763658 GCF_021869965.1 Rhincodon typus | reverse complement strand
TGGATTGGCCATGCTAAATTGCCCATAGTGTGCAGGTTAGGGTGGATGGGCCATGCTAAATTGCCCATAGTGTGCAGGTTAGAGTGGATTGGCAGTGCTAAATTTCCCATCGTGTGCAGGTTAGGGTGGATTGGCAGTGCTAAATTGCAAATAGTGTGCAGGTTAGAGTGGATTGGCAGTGCTAAATTGTCCATAGTGTGCTGGTTATGGTCTATTGGCCATGCTAACTTGCCCATAGTGTGCAGGTTAGTGTGGATTGCCATGCTAAATTGTCCATAGTGTGCAGGTTAGTGTGGATTGGCCATGCTAAATTGTCCATAGTATGCAGGTTAGTGTGGATTGGCCATGCTAAATTGCCCATAGTATGCAGGTTTGGGTGAATTTGCCGTGCTAAATTGTGCCTTGGTGTCCAGGGATGTGCAGGCTGGGTGGGTTTGCCATGGGAAATGCAGGGTTGCCGGGGTAGGGTAGGGGGATGAATCTGGGTGGGATGCTCTTCAGTGGTTCATTGAGGACGCAATGGGCAGAATGGCCAGTTTCCACACTGTATAGGGATTCTACGAATCTCTTTGGACAGGCACTGTATTTATAAAGATATAAAGGAAAGTGTGCTGCAATGGAGTTCTCCCGGCTAGCCCTTATGAAGAGGATGCAGGGTCTGAATATGTTTTAGTCACTGGCAGAAGGTTGCAGTGCTGAAGTGTTTGTATGTGTGTAATAGAACAAGCCTTATAGATTCCTCCTAAGCTGTTATTTTCTGGACTCCCCCCCCGGTGCAGAGAGCATTATGTAATTCTCCCTCTCGTTTGCTTCTCTTAAAGTTTCTGCCATAGCAGGGAAAATAAATCACATTAAGTAGGACTTGATAAACCTTTGACCAAGTGGGTTTATTTTAAGTAACTGAACAGTGGAAATGTACTGCTCTGTGTGTGTGTGAAGGCTTGGCTTCCCACACAGCAATGCTGACTGAGATCAGTCGAATTGTAGACTTGTGCTGCACAGAAGGAGGCCATTTGGCCCAGCCTGTCTACACATCCGATACAGTGACCATGAGATGCTATCTCTGGTTCCATCTCCCATTGGAATATGCTGCTACCGGAGAGAAAAAAAATTCACACATGTTTTAGCAGATTTTAAGCTTTAGAAAATGTTTGATGTATGAATAAACTCAGTCAAATGAATGAGTGTTTCAGTGTTGGCCTTTGTTTAATAGGAAGGGGGTGAGGGTCCCTCAAGAGAGAGAAGGTGCGGAGGGAGATTAACCAGAACGGTCCCAGGGATGAGGGATTTTAGAGGCAAGGTCAAGGGTCAGAGAAGCTGGGGGTCATTCTCCTTGGACTGTAGAAGATGGAGGGGTAGAAACGTAGAATATAGGAACAGGAGTAGACCATTCCGCCCCTCGAGCCTGCTGTGTTATTCATTATGATTATAGCTGATCATCCAACTTAATACCTTGCTCCTACTCTTCCCCAAATCCTCCAATCTGTTTAGACTCCACTTCTATATCCAACTCTTTCTTGAAAACATTCAATGTTTTGGCCTCAACCGCTTTCTGTGGCAGAGAATCCCACAGGCTCCCCACCCTCTGGGTGAAGACATTTCTCCTCATCTCAGTCCTAAATGGCCTACCCCATAATCCTTAGAGTGTGACCCCCCCCTCCCCGCCCTGGTTCTGGACTCCCCCACCATTGCGAACATCCTTCCTGCATCTAACTTGTCCAGTCTGAGCCATAGGTTTCTGTGAATTCCTCCCTCTTCTCTTCAAACCTCCAGTGAATACGATCCTAACCAACTCAATCTTCCCTCATACATTAGTCCTGCCATCCCAGGAATCAATCTGGAAAACCTTTGCTCCTCTCCCTCCAAAGCAGGAACATCCTTCTTCAGATAAGAAGATCAAAACTGTACACAGTATTCCATGTGTGGTCTCATGTGTGCTCCCACTTCCAGCAAGACCTCCCTGCTCCTGTACTCAGATCCTCTCGCTGTGTCGGCCAATGTACAATTTGCCATCTTCACCACCTGCAATGTGACTGGTGTACGAAGACACCCAGGTCTTGTTGCACCTCCCCCTCTCTCAATTTAAAGCCATTCTAATTGTAACCTCCCTTCCTGTTTTTGCTACCAAAATGGATAACCTCACATTTATCCACATTAAGACCGCTTTTGCCCACTCACTCAGCCTGTCCAAATCACACTGCAACACCTCTGCGGCTCCTTCACAGCTCACCCTCCCACCCACCTTTGTGTATTCTGCAAATTTTAGTTCCTTCATCGAAATCATTAATATTTATTGCGCGTAGCTGGGGTCACAGGACCGATCCCTGCAGTACCTCAGCAGTCACTGCCTGCCACTCAGAAAAAGACCCATTTATTCCTACTCTTTGTTACCTGTCTGCAAACCAAATTTTCTACCCATCTCAATAAACTTATATCAAATCCCCATGCTGTTTAATTTTACACATTAATCTCTGATGTGGGAACTTTGTCAAAAGCCTTCTGAAAACCACATCCACTGGCTCCCCCTGATCAACTGTACCAGTTGGATCCTCAAAGAATTCCAGATTTGTCAAGTAGTTGGGCAACACAGTGGCTCAGTGGTTAGCACTGCTGCCTCACAGCGCCAGAGACCTGGGTACGATTCCACTCTTGGGCAACTGTCCGTGTGGAGCTTGCACATTCTCCCCCATGTCTGCATGGGTTTTGCTCTGCGTGCTCCGGTTTCCTCCCACCATCCAAAGATGTGTGAGTTATGTGGACTGGCCATGCTAAATTACTCCTAGTGTTCAGGGATCTGTAGGTTAGGTGTGTTGGCCATGGAGGAATGCAGGGTTACAGGGATAGGGTAGGGAGATGAGTCTGGGTGGGATGCTCTTTGGGAGGTCTTGTTGGGTCGAATGTCCTGTTTCCATGCTGTAGAGATTCTAAGTTGATTGCCTTTTTGTAAATCCATGCTGACAGTGTCTGATTCTGCCGCTAAAACCTAGGCTATAAAATCCTAAACATTTAGACACGCACTTGTGACGCCAAGACATAGAAGACTTTGGGTGAAGTGCTGGGAAATATGTTTAGAATAGTGAGGTGGCTGTTCTTCACTGGTGTAGGCTCGATGGGCTGAAGGGCCTTTTTCTGTCCTGTAGACCTCTGTGACCAACATGGACTTGATGGGCTGAAGCACCTTTTTTCTAGTGTGTAGACTTCAGTGACTCCAACAGATAGGTTAAGTTTTCAGTTTGCGGACTAAAAAGACTTGGTCAGATAAAAAAGCAAGTTAATTCTCCAATTAGGGCCACCTCAAACATTTGACCCTAACATGAACAAAAACAGAGTTGCTGGAAAAGCTCAGCAGGTCTGGCAACATCTGTGAAGGAAAAAACAGAGTTAACATTTCGGGTCCGGTGACCTGGAAATTCCACAAAGTTCCAACCTTAATGTGATGGAGGTGATCAATTCTTCCGAATATGCCGTTGGAAGTTATTTTGTTTATCGTTAGAATCAACAGCTGAGAAAACTCTGTGCATTTCAAATCAAAGTGTGTTTTAAAGACGACTTTATTGAAAAAATTACAGTCATGTCAAAAACAGCGATAATTCATTTTAATCTTGACATGTCTCTTCACACAAAAATTCATTTAATCATTTGGCTTGGCTGAGAAAAGAAAAGACTTACTTCGGAGGAGATTTTCGTCTTGAACTCACCAGGAAATATGCAAGAGTACCATAAGAGGGGAACATTATGGCTGCTCTCCAATCCCAATTCAACCTGAGACATAAAGTTTTCTTTGCTTGGTGCTCTGAATGTTTGTGCCAAGTCAGTACTGTTGTGAAGAGAAACCAGTCTCCAGTTTATTGTGTAATTATGCAGTGGGTTGATGAAAAGCTGAGGTTGTGTTAATGAGTGAGAGGTCACCGACTATAATGGATTTGTGACCGGGGTCACGGTAAAAAAATATGGATTTCTCCTCCCCATTGAAGCCTTTGCGCTATTGTATCGAGAAAGGCCCATTTGCAACCTTCTCCCTCGCTAGGGGATATCTGGATCCTGTTTTTAAAATTCATTCATAGGATGTGACAAGATCTGTGTTTATTGCCCATTCCTAATTGCCCCTTGAGAAGATGGTGGCACTCTGCCTCCTTGAATCTCTGTAGTTCCTGGTCAACTAAGAAGGGTAATTCAATATTTCGACCCACTGACAGTGAAGGAACGGCCGATATATTTCCGAGTCAAGATGGGGAGTAACTCGGGGGGAACTTGCAGGGGGTGGTGTTTCCATATATCTGCTGCCTTTGTCCTTCTAGATTGTAGAGGTCATGAGTTTGGAAGGTGCTGTCTAAGGAGCCTTAGTGAGTTGCTGCAGGGCATCTGAGATGGTACACACTGCTGCTACCGAGCGTCGGAGGTGGAGGGAGTGGATGTGGTGCCAATCTAGCGGGGGCTGCTTTGTCCTGGATGGTGTCAAGCTTCTCGAGTGTTGTTGGAGCTGCACTCACCCAGGGGCAAGTGGGGAGAGTTCCCTCACACTCCTGACTTGTGCCTTGTAGATGGTGTACAGGCTTTGTGGGAGTCCTTCCAGATAGAAGTGGTTTGGAAGATGCTGTCTCAGGAGCCTTGGTGAATTTCTGCAGTGCATCTCGTAGATGGTACATGCTGCTGCTGTTAAGTGCTGATGTGATCTTCTGGACTTCCTTTGGGTCCTACTATTCAGCATGTACTGTCTCGTCTTGTCAGTCTTTCCAAACTGAATTCCACAAGCTCCCAACCTTAAATGTCATGGAGGTGATCAATTCTTCCGGATATTCCGTTGGAAGTTATTTTGTTTATCATTAGAATCAACAGCTGAGAAAACTCTGTGCATTTCAAATCAAGGTATGTTTTAAAGTCGACTTTATTGAAAAAATTACAGTCACATCAAAAACAGCAATAATTCATTTTAATCTTGACATGTCTCTTCACACAAAAAATTCATTTAATCGTTTGGCTTGGCTGAGAAAAGAAAAGACTTATTTCAGAGGAGATTTTCGTCTTGAACTCACCAGGACAATATGCAAGAGTACCATAAGAGAGGAACATTAACATCAGTACTCCGTTCTCACACAGTATCAATGTTCCTTTCTAAATTGTTACTCTTGTGAAGGGTCCTGATGGGAGCAAGAAGTGTCAATCAGATGTGTCTTTTTATATCAGTATTTGATCTCTTTATTTCGTATACTAGCCAAGATGTTTGGCAATTTGTCAGATATTTACGTGCGAAAGAGCTAGGAGCAGCAGTAGGCCATTTAGCCCCTCGAACCTGCTCTGCCGTTCTGTACAATTGTGGCTGATCTCATCTCAGCTTCATCTCTACATCCCTGTCCTCTGTAACCTGTTACCAGTCCAAAATCTACCTGTCTCCTTCTCAAGTTTAGTCCCGGCACACGCGGGGGAATGAATTCCACAGGCTTGAGAGAATGAATTCCTCCTCATCTCTGTTTTAAATCTGCTGCCCCTTATACTGAAGCTATGACTTCACGTTCCGAATTGCTGTCCCCCCCCCCAACCCCCCCTTGTCAGTTTCCCCACCATTCCTGATAATGGCTTACCCCTCAAATCCCGCCCCTACACGCACGCACACACACACACACACACACATACACACGTGCACACACTCACACACACAACCACACATGCGCACACATAAGTACATATACACACACGCACACGTATAAAAACACAAACATACACACACACTCACATATACACAAACATGCACATGCATACACAAACACGCATGTGCGTGTACACACACGTGTACACAGATACACACACACACACAAACACGTATACACACATGCACACACACATATACACACACACACATACACAGTATGCACACACACACACAATCAGGCAATGAGATTATGCCCACTGGTCCTAGATTCTCCCGTAAGACGAAGCTGACAGTTTAGTCGTACTGTTGGCGGACTGTTAATCCAGGGACCCAGGTAACGTTCTGGGGACTCGGGTTCGAATCCCACACACGGCACATGGTGGAATTTGAACCCAATAAAAATCTGGAATTAAGAGTTTAATGATGACCATGAATCCATTGCTGAATGTTGGAAAAACCATTTGGTTCACTAATGCTCTTTAGGGAAGGAAACTGCCATCCTTACCTGGCCTGGGCCTACACATGATTCCAGACCCACAGCAACATAGTTGACTGTCAACTGCCCTCTGGACAATTAGGGATGGGGCAATAAATGCTGGCTTAGCCAGTGATGCCGTCAACCTGTGAATGAATTAAAAAAAACAACCTTGAAATTGCCAAATCTGCTAAGAATGTTGCTGGGGAGGTTGCCTGGTAGGAATATCACTCGTCTCATGGTGAGATGGGCTCTACCAGATGCCAGCTGCCAGTGCAGTACCCACCTTGCCAGTGCTGCAGGCTGTATAGGAACTGGAACACATCCGCGATGAGTCAGCATCCTCAGCAGGGTGGGGGGAAGGACCTGGGCGAGACCCGAAGGAGCAATATATCATTGAACAGACACGGGGAATGTCACCCTGGTTGCCGAAAGGTGACTTTGCAGTTCATGCCTGCACATTACGCAGCCTGTCAGTCTGCATAATGGGGCACGGTTAACACATTAGTAATGTTAGATTAATCTCTGGCGTTTAATTAATCTTCTCGAAAATGAACGCCTGGAAAGTTATTCAACTGTCAGTTCTCAGAGCGTTATAATCATTGATCCTCCATCGGAGGGAAATTGTGGAGGTTAATGCTTTTCGCTAAGTTAAGGACATCCTTCCATTATTTATTCCACCAACATTTATTGCCCTATCCCTATTTGCCCCTTGATGTGAGTAGCTTGTTAAGATCGCTACAGGGGGCAGTTAAGAGTCAACTCCAATGCTGTGCGGTCTGGAGTCACTCATAGGCCATATCGGGTAAGGGTGGTCGATTTCCCTCCCTAAAAGGGCAACTAAATGGGGTTTTTAACTACAATCGCTGTGATTCCAGATTGTAATATTTTCTAATCAACCTGTTCAGAGACTTTACGACTCACCCCTGGAGCAGGTGCAATTGAACTCAGGGCTCCTGGTCCATGGGTAGGGACACTACCACTGCGTCACAAGAGACCATTTTTATTAAACCTATTTTTTTAACCAACCTGTTTAGAGATCCAGGAGCAAATTACTGCAGGTGCTGGAAACTGCACTGAAAACAACAAATGGTGGCGATCACAATGGGTCCAATAGCATCTGTGGAGAGAGAGAGAGCATGCTAATATTTTGAGTCTCAGTGATTCTTCACAATGTCAGCTCTGATGAAGAGTCATCTAGACTCGAAACGTTAGCTTGCTGTCTCTCCATGGATACTGCCTGACCTGCTGTGATCTCCAGCATTTTTTGTTTTCTGTTCAGAGAAGTTACACCTCAGGATTTGAATCCAGGCCTCCTAGCCGAAGAGGTAGGACACTACCATCTTTCCCGCAAGAGCCTTCAATTCCAGCTCTTATTAGTTGAATTAAAATTCTACAGAGCTGTTGTGATCTGACTTGGACCTGTCTCCCCAGAGAATTAACCTGGATCTCCAAATTGCTTGTCAGAGTCAAGGTTAGCAGAAACAGATGGTAGGCATTAATTGTCTCTGAGCACTTATAAATAAAGATAGGGTCTTGTGGTGCAAAGTACTATCCCTGTCTCCCGTCCAGGAGGCACAAATTCACATCCCACTGCTCTAACTTGACACATCTCTGAACAGTATGGTTAAAAATATCTGCAGTTAAACACAGGTCAGCTGAGACCACTGGGATGAGAGATGTGAGATTGAGCACGTCAATTAACTCGCTCACCACAATAAACCGTGTCCTTATCTCACCAAGTGGTTTGGGATCTCTTTATGTGTTGGAACTTAAACACCAGGATGACACTAGTTGAGCCAAATCTCCTGTCTCCTCTACTGTATCTATTTCTGTAACCCAGCCATTTTGTGAAATCTTTGGCTGGCGATGAATTTTCCCGGTAGAGCTAGGGGAGACAAGTGTCTGGATCCCGAGAAATGAGAAGAATCTCAAGTGTTTGAAACAAAGGATGAATATTCTGACAGGCCTGTCAGGACGTTAAATGAGAGTCATAGAGTCATATGGCATGGAAACAGACCCTTTGGCCCAACCAGTCTGTGCCGACCATAATCCCAAACTAAACCAGTCCCATTTGCCTGTGTTTGACCCATATCCCTCCAAACTTTTCCTGTTCATGTGCTTATTCAAATGTCTTTTAAACGTTATAACTGTACCCGCACCCACCACTTCCTCAGGAAGTTCATTCCACACATGAACCACTCTCTGTCTAAAAAAGTTGCCCCTCATGTCTCTTTTAAATCTTTCTTCTCTCACCTTAAAAATCCCCCGCCCTAGGGAAAAGACACCTACTATTCACCTTATCTATACCCCTCATGATTTTATAAACCTCTATAAGGTCATCCCTAAACCTCCTATGCTCCAATGAAAAAAGCTCCAGCCATCCAGCCTCTCCTTATAACTCAAGTTCTCCATTCCCAGCAACTTCCTGGGAAATCTTTTCTGAACTCTCTCCAGCTTAATAATATCCTTCCTGTAACAGGGTCACTAGAACTGCACACAGCACTCCAGAAGAGGCCTCACCAACATCCTGTACAACCTCGACATGACCTCCCAACTCTCATACTCAAAAAGTCTGAGCAATGAAGGGGGGATCTTATAGAAACGTATAAAATTATGAGGGGAATAGATAAGATAGAAGTAGAGAGGATGTTTCCACTGGCAGGTGAAGCTAGGACAAGAGAGCATAGCCTCAAGATCAGAGGGAGCAGATTTAGGACTGAATTGAGAAAGTATTTCTTCACCCAGAGGGTTGTTAATCTATGGAATTCCTTGCCCAGTGAAGTAGTTGATGCTACTTCAGTAAACGTTTTTAAAGAAAAGGTAGATTTTTTTTGAACAATAAAGGAATTAAGGGTTACTGTGAGAACGCGGGTATGTGGATCTGAGTCCACGAAAAGATCAGCCATGATCTTATTGAATGGCGGCGCAGGCTCGAAGGACCAGACGGCTTACTCTGCTCCTAGTTCTTATGTTCTTATGAAGGCAAGTGTGCCAAACGCCTTCTTAACCATCCTGTCTATATATGATGCTAACTTTAAAGAATTATGTACCTGAGTGCCTAGGTCTCTCTCTGTTCTACAACACTACCCAAGGCCTTACTTTTAACTGTAAAAGAGAGATGGGCCTTCATTGGAAATTGATCCCATTGGAGGTTTTAGCAGGCATTCCCAGCTCTGCGACAGCAGAGTAAGAGCTTGGAAGGGACTGTGGAAACAGTTGTAAAATTAGCAGACCAAACCCTTCTTCTGCAGTGTGCTGAGGAATCCTTCACTTTCTTTGATGGTGCCACAGTTTCATCGCAAATGTAAGCTATTGATTCCTGGAGCCTGTGTTATCCTGGCTGATTGCTGCTTCTGTCTGTCCTCCGATTTATCTGTGATCAAATGGGATTTATACCTGTGCTCCACTACAGAATTGGACTTGCAATGTAGCAGTCACCAAAGAGCTACCTTTAGGACTGTAGTGCTCAGGGTTTGAGTGACGATGTGTAGCTTGGGTGCTGGTTGTAGATGTCGGTGTCTTGGCTGAGCTGGGAGGTTCGATAGCAGACGTTTCGTCCCCTTTATGAGGTGAGATCCTCAGTGCTGTGGAGCCTCCTGTGAAGTGCTGTTGTCTGGTGCCAGTTTGACTTTATTTGGCCTGGTTTTTGCTGCTTCTGGCAGGTGCCGGTTCTGGCTGTGCGTTGTAATGGTCTGTTTCAATACACACAGATGAGAAAAACCACACTTCTAGCTGGGACAACACTACTATCCATAGGACAAGCCAAACAGAGGACAGCCAGCGAACTCTTGGAGGCTTGGCATTCATCCACGGACTCTATCAACCAGCACATTGAATTAGACCCAATATACTGACCATTACAACTGAGGTATACAGCACGGAAACAGGCCTTTCAGCCCAACTCGTCCATGCTGACCAGGTTTCCTAAACTAATCCAGTCCCATTTGCCTGCATTTGGCCCATATCCCTTCAGACCTTTCCTATCCTTGGCATAGTTGAGGTAGATAGCTAGCAGCTTTTCCACATGGTAGGGGAGTCTAAAACTAGATGGTATAGGTTTAAGGTGAGAGGGGAGAGATACAGAAGAGTCCAAAGGGACAATTTTTCTCACACAGAAGGTGTGTGTCTAGAACAGGCTGCCAGAGGTAGTGGTTGAGGCAGGTACAATTTTATCATCTGAGAAACATTTGGACAGGTACATGGATGGGATAGGGATGGAGGGATATGGAAAAAAAACACAGGCAAATGGGACTACATTAAATTGTGAAAACTGTGCAGCATGGGCAAGTTGAGCCAAAGAGCCTGTTTCCATGCTGAAAACCTCTGTGATTCTATCATGTACCCATCCAGATGGCTTTTAAATGCTGTAATTGTACCAGCCTCCGCCACTTCCTCTGGCAGCTCATTCCACACACACCACCCTCTGCATGAAATTGTTGCCTCTTGGGACCCTTTTCAATCTTTTCCCTCTAGCTTTGGATTCCCCCACTCTGGTTGACTATCTACCTTATCCATGGCCCTCATGATTTTAGAAACCTCTACAAGATCACCCCTCAACCTCCGACAGTCCAGGGAAAGAAGTCCCAGCCTATCCAGCCTCTCCTTATAACTCAAACCTTCCAATCTCAGTAACATTCTTGTAAATCTTTTTTACCCCCTTTCCAGTTTATAGACACTGTTCCTATAGCTGAGTGATCAGAATTGTACGCAAAACTCCAAAAATGGTCTTACCAACAATTTGTACATCCATAACATGAAGACCCAACTCCTGTACTCAACTCTCTAAACGATGAAGGCAAGTGTGCCAAAAGCCTTCTTCACCGCCCTGTCCATTTGTGACACCACTTTCAAGGAGCTGTGTACCTCCACCCCAGGCCATTCAGCCCTTCAAGGCTGGCTCATCTTTCGATGACAAATCTGCATTAACTCCACGTTCACTCCCTTTGTCCTCGCGTTCCTCCTGATTTGTTGTTGACAAAGATGTATCAATCACTGATTGAAAATTGGCAATCAGTTGGCACCAAGTGCCATTTAGGGGAAGAGAGGTGCAACACTGAATCTTTGTTCCTAACATCAGGGTATTCTGGGTGGGCTGCCACCTGGTGGGTGAGAGGTGAGAGTCCCTCGAGAGGGTGCGGAGAAAGATTGACCAGGGACGAGGGAATTTAGTCACAGGATCAAGGGTCAGAGAAGCCAGTGGTCATTTTCCTTGGAGCGAAGGAGATGGAGAGGTCATCACAGTGACGGGTTTGGATAAGAGAAGCCGTGAGTGGAGACGATGAATGATTTCAGAAGAAAATCGGATAGATACTTGAGAGAAATATACAGGAAAAAGGGGTTCACTTGTCAATGCTACAGAGAACAAGCCTAGACTCAAGAGACCAGATAGACTCTGTGACTGTTATGACTCTATAAGAGACCTGTCTCTAACATTTTAGACTCTCCCCAAGCCCTAGACTCCCCAGCAACCAGTATTTTTCTCTTTCAGCTCTCTCATTTTCTCCCTAACATTGTACAAACTTATATCAAATGGTGCCCTGCCTGTATTAAATCTCTGTAAAGGGAACCCAAGCTTGTGTGATCAAGCCTTGGAAACTCTTCCAGTGAAATCTCTTTCAACTGAGCCTCCTTAGGCAGCGTCTTTGGAACTTGCCGGTCCCTATGTTATGTTGAGGTTATATAGGACTTTGATGAGGCCTCTTCTGGAGCACTGTGTCCAGTTCTGGTCGCCCTGTTATAAGAAGAATATTATTAAGCTGGAGAAGGTTCAGAAAAAATTTACCAGGATGTTGCCGAGAATGGAAGTTTGAGTTATAAGGAGATGCTGGAACTTTTTCACTGGATGTAGGAGGTTGAGGGGTGACCTTATAGAGGTTTATAAAATCATGAGGGGTATAGATAAAGCGAATGGTAGGTGTCTTTTTCCTAGGGTGAGGGATTTCAAGGCTAGGGGGCATATTTTTAAGGTGAGAGGAGAAAAATTTTAAAAAGACATGAGGGGCAATTTTTTTTACACAGAGAGTGGTTCGTGTGTGGAATGAATTTCCAGAGGAAGTGGTGGATGCGGGTACAGTTACAATCTTTAAAAAGACATTTGGATAAGTACATGAATAAGAAAGGCTTGGAGGGATATGGGTCAATTGCAGGCAGGTGGGACTAGTTTAATTTGGGATTACGGTCAGCATAGACTGGTTGAACCAAAGGGTCTGTTTCCATGCTGTATGACTGTATGACTCTATGAATGTTCCATCTAGAAGAGTAGGGGAAGCAACAGATACATGGGAACACCACCCCCTGCAGATTCCTCTCCGAGCCACTCATGTCCTGACTTGGAAATATATCAGCCGTTCCTTCAGTGTCACTGGGTCAAAATCCTGGAATTCCCTCCCGAAGGGCGTTGTGGGTCTACCCTCAGCACACGGACTGCAGCGGTTCAAGAAGGCAGTTCACCCCCATCTTCTCAAGGGCAACTAAGGACGGGCAATAAATGCTGGACTCAATTAGCGATGCCCATGTCCCATCAGTGAATAAGCTAATCTTCTGCGCCCTGTTGGGGCAGTTTCTGATGTGAGCAGTTTCTCCCTGTCTGCTCTGTCGTGGTCCCTCACCTTATTGCACACCTCCATCAGACTTCATTCTCAGCCTTTGTTTCCTTGAGGAGATTAATCCTAGTTTCCTCAGTCCCTAATGGATGGCATAGTGGCTCAGTGGTCAGCACTGCTGCCTCACAGCGCCAGGGACCTGGGTTCGATTTCACGTTCGGCGACTTTCTGTGTGGAGTTTGCTCATCGTCTGCGTTACCTCTGAGTGCTCCGGTTTCCTCCACTAGTCCGAAGATGTGCAGGTTAGGGTGGATTGGCCATGATAAATTGCACAGTGTGTAGGCTAGATGTGTTAGCCATGGGAAATGTGCAGTTATGGGGATAGGGTTTGTGGGTATGGGTGGGATGCTCTTCAGAGGGTTTGTGTGGACATGATGGACCAAATGGCCTCTTTCTGCTCTGTATGATAAGCCCACTGGTTGGCCATTGCAAAGTGATATGCACCACTGCTCCCAAAGAGACATTACTGATGATTAGAGAGGGAGAGATGATGGGGTGGTGAAGTTATCTTGAGGGTCACCACGTCTCTGGAGAGATGGGTTGAAATTGAGAAGACTGGGTGTACAAGTGACCCAGCAGTTAAGGAAATTAAACACGCATCAGGTGTCCAGCTGCCTCAGAGATAGAGTCATAGAGACATACGGCATGGAAACAGACCCTTCGGTCCAGGTTGGCGAGATATCCTAAATTAATCTCAAGCCATCTGCCAGCATTTGTCCCACACCTTTCTGAACCATCCTGTTCAAGTACCCATCCAGATGCCTTTTAAGTGTTGTAATTGTACCAGCCTCCACCACCTCCTCTGATAGCAGATGTTGAATAGCACTGTGAATGCATCAACAAAGTGGGGAGAGGGGGAGACAGAGAGAGAGAAAGGGTTGCTGGGGTGGGGAGGCAGGTAGAGGTTGAAATCAGTGTGCGTTCTATTCTCCCTTCCAAACCCCCAGACCACTGACCTTGCCAGGTTTCACTGTGGTGCCCCTTATAGCCAACGGATTCTCTTTCCCTTGACTATTACTCTTTTGTGAGCGTCACTAGCAAGGCTCATTGCCTTGTTTCTAATTGCCCCTTGAACTGGGCCCTCTCTCAACCCTTTTCTTAAGGACCATTAAGAGGCAACCAGCAATGGTGTGGGGGACTGAAGTCACGTGTAGACCCAGGCCAGGTAAGGAGGGCAGACTCCCCAGCTACACCCCTCCACCCACTCCCTCCAAAGGGACATTGGTCGACCGGGGTGGAGTTTTTCCAATAGCCGTTGTCATGATCTCCTCAGTAAAGGCAATCCCATGTTTTGTTTGTTGTATTTAAGTCCCACCATCAGTCTGTCACCCCTCCTGCACCCTGATTGCGCCCACAAGGCCAAAGCATTCCAGAATTGGAAAGAAAATACAGTGTTGACAGAACTGAGCCAGAAGCAGGGAAATAGCTGACCTTTGCTGCCCATCAGTTCTATGATCTACTACTGCTCTGCACCTGATAATCCACCTCAAGGCAGCCTCCTGCAGAGAGACTTACTGAAAGCTTGTGTTCAAATAACCAAAGACAGGGCCAAGTGTATAATTGTCCCCTGAATGTAATCACCTCATTTCAAAACACACTGTGGTTTTCAGTGCCCTTTGATAATTCATCCATCTCCTTCTGCATTCTCCTTTTCACAGACACAGGCAGAAGGGGGGAAACAAAAACAAATCGTGATTTTGCCTGCAGAAACTAATATTTCAACATTAAGCAAATATTCCTGATCTGTGGATAACATATTGAAACAGGCAGGGCTATTTGCAAGAAGCAAGTTCACTGTTTGTTCAGTCAGATTTCAAGTCAATTTGTTTGGCAAATTAATAGCATTGTTTTTGACGATGAATTATTCACTGAAAGGATGCCGACCATCCCACTATTTCTCACCTCGTCGCCATTTTCACCTTTAGCGAACCTTTCAATGTATTACCTCCCCACCCCCCACAACCCCCACATTCACCCAACACCCCCCATATTCCCCCCCACCCCCTGCCCCCTACTTTCAATACTGACCCCTAGGAAGCATTACGAACCAGGGTTTGCAGTTCATAAACAAAGTGAGGGTTTCCCTTGAAGCTGGAGGTGCGGAGCAGTTTTCTTTTCTGTCAGAGGGTCATAACATCATACAAAATAGGAACAGGAGTAGGCCATTCAGCCCAAGACTGCTCTGCCGTTTAATATAGAGTCAGCACGGAAACAGACTGAATGGTCCAACCACTCCATGTCGATCATAATCCCAAACTAACATGGGGTTGAGAAACATATCAGCCATGATCGAATGCCAGGACATGTCACCCATAATCCCATGTAGCTTCTAGATGCAAGCAGTCATGGGTTTGGAAAGTGCTGTCCGAGGAGCCTTGGTGAGCTATAGACTCATAGAGGCATACAGCACAGAAATAGATACTTCGGTCCACCCAACCAATCCATGCTGACCATAATCCCAAACTAAACTACTCCCACCTGCCTGTGCTTGGCCCATATCCCTCCATACCTTTCCTATTCATGTACTTATCCAAATGTCTTTTAAATGTTGTAACTCTACCCACATCCACCACTTCCTCTGTAAGTTTATTCCACACACGATCCACCCTCTGTGTAAGAAAGTTGCGCCTCATGTCTTTTTAAAATTTTTCTCCTCTCACCTTAAAAATATGCCCCTAGTCTTGAAATCCCCCACCGTAGGGAAAATACAGCTGCCATTCACCTTATCTGTACCCCTCATGATTTTATAAACCTCTATAAGGTCACCTCTCAACCTCCTATGCTCCAGTGAAAGAAGTCTCAGCCTCTCCTTGTAACTCAAACCCTCCATTCCCAGCAACACTGTAGTATATCTCTTCTGAGCTCTCTCTAGCTTAATAATATCCTTCCTATAGCAGGCTGACCAGAACTGCACACAATACTTCAGAAGAGGCCTCAGCTATGTCCTGTACAACCTCAACATGACGTCCCAACTCCTATTCTCAAAGGTCTGAGCAATGAATGCAAGCGTGCTAAATACCTTCTTAACCACATCCTGTCCATATGTGATGCAAACTTCAAAGAATTACGTACCTGAACCCCTAGGTCTCTCTATTCTACAACACTTCCCAAGGCCCTACTTTTAACTGTATAAGTCCTACCCTTGTTTGTTTTGCCAAACTGCAATACCAATAATGGCTGATCCATGATCCATTCTTGTTCAATGAGTTGTGGGTCCTTCTCTTCCGGAATATTTTTAAGATGGGGGAAAATAAGTTCTGGCCTCACAAGAGAGTCATAGTTTGGCAGTGATAGACAAGAAAGTAGAACTGAGGCCACAATCATCGTATTGAAAGATAGGAGCAGGCTCAAGGGGCCCAGTTGTCCAGTGCCGCTCCTAATTTGCACGTTGACGTGACTTTTTTTGTTATTTGTTCACGGGATGTGGATGTCAGCAGCTGGGTCCAGTATTTATTGCCCCATCCCTGATTGCCCAGAGGGCAGTTAAGAGACAACCACATTGCTGTGTGTCTGAAGTCCATACCGGCAGATTTCTATTCCTCAGTGAACCAGATTGGCTTTTCCCCGGTCATCGACAATAGTCCCATGGCTATCAATTGAATCCTAATTCCAGATTTTCTTTAAATCGGATTCAAATTCCACCATCTGCCAAAACAAAACTAAATTCCTCCAGGTATGGTGGTGGGATTCGAAAATGGAGAAGATTTCCGAATTGAGGTGTTGCTTAGTCGGGAGACAATAGAGAGCCCAGAAGATATAAGAACAAACCCATCGAGTCTGCTTCACTCATGGCTGATATGTTTCTCAACCCCATTCTCCTGCCATCTCTCTATAATCCTTGATCCTCTAACCAGTCAAGAACCCATCTATCTCTGTCTAAATGACTTCAATGAGTTCCACAGATTCACTACCCTCTGGCTGAAGAAATTCCTCCTTAGCTCAGTTCTAAAGAGTCGTTCCTTCTCTCTGAGGCTGTGCCCTCAGGTCCTAGTCTCTCTTACTCGTGGAAGCATCTTCCCCACGCCCACTCTATCCAGGCCTGTCAGTATTCTGTAAGTTTCAATCAGATCCCCCCCTCATCCTTCTTAACCCCATTGAGTACAGTCCCAGAGTCCTCAACTGCCCCTCATTTGACAAGCTCTTCATCCCCAGGATCATACTTGTAAACCTCCTCTGGACCCCCTCCAAGGCCAGCACATTCTTCCTCAGATACAGGGCCCAAAACTGATCACAATATTCCAGATGCATTCTTTCAGGAAAGAATGACAGGATTGGGAGTCTATTCAAGTTTTTGTAGAGAAGAATGGGTTAGTAGTCCATCATTTTTAACCATTGAATTACAGCAGTGTGGAAAGGGGCCATTGAGCCCAAGAAGTCTGCACCAACCCTCTGAACAGCATGCCACCCAGACTCTCACCATCCCCCCTAACCATGGCTAGCCCACCTAGCCTGCGCATCCCTGGACACTATGGGGCAATTTCCCATGGCCAATCCACCCTAACCTGCACATTCCTGGACACTATGGGGCAATTTAGCACAGCCAATCCACCCTAATCTGCATAAAAACTAGAAGAACTGCGGATGCTGTAAATCAGAAACAAAAACAGAAATTGCTGGAAAAGCTCAGCAGGCCTGGTAGCATCTGTGGAGAGAAATTAGATTTAGTTCTTTGGGTCGAGTGACCCTTCCTCAGAACCTGCGTTGTCTTGGGACAGTGGGGGGAAACTGGAGCACCCAGGGGAAACCCAAGGCAGACACGGGGAGAGTGTGCAAACTCCACACAGACAGTTGCCTGAGAGCGGAATCGGATACAGGTCTCTGGCACTGTGAGGCAACCGTGCTAACGACTGAGCCACCGTGTCATGCGACAGTCAAACGTAAAGAGGGTGGGTGCAGTAACCAAGTGTACATAGCCACTGAGAGTGAATAATGCCGATAATGGCACGGAGGTGCTTTGTTGTGCCTGAGACTCTGTCACTAATACACAGCAGTGATGTGAGTGGCTGCACTTTTCCAGGAACGTGCCATTGTGTCTAGCAGTCATTGTTTGTACATGGCAACAAAGTGAACCTTCCACACAATTGCACTCTTAATCACGGGGAATAAAATATCTTCTTTTTGACAGGGTGAACCAGCCAGACAGTATTAAGTTGGCTTGCAAAGTGATACTGCTCTGTCTTGTAAAGGGCTAATGAAGGGTTCCTTTGTGAATCTAATTGCTAGTGATCCTCACGTGGTTGTAAGGGGATGTGAAAATTTGCTGCTAGCTCGACAGAAGCCGTTTTAATTGAAGATTTTTTATTTGGAACTCTGAGGAGCAGAGGGAACAAATTCCGATCTGCAATGTTAAACCGAATCATAGAATCCCTCCACTGGAGAAGCAGGCCATTTGGCCCATTGGGTCCGTACCAACCCTCTGGGGGGGGCTTCCCAGCCAGACCCATCCCCCTACCCTAACCCTGCATTTCCCTCCTTGACATTCAATGGTGTTACCATCACTGAATCTAACCATCGTCCCTTGACATTCAATGGCGTTACCATCACTGAATCTGACCATCTCCCCATGACATTCAATGGCTTTACCATTACTGAATCCCCCACTGTCAACATCCTAGGGGGTTGCAATTGAATTGAAACTCAATTGGATCCACCACATAAACAGCGGCTACAAGAGCAGGTCAGAGGCTGGGAATCCTGCAGCCAGTAACTCACCTCCTGCCCCCACAAAGCCTGTCCACTATCTACAAGGCCCAAGTCAGGAGTGTGAGGGAATGCTCCCCACTTGCCCCTGGATGGGTGCAGCTCCAACAACACTCAAGAAGCTCGATACCATCCCGGACAAAGCAGCCCTCGCCTGATTGGCACCATATCTACAAACATCCACTCCCTCCAAAGCCACATTCAGTCACAGTAGTGTGTACCATCTACAAGATGCACTGCAGCAACTCACCGAGGCTCCTTGGATAGCACCTTCCAAACCTATGACCACTTCCACCTAGAAGGCCAAGGGTATCAGATACATGGCGACACCACCCCCTGCAAGTTCCCTCCCAACCAGTCACCATCCTGACTTGGAAATATATTGGCGATCCCTTCAATGTCACTGAGTCAAAATCCTGGAACTCCCTTTGTAACCACATTGTGGGTCTACCTATCCCCGAGGACTGGAGTGGCCAAGAAGATGGCTCACCACCACCTTCTCTGGGGCAATTAGGGATGGCCCGAGATGGCTACATCCTGGGAATGAATTAAAAATAATGAAGGGAGCTGAAATGGTATGGGGGCCCAAAGTGACATGTGATGTGGAAGACAAGAGTACTTTTTGACTCCAACATTGTGTTGTAGCTCACATCATAAGTGTAGCCGGTGGTAGCTCCTATCCCCTGTCCTATCTATGCGTAGCTGCCAAGATAAGGGTGAAGAGGTAGTGTGTGCATGTGTTAATTTTCCGATGATCAGTTCCTGCTTTCATTCTGCTGCTGCCAGCCCTGGCTCGCTGTCTTGCAATGACACCTGACTCCCAGCTCATGGTGCCCCGACAGGCTCAGAGCTTGCTTGGATTCGGCAAGAGAGCAGCGGGCAACAGGCAGGTCTCCTGACGCGCCCTGTCTCTCCAGCTGGACATCGCCACCTTGCTGTCCGTCTCTGACAGTGAGACAAGGCCCAAGGCAAACCCAGGTGCTGGTTACTTGTGCAAGCCAACAGACTGTTGAAAGCAACTGTCTTCAAGTGCAGCTGGCTGTTGGTTTTAAAGGGATCCCATTGCCGCTCATCCCTGTCTCAACAACAACAACACCACCAAATGTATTTCTATAGTTCCTTTAATATTGCAGAATGAAAGCGGCTTGATTTTACTTATTTATTGACGGGATGAGGCTGTCGCTGGCTAAGCCAATATTTATTGCCCATCCCTAATTGCCCAAGAGCTCAGTTAAGAGTCAACCGCATTGCTATGGGTCTGGAGTCACACGTAGGCACAGACCAGGTAAGGATGGCAGTTTCCTTCCCTGAAGGACATTGGTGAACCAGATGGGTTTTTCCAACAATTGACAATGGATTCATGGTCATCATTAGACTCTTACTTCCAGATTCTTTATTGAATTCAAATTTCTTGTCTACCATGGGAGATTTGAACCTGGGTCCCCAGGACATTCCCTGGGCCTCTGGATTGACAGTCGAGCAATGATACCACTAGATGGTTGCTTCCCTGTCGCATATTACTGTCACATGTACTGAGGTGCGGCGAAAAATGTTGACATACATGTTTTACAGGCATACCATACTATACAGGTGCAGCAGGGTAACAGAACAGAGTGCAGGATACAGTGTTACAGGTGCCGAGAAGGTGCAGAGAGACAGGTCAACATCAGCATTAAAGAAGTCCATTCAAAATTCCAATAGGAGCCAAGAAGAAGCCATTCTTGAATCTATTCGTATGTGTGTTCAAACTTTTACAACTTTTGCCAATGGAAGACGGTGGAAGAGAGCATGACCGGGGTGGTTATTCATGGCTGCTTCCCAAGGCAGCAGGAAGTGTAGATGGATGGAAGGTTGGCTTGCATGATGGACTGGGCTGTGTTCACAACTCTCTTTTGGTCTCGGGAAAAGCAGTTGCCAAACCATGTCTGTGATTCCTCCTATACCATTTGACATTGAGCCACAGGAGATCATTGGTTTGGTCTCCTGACCTGAAGCAGTGGGAGGTTGGGGGAGGGGGTGAATGCAGTTGATTAACTCAGTCGGCTTGTGGGTTGTTCAGAATAACTCCGAAGAGCACTGGCTCAATTCCCACTCTGGGCCGAGTTAGATTTGGGATCTTACTTCTCACCCTGGCCTGAGAGTGGGAAGACCAGAAGCAGCTCAAGAAGTGGTTTGTCCACAGATAACGAGCCACAGACAAGCACCCAAGCAGGGGACATGTGAATGAATGACCTGAAAAATTCCTTGGAAGGATTGTTTTTCATATTCATTCACAGGATGTGGGTGTCACCGGCCAGACCAGCATTTATTGCCCATCCCTAATTGCCCAGAGTGGGGTTGAGGGCCAACCACATTACTATGGGTTGGGATTCACATGTAGACCAGACTAGGGAAGGACATCAGTGAACCAGATTGGGTTTCCTGACAATTGTTTCCTGGTCAACATTAGACTCTTAATTCCAGATTTTTATTGAATTCGAACTCCACTGTCTACTATGGTGGGATTCAAACCCAGAGCCACAGAACCTACCAGGGTGTCTGGATACATAGTCTAGTGATAATACCACTAGGCTAGTCCTCCCCTCCACAACAAAGTACAACAAAAGTTCATTAGGCTGACTCTTGAGAAGATTGATTGACTGATGGGGTGACATTGAGTGGGATAAAAGGCAATGTCACAGAAATGTAAAACATTCTGAGAGGGTTCATTGAATGGGATAGGACTATTTGGAAGAGTAAAAGGCATTGTCTGAATTGTATAATATTCCAAGAAGGCTTGACAGGGTAGATGTTGAGAGTCTGGAAGATAGAGAGTTACAATATCGGGATAAGATATTGGCTGTTTCAATCAGAGTTGAAGAGAAATCTCTGCACTCAGAGGCTGATGAACCTTTGGAAATCTCTTCCCCGAAGAGCTGCAAGAGCTCAGTCCATGACTGTATTCAAGACCCAGATCAATAAACCTGTGTACTCCACAAGAATCAAAGGTTTGGGTAAGAGAATGGAGTCAAGGTCAAAGAAGAAGCATCAATCCTGTTGACTGACAAAGCAGGTTCAAGGAGCCGAGTGAGGGAGTGAGGCCAACTCCTGTTACTACTGTACACACCATGACATGGCTCCCATCAATTCGTACTTCCTTGTTTCCCCTGCCTGCTGCCCTCACCTCCGTTCTGTCAAACCGATTCCATCTGGGATCGCATCAGGCTGAATTACACTTGGCATGAAATGATGGCATGGACCTCATTAAAACAAGATTCTGTGATCTCAGGCCAGGCAGCTCAACTCCCCGGCATCTGATCGTTAAATGTAGTAACTTCCGACCTCATTAGTCCAACGTTCGCCAGGCTGCAGAGCTGAACTCTGACGTCCAGCACTCCTAATTTTCCCCAGAAGATGCTCTTGCATTATCTAGCAGAGAACCTACCTCATAATGGAGTGCTTCTTTAGAGCCAGACAGCAGCAGGTAAATGCGGAGCTGGGGTACAGGGGCAGATAGAAGCTGGAACTAAATTGCAGTGATAACAAGGAAGCAGCAATAGTGTGATTTTACTGCCTCAAGCCAGTTGACCATAAAGGGGCCACCTGTTCAGACCTCAGCCAACAAGCTAGGCTTCAGATAATCCATTTACCCGGAATAGGGAGAGACCAATTAAGAATCTGACTAACGGAACTAGGGACTAGATGAGGGTGCAGTGTGGAGGTGAGGCAGTTTGAGGTGGTGTATAATTAGGTGCCTACATACCGAAGCACAGCTCAGTGGTTAGCACTACTGCCTCACAGCCCCGGGGATGTGGATTCAATTCTACCCTTGGGTGACTGTCTGTGTGGAGTTTGCGCATTCTCCCTGTGTTTGTTCGGGGTTTCCGCCAGGTGTTCTGGTTTCCTCTCACAGTCCAAAGATGTGCAGGTTAGGATGGATTGGCCATGCTAAATTGCCCCGCAGTATCCAGGAATGTGTAGGCTAGGTGGATTAGCCGAGATTGATGTGGGGATGGGGTAGGTCTGTGTGGGATGCTCTCCGGAGGCTTGGTGTAGACTCGATGGGCTGAATGGCCTCTATCTTTGCAGTGTCGGGGTTCTATGACAAAGTGAGAACAAGCTGCTGTCAGGCAGCTCCTTGACCTGCTAAAATCTGAGGTAATCTTGATCCCTTTAGTGTATTGAAATCTCAGTCTTGAATGCGCTCATTGTGAGGGGAGGCACAGTGGATTCCATAGATTCTGAGTCATCTGAGTGCAGTCATTTCCTTTTCTCTTCATCCCAACTCCTTTTACTGAGACTATGAACAGTACCGCCCACCCCCCCAACCCCCGACTGTCAAGCCATAGGAAATAGTCTTTCAGTGTTTCACCTTTGCACCAAGCCCTGTATGAGTTATTGTATGCTCCTCCAGGCTGTGCGTGCCTTCCTCTGCTCTTTTGCATTGCCCTGCAGCTGCTTAAGCTGGTCCAACCAGATGACTTCGCCTTCTTGATAAAAATCAGCCCCAAATCGAGGTGCCCCAGTGTATCACCGGCCTGGGGTAGGGCTTGTGTCTTGTGCTGCGAAGTTTCTGGATATAAAACTAACAGTGCGCACTGGCGGTCTGCTTCAGTTATAAAACAGAATCCAGTTTCCTGTCTTCCCTCTAGTTCAGCTGTAGCTTTCAAAATGATTCGGTTGCCAGTCATAGGAAACGGCCTTGAAAATGATTTACTTCAACTGTGTAACCCATTAACTTTACAAATGCTGAGCTGGATCCTGGGAGAATGTGGTTACATTCATTCAGCCACCATCCCCCGCTTTTCTCCCTCAAAGGCAATGGATCTTTTTGGCTGCTCTCCAGCATCTCATTGAAATGGCCATTCTGCATGTTTGAAAGATCAGATGTGAGCATAGAGACCATCAAAAAAGATAATATTCTGGGCCTCAAACATAAAGAAGCAATAAAGGAGGAGAAACTGGCAAATGGCAGTAGTGTTTGGGGAGAAAGTTTGGTGATTGTTTTTAATATAGAACATTATGGAACCCACGTGCTAAAGATTGCATTACAAAAACAGATTGTACCAGCTAAGGTTGCATTCCCTGGAATTTAGAAGATAAATATTGGTTTATTCACTCCTTCAATGAATGTGGGCATATTAACTGCCCTCTGGACAATTAGGGATGAGCAATAAATTCTGCCTAGACAGCAACGTCCCTCATACTGTGAATGAATAAAGAAAAAATAAGCTGGCTTGGCCATCACTTATTGTCCATCCCTGATTGGCCTTTGAAAAGGTGGTGGTGAATCACTGCAGTCCATGTAGTGTCGGGACACCTAGGGTGCAATTAAGAATGGAGTTCCACAATTTTAGCCTAACAACATTGAAGGAATGGTAATCCATTTCCAAGTCAGAGGTTTGAAAGGTACTATTGATCAACAGATATTAGGAGGAACTGATAAAATAGATAGAAAGAATCAATTTCAGTGGGGTGAGGAGTCAATGACTAGTTTTATTGACTAAAAGTGTAGTGCTCATGAAGGAGTCTGTAGATTTTCCTAACTTTATGTCAAGGTGAAGGATATCGTTCATAGGGATTGGAATGTTCCCACATTTTATTACAGTCAAACACTCACCACGTAGCCAGATATCTCAGGTCTAACTTTTAATTTTTCACTGTCCCCTTTTTTTGAAATAGTTGGTTCACTAGGAACTTCCCAGAATTACAGTGTTTATTAGCAATACAACAGAAAGTCCTGTTCTACCAGTGTCAGGTTTGCATAATAGTTACTTTGCAATCGATTGTCTCCTCATGCAAAAGCACCTTGCCATAAGCATTACCCTTATTTTGATGGGCTAACATATATACATGCACACACTCTCTCACACACATTCACACAAACCCCTTGTTCCTGAGATTCCAGAAACAATTTAAACTCACACATTGGATTTTTAAAAAAATCATTCATATGATGTGGGCATTGCTGGCTAGGCCAGCATTTATTGCCCATCTCTAATTGCCCAGAGGTTGACAGTTAAAAGTCAGCCATTTCACTGAGAGTCTGGAGTCACATCTAGACCAGACCAGGTAAGGATGGCAGTTTGCTTCCCTTAAGGGGTATCAGTGAACCATGAGCTTTTGCCACAATAAGCAACATGACCATGATTAGATTGTTAATTCCAGATTTTGATTTTAAGTTCTGCCTTAATGGGATTCAACTGACATCCCCAGAATATAACTTGGTCTCTGAATGTATAGTCTAGTTAATATCTAGTAGATAATAACCACAATGTCGTGGCCTCCCCACATGGAGGCCTGGCCTATTCAATATTAACATAGAGTTTCTAAGATCCTGGCTCTTCAGCACCATCAAAGTGAAGGCCTCCCGTAGTTTAAACCTTTCAGCATCATCCCAGTGGAAACCTCCCGTAGATCAAACCTTTCAGCTTCATCACAGCCGAGAGCTCCCGATGTTCAAACATTTCAGAACCATCCCTGCGGACAGCTCCCAGGGGGTCAATCCGTTCAGTACCATCACAGCAGAGAACTCCCGACATGGCCACCCCGTCAGCACCCTTGCTGTGGAGAGCTCCCTGGTTCCAAACCCCTCAGCACCACCTCCAGTGGACAGCTCCCGATAGCCTGCTCCTTCGATGGAGAGCTCCCTGTCTGCCCTCGGCATGCTGCACTGCTCCAGTGAATCACAGCAGGAACAACATCTTATCTTCAAACTAGACACTTTATAGCCTTTTGGACTGAATATTGAGTTCAACGCCCTCAAATTGTGAACCAACTTCCTTTCCTTCCCTTTTTCTTTGAGCTTTACTGGTTACATTCTCTGTCACCATGTTCTCTCTCTCTCCCCCTCCCCATCCCTGTGGGACTGTCTGTTCTTTCCAGCCTGGCACTTAGACACACCATTGTTCGCCATTCTCACATTCTGATCACTTAATCTGAACTATCAACACCCTTTCTCCCCCAGCATTCCACAGCAATTACATAAATGCTGCCCTGTCCATACTTCACATCAGCTCTGATGAAAAGTCATTTAGACTCGAAACGTTTGCTTGCTCTCTCTCCATGGATGCTGCCTGAGCCGCTGTTTGTTGTTTTCCCCAGGTACAAACCTTTCAGCAGCACCGCAGTGGACAGTTCTCGAGGTTTAAACCTTTTCAAACACATCGGATTTAGATAAAATCTGAAAAAACTGTGGATGCTGTAAATCAGGGACAAAAATCGAAATCGCCCTAAAAGTTCAGCAGGTCTGGCAACATCTGTTGAGAGAAATCAGAGTTAATGTTTTGGATTGCATGACCCTTCCTCAGAATCCTGTCACTCGACCTGAAACGTTAAGTTTGATTTCTCTCCACTGATGTTGCCAGACCTGCTGAGCTTTTCCAGCAATTTCTATTTATATCATATAGGAATTAGGCACGGGAGTAGGCATTTCAGCCCTTTGAGCCCACGCAGCCATGTAACATGGTCATGGCTGATCTTATCCTGGTCTCAACTCTACCCTCCTGCCTGCTCCCAATAGCCCTTTATCCTGCTTTTCGTCAGAAACTTATCTATTTTTTTCTTGAATCTGCTGATTGATTCTGCCTTCACTGCACTCTGGGGCAGTGAGTTCCAAAAATTCATGATCTTCTGAGAGAAGTAATTTCTCCTCATCTCAGTTTTGAACCTATCTCCTTTCACTCTACATCTATGACCTCTTGTTTAAGACTGTCCCACAAAGAGGAACACCTCTTCAATGTCCACTTAATCAATCCCCTCTAGCATTTTATATACCTCAATCAGATTGCGCTCCCCCAATCTTCTGAACTCCAGTGTGTACAAGCCCGAGCTATTCAACCACTCCTGGTACAACAACCCTTTAATCCCTGGAATCAATCTGGTGAACCTCCTCTGAACTGCCTCCAGTGCTATTACATCCTTCCCCAAGTAAGGAGTGCAAAACTGGACACATTACTCCAGGTGTGATCTCACTAATGCCTTATATAATTGTAACGACACTTCTTTACATTTACAATCCAATCCTTTTGCAATAAATGCCAAGATTCCAATTGCCTTTCTTAATATATGCTGCACCTGCATATCTACTTTTTGTAATTCATAGATACCTCTGCATCGGTTCATTATCAGGGACTACATGCAGAAACTTTGACTCCAAAATCTCCTGGAGACATAGTTCCATGGAGGTGGTGTTCCCTTTCAATAGCTGTCTCAGCCTGCTTTATGAGGGATTGCACCACATTCTGGATAAAACCAACAAATTCAAATGCCCCAAGACACTATTTTCCCAATTCAAGCAGCAGATCTTATGTTTTAACCTTCAGTGTGGTATCTGACTCATTTTCTGCTTGCGACATGTGGAATGCTATTTTAATACTGCAACTCGGATATATTTCCAACCCCATAGTACTCCTCAGTGAACTGATGACAATGAAATACTGAGACATTTAGAGACTGACCACACCTTTAAGACCTTGTGAAATGCTGAGGAGCATAATTGTCTTTGCAGCAGTCACAGAACAGTCATACACCAGGGAATGCTTCAGCTACATCAGCTGTTTATGCAATGCTAGAGAGTTCTCCCTTCTGCTATCCTTTTGTTCTGTTTTTCTGTGTCTGTGCTTCACCTTTAACTGGTTCTCCCCAATAGTCTCAATAATGTAGCTCACGCACTTGTCAGTCATGAATACTGAAGCATCAACAAGCCCTGTTTTCTTTTTGCCTTTTGCCAGTATTCAAAACTTAAGTTATCAGGGGAAGACAGACAGTCCAATTCAGTTCAAGAGGCAATTAACATCCGAGCACGAAAGATGACTGATTGAGATAACTGCTATGAAAACAGATCGTCGGGTTTATTTCTCTTCAGAACTGCTCGACATTCTTATTTGCTTCTTTGTGGCTAGGATCTTCATTGTTCTATCACTGGTAGCTGTGCTTTCAGCAATGCGAGCCTGTGAACTCCAAAATTCCCTCCCTAACCTTCTGCGTCTCTTTCCCGTCACTTGCAATTGCCTTAAAATGACAGCCTTTGACTGAACTGTTGGCCGCATGTCCTAATATTATATGGTTTGGTGTCAGAATTTGATAAGCACACATTTAAACATAACAGTCAAGGGTAAAACTAGACCATTTAGCGTCTCAACCATGTGCCACCACTCAATTAGATCAATGAAGAGCTGTTTGTAACCTCGACTCCTCATTCCAACTAATCATGAATAGACATCATCTCCCTTGTTGGTCAAAAATCTATTTGCCGATTTGTTGTAAAATAATCCCTACAGTGCAAATCCAGACCCACCCCCTCTACCCTATTCCTGTAACCCTGCATTTCCCATCGCTGATCCATCCAGCCTGCGCATCCTTGGACACTATGAGCAATTTAGCTTGGCCAAACCACCTAAACTGCACATCGTTGGACTGTGGGAGGAAATCCACACAGGTCAAATGTGCAAACTCTACATAGACTGTTGCCCGAAGCTGGAATCAAACCCGGGTCTCTGGTGCTGTGAAGCAGCAGTGCTAACCACTGAGCCACCGTGCCACCCAAACCTTTGTTACTCGTTGGGGAAGACAGTTCCAGAGACCGTCTGAGAGGGAGAAATGTCCTCCTCATCTCCCTGTTAAATGACGACCCTTTATTTTTTAAACAATGTCCTCTAGTACTAGTCAACCCTCCAAGGTTCTGAGCATTCACTGTTTTAAGTCTCCTCAGGATCATGTAGGTTTCAACTAAATCACCTCTCATTTTTCTAAACTCCAATAGGATACAGGTTTGCCCCAACCTTTCCTCATAAACTAATCTCCTGTCCATCCCAGGAATGAGTCAGGTGAGCCCTTTTTGAAGATCCGCTCATGTGTTTACACCTTCCCTTAAAATAAGGAGATCGAAACTCTGCATGTACTCTGGACATGCAGGGGCACTGGCCTAGTGACATTGTCGCTGGACTGTTAATCTGGAGACCCAGATAATGTTCTGGGGATTCCTGTTCAAACTGCACCCCCATGGCAGATGGTGAAATTTGAATTCAGTAAAACGAAACGATCTGGAATTAAGAGTCAAATGATGACTGTGAATTGATTACTGGAAAAGCCCATTTGGATCATTAATGCCCTTGAGGGAAAGAAACTGCCATCCTCACCTGGTCTGGCCTACACGTGACTCCAAACCCACAGCAATGTGGTTGACATCTAACTACCCTCTAGGAAATTAGGGAGGGGCATTAAATGCTAGCCTGGCCAGTGATATTCTCATCCCATGAATGAATAAAGAAAATAAATGTAGTCTCACCAGTGCCCTGTAGCAAAGTGGCCCTACATTCATATTCCGTTCCAGGTGTAATAAATGATTGACGTTTCTCATCCTTTTAATCTGTCCATTCATTTGCTCAAAGGCACTGCAACATGTTGTTTTGGGCAAACACTATCTTGAAGGTATTTAGAAGCAATGGAAATAAATCCCAGTGCCGAAATTCGGTCACATTCCTGGTGATGGAAGGGGAGTGATCTATCAGAATTGGATGCAGCGCAGAGAATGTGCATTCTGTCTCAATACCTGGACAGTCAAAAACCGCAGCATTCCATTTAGCACTGGACACATGTAAATAGCCCTGCCTTGTCAGCTTTGCGTGTCATAATATGTCAAACTTGTTGGAAGCTAGGAATATTAATGGTGATGACTGAGAGCGCAAGACAAAGTGGGGATTACATATCAAACACTGAAGATTGGAGTTAGATTATTTTATTGAAGGTGCTGTGCTCGGCAAGGCGGAGCAGGCTGTTCTGGTGGCATTATACAGTGCTAACATGACCAAATAGCTGTTGGGTGATATTCCTTTAGCTTCTCACTGCTGCTCAGGTACGGCAATTAGCTTGCGGTTTCGCTCCTGAACGAAAGCCCAATGTTTAAACTGTGCACCTAATTACAACAGCATTTAATATTTAATCAGGTACTTGCCAATAATAGGGAGCAGGAATAGCAACGAGGGCCACAGCTCTGCACAAGAGCAATCCATTAATTTGCCGAGAGATGTCTCTGGAACAAGGAGGATTTACTGATTTCCGACGGAGTGGTTTGTGGACCCTCTGCATGTAATTACTTATTGCAAAGGAAGCTCGGCAATGAGTGATCCCTGGTCCTCACCGCTGGAGGTAGGCAGTCAGAGACAAGGCTAAATCGACCCCTCTAAAGCACCTCCCTCCATGCAAAATGACCGACTGCCTACCCAGTTTGAGCTGAGGTTCGGTTGAGTAAAGTGGGGTATTGACTGTTGCTTGAAAAGAGAAGGCTGCAGACACCCGATAGAGGTCTGACCAGATTGTATTAGGATGGATATGGGGGCGACACAGCGCTTCCACTGTCACAAAGCAACGATCAACACAAATAAATCCAATCAGTCTTGACCAGTGTGGAACTAGCTAGCGCAGGGAGTGAGGTGGAGCTGCATTTTCCGTTTGAGGGGGGAATCTGGATAGGCTGATGGGGATGATTCCAGTGTTTACCCAGTGAGTGGTGAGGATAGGGAGCTGGCTACTCCAGAGAGTGGTTGAGGTGAATAGCACCTATTATCACCCTACAATGATCGAGAGATGCAAATAATGTTCTGGAAACCTGGATTCACTTCCTGCCACAGCAATTTCAGTTCAAGTTAATATAAAAGATCTGGAACGAAGAGTGTAATGATGACCAGGGATCCATTGTCGAGTGTCAGGAAAAGCTGCATCTGGTTCACTAATGTCCTTTAGAGAGGGGGGAATTACCTGCTGTCCTTACCTTGTCTGGGCTTGTACATGACTCCAGACCCCCAGAGCTTTGATGAAGAGTCATCTAGAATCGAAACGTTAGCTTGCTGTCTCTCCACAGATGCTGCCTGATCCGCTGTGATTCCCAGCAATGTTTTTTGTTGTTTTCAGCACAAATTCCTGCGTCTGCAGTTACTTGTTCCCCCAGGGGTAATGTGGTTGTCTCTTGACTGCCCTCTGGGCGATAAGTGATGGGCCCAGCCAGCGACGCTCTCATCCTGTGAATGAATAACAACTAAAGGATAATAAGATGGAGGGAAGGGGTAGCTGGATGAACAGATTATTCTAACCAAAACCAGTTGCTTCAATATGCCATTCACCTTTGACTTCTAAAACAAATCTGGACAGATACAAGGATAGGAGAGGTTTAGAGGGATATGGGCCAAATGCAGACAAGTGGGACTAGTTCAGTTTAGGAAACCTGGTCAGCTTGGACAAATTGGGCCGAAGAGTCTGCTTTCTTGCTGTATGACTCTATCACTTGGTTGCCTGCATTGTCTCTTTATCCATCATAAACTCCTTTTTTGGCTTTCTTTCTCTCTCTATTGCCAGTTTTGTAAATGACTCAAAAACAGGTGGGAAGCAAGTGCTGAGGATGATACGAAGAATCTGCAGAGAGAGTTTGTAAGGTTAATTGAGTGGGTGGAAACTTCACAGATGGAATATGTGTGGGAAACTGTGAGCTCAGAGTTTGGCAGGAAGAACGAAAAAGCTGAATATTATTTAAATGGGGAAAGACTGCAGAAGCTGCAGCCCAGAGGGGATTGGGGGACTTTGTGAGCTAGCCTCCACGTTCAGCGGGTCATAGGGAAGGCAAATGGAATGTTGGTCTTTATTTCAAAGGGAATGGAGTATAAAAGTAGTTGTTAAAAAACCAAAATAACTTTTTTTTCCTTTATTCATTAATGGGGTGAGGGTATCGCTGACCAGGCAGCATTTAATGCCCATCCCTAATTGCCCAGAGGGCAGTTAAGAGTCAACCACATTGCTGTGAGTCTAGAGTCACATGTAGGCCCAGACCAGGTAAGGATGGCAGTTTCCTTCCCTAAAGGGCATTAGTGAGCCAGATAGGCTTTTTCCCCCAACAATTGATTCACGGTCATCATTAGACTCTTAATTCCAAATATTTATTGAATTCACACTCCACCATCTGCTATGGCAGGATTTGAACCTGGGTCCCCAGAACGTTATCTGGGTCTCTGGATTAACAGTCCACTGATAATACCACTAGGCCCCCTACTGTGGATGCTGTAAATCAGGAACAGAAACAGAAGCTGCTGGGAAAGCTCAGCAGGTCTGGCAGCATCTGTGAAGAGAAATCAGAGTTAATGTTTGGGGTCCTGTGAACCTTCCCCAGACTGAACCTCAGAACTCAGTTCTGAGGAAGGATCACTGGACCTGAAACGTTAACTCTGATTTTCTCTTCACAGATGCAGCCCAGACCTGCTGAGTTTTTCCAGCAACTTCTGTTTCTGTTCATAAAAGTAGAGAAATTCTGAAAAAATTGTACAAAGTACTAGTGAGACCACAGCTCGAATACTGTGAATTGTTTGGCCACTTATGTAAGACAAATATGTACTGGCATTGGAGGGAATCCAGAGAAGGCTCACACGGCTGATTCCAGATATCAGACATTTCATATGAGACGAGGTTGAGTAGGTTGGGCCTGTACTCCGTAGAGTTTAGATCAATGCGAGAGAAGACTTTATAGAAACTTGTAGGATTCTTAGGGGGCTTGACTGGGTAGGCGTGGAAATTTTGCTTCTCCTGGTGGGAGAGTCTGGGACCCAAAGGGGCATCATTTCAGAATGAGGGGGTCGCCCATTGAAGACAGAGATGAGAAAGAATTCCTTCTCTCAGAGGGGAGCGAATCTGTTGAATTCCTTACCCACAGAGAGCTGGGCCATTGAATAGATTCAAGGGTGACATGGATTTTTAATCAGGAAGGGGAATTGAGGGAAAAGGGCAGGAAAGTGGAGCTGAGGATGATAAGATCAGCCAGTGAATGGGGGAGTAGACCTGATGGGCTGAATGGCCTGCTTCTCCTGCTAAGTTATGGTCTTAGCATTTCGGTACCCTCGTTTTCTAGTCTGTAGGGCATACAGACTCACATCCTTGGTGTGTTTTTCATCAAAACATCAGCTTTCCTACTCCTCTGATGTTGCTTGGCCTGCTGTGTTCATCCAGCTCTACACTTTGTTATCGTCAATACTACCTCTGTGTTTTATCAGGGCGGGAGTTGCATTGACCCCTGGGAGGATTACCCCAAAAACTCATGTGTTGTGCTTTCCTGAGGGAGAGACAGCGAGGGGATCGAACCTGGGTTCATACTCCCCTCTCCCCGCCAGCGACAACTTCAGAACACCCGGGACTTGGAAGCGTCATGGACGTGGGGAAAGGCAGCTGTTGATTTGTGCGGGATACCGTTGTCATGTTGCCTGCTTCTCGGGGGTGCGGGGAATAAGTACTCGACCATGAGGCAGTGCACAGGGATGGGGGCGTGGTATGCTGGTGGGAGACCTTCCAAAACCACTCACTCACCCCCTGGGCTCTGAGAGTCACATGGCACGGAAACAGACCCTTTGGCCCAACCAGGCCGTGCCGACCATAATCCCAAATTAAACTAGTCCCCCCTGTCTGCTCCTGGCCCATATCCCTCCAAACCTTTTTCTATTCGTGTACTTATCCAAATATCTTATGTCCCTTTATGTTCGAACTTGGTGCCTGCACAGACCCTCGATTTCAAATCATGTGAACATCACGCAACCAGACGAAAGGAAGTGCCCCATATTCATACAACAACCCTGCATGACTTTAGTATGGCCCTCAGAGCTTCCAAGCCAAAACAAAGCCTCAGAAGTACAGTTGGTGTTTAGAATGCAGTGGAAGCAGTCTGCAAGCTAGGAAACTCAGAGTGTATTAGGCAGCAGGTGAGGGCTTCCACTTCCTTCCTATAATGTGGCGGCCAGAATTGAATTAAGTGCGGCCTAACCACAGTCTTATAAAGATGCAACATGTCATCTTCACTCTCGTACTCAATTCCCCAACCAATAAAGGCAAGCATGCCATACACCTTCTTTACCACCCTGTCTACTTGCATGGCCACTTTCAGGGAGCTACGGACTTGAACCCCAAGATTCCTCTGTACATCAATGCTACTCAGGGTCCTGCCATTAACTGTATGCTTTTCCTTAACATTTGATCTACCAAAATGCAGCACCTCAGGCAACATGGATTAATGAAGGGGAAATCATAGAGTCCTTCGGTCCAACTCGTCCATGACAACCATTAATCCCAAATTAATCCAGTCCCATTTGCCAGCATTTTGCCCATATTCCTCTTAACCCTTCCTATTCATGTACCCATCCAGATGCCTTTTAAATGTTGTAATTGTACCAGCCTCTACAGCTTCCTCTGGCTGCTCATTCCATTAATGCAACACCCTCAGCATTGAAGAATTGCCCCTCAGGTCCCTTTTAAATCTTTCCCCTCTCACCTTAAACCTACGCCCCCTAGTTTTGGACTCCCCTAACCTGGAGAAAAGAATTTGTCTATTCACCCTATCCATGCCCTTCATAATTTTATATACCTCTGTAAGGTCACCCCTCAGCCTGTGACGCTCCAGGCTATTTCAAGAACAAGATGCATAGCCTCAAAATTAGGGGGACCAGATTTAGGACTGAATTGAGGAGAAACTTCTTCACCCAAAGGTTTGTGAATCTGTGGAATTCCTACCCAGTGAAGTAGTTGAGTTTTCCTCATTGAATGTTTTTAAAGCTAAGATAGGTAATTTTTTTGAACAGTAAAGGAATTAAGGGTTATAGTGACAGGGTGGGTAAGTGGAACTGAGGCCATGGAAAGATCAGCCATGATCTTATTGAACGACGGAGCAGACTCGAAGGACCAAATGGCCTATTCTTGCTCCTGGTTCTTATGTTCTTAAGTTCTATTCAGCCTCTGTCTAGAGCTCAAACTCTCCAATCCTGGCAACATCCTTGTAGGAACAAAAACAAAGTTGCTGGAAAAATTCAGCAGGTCTGGCAGCATCTGTGAAGGAGAAAACAGAGTTAACGTTTCGGGTCCGGTGACCCTTCCTCAGAACGCATCCTTGTACATCTTTTCTGAACCATCTCAGATTTAGCCACGTATTTCCTATAGCAGGGAGACCAGAATTGAATGCAGTATTCCAAAATCGGTCTCACCAATGTCCTGTACAGCCGGACACGACCTCCCAACTCCTATACTCAATGCACTAACCAATAAAGGTTTGTTTGTCAAACCTGACAAAGTTTATGAGGACGTTCCCAGCAGAGTCAATATGGGGGAACCAGTGGATGTCATGTGTTTAGATTTCCAGCAAGCTCTTTGGAAAGTCCCACACAGGAGATTAGTAATCAACACTGGAGAACATGGAGTTGCGGCTAATTTACTGGTGTGGATTGCTGATTGGATAACAGACAGAAAGCAGAGAGCAGGTATAAATGTGCCATTCCCCAGTTGGCAGGCTGTGATCAGTGGGGTACCACAATGATCAGTTGACAATCTGTATCAACAGTTTGGATGTGGGGTTCAATTGTAAAGTTTCCAAGTTTGTCGATGGTGCAAAACTTGGTGGGATTTGAGTTGCAAGGAGGATGCCAAGGGGAGTTAGACTGACAGTGTGAGTGGGCACGAACGTGGCAGATGGAACACAATGTGGGTAAGTGTGAGATTACCCGCTTTGGCAAGATGATCAGAAAAGTCGTGTTTTTTGAGAGGAGATTGTTTGGGGAATATTGACGCACAAAAGGACCTGGGTCTCCTTGTTCGTGAGTTATTGAAAGCAAGCAAAGAGGAAGGCAAATGGTATGTTGGCTTTCATTGCAAGCGGAATTGAGTACAGGAGCAAAGAAGTCTTGCTCCCATTGGTGCAGAACCTTGGTGAAAATTGGGTGTATTGTGTGCAGTTCTGGTCCTCTTGCCTAATGAGGGATGTACTTGCCATAGAGGGGGTACAGCAGAAGTTCACAAGACTGTTTCCTGCATTAGTGAGACTGACCTTTGTGGGGAGATTGAGGAGACCAGGCCTGTATTCTCTACAGTTTGCACAATGAGAGACAATCTCATAGAATTGTACAAACCTCTTACAGGGACCGACTGAGTAGATGCAGGAAGGATGTTTCCACCCCATTGGCTGGAGGGGTGTTCTACAACTAAGAGGGACACAGTCTCTGGATAAGGATTGGCCATTTGGGATGGAGATAAGGAGGAATTTCTTTATTCGGGTGGTGGGGGCGTTGACTTTTTTGAATTCTTTACCCCAGAGTACAGTGGAGGTTCAGTCATTGAGAATGTACAAGACAGAGATTGACAGATTTCTAGATATTATTGACACCAAAGGATATAGGGAGAGTGTGGGAGTATGATTTTGAGGTAGATTACTGGCTGTGATCTAGAATAGCTCAGCAAGCTTGAGGGGCTGAACGGCTTACTGCTGCTATTTGTAGAAATCAACAGGAGCTGTCAGGGGGTAGTGTTCCCATAGAACCTCTAGATACAAATAGTCATGGGTTTGGAAGCCTTGGCGAGTTGGTACACAATGATGCGACTGAGTGTCAGTGGCAGAGGGAGGGGATGTGGTGCCCATCAAGCGGGGGGCTGCTTCGTCCCGAATGGTGTCATGATCACAGCAAAGTTACAATACTATGTCCCAATGTCCAGCCTCACCGTGGAGCGTGTACTTAGAATGTACACTCTATAATACCCTGCTGTGCTTCAATAGCCCATTATTTACACACACAGTTGTGGGTGGGTTGGGTTGGTGAGTCAATGTGTTGGAATGCTGCAACGGGGGAGGGATGGTGTTGAGCCTATGACACATTGCCAATGTAGCAGCAGAACCTGACTCAGCACTCAAAGACATATGACAAAACGGACTTCACCCTGAAGCCATAGGGGAAGAGCAATCTATTTCCCAATCTGCTCTCCTCCCGCATGACAGCGCGACCATGATCAGGTACTTCTCCCAGGCAGCAGGGAAATCTCCCTCGATGTGCTCAGAGTCTGAGGAATCAAGGATGCTTGACCAAGCAGCGATTTGGTGAGCCATCAGCCTTTGACAGTCACATGATTGAGAACGTTACATTTACATTGTGTAGCAATGCTGTAACTTACACTCATTGTGGTCACCTTTCCACAGACACTGAAGAAGCGCTGTATTCTGGTAAGTACCTGTTTTAAGTTAATGGAGATGTCATGCTGCTCCCCTAACAAGACTTCAGTTATTGATTGTGGGGTGGCTCGTTGGCTCAGCGGTTAGCACTGCTGCCTCACAGCACCAGTGGCCCGGGTTTGATTCCACCCTCGGGCGACTGTCTGTGTGGAGTTTGCACACTTTCCCCGTGTCTGCGTGGGGTTTCCTCTGGGTGCTCCGGTTTCTTCCCACAGTCCAAAGATGTGCAGGTTAGGGAGGATTGGCCATGCTAAATTACACCATAATGTCCAGGGATATGCAGGTTAGGGTGGATTGGCCGTGCTAAATTGCCCCATAGTGCCCAGGGATGTGCAGGTTAGGGTGGATTGGCCGTTTTAAATTGCCCCATAAGTAAGAGATAACAAAGTGTGGAGCTGGAGGAACACAGCAGGCCAGGCAGTATCAGAGGAACAGGAAAGCTGATGCTTTGGGTCAGGACTCTTCTTCATTTTCTGAGGAAGGGTCCTAACCCGAAACTTCAGCTTTCCTGCTCCTCTAATGCTTCCTGACCTGCTCTGTTCCTCCTGCTCCACACTTTGTTATCTCAGACTGCAGCATCTGCAGTTCTTGCTATCTCACTAAATTGCCTCGTAGTGTCTCGGGATGTGCGGGCTAGATGGGTTCGCCATGGGAAATGCAGGGTGATAGGGGAGTGGGTCTGGGGGATGCCCTTCAGAGGGCTGGTGTGGACCTGATGGGCTGAATGGCCTGCTTCCTCACTGTAGGGATTCCATGATGGTCTGTGCTGCTTTACAAGCTCTAGTGTATATACTCATTTGTTGAAGGGTTATGGGGCAAGTGATTCAGAGGGGATTTAAGGGGGAAAAAAATCATTATTAATCAGTGGGCAGTGGGAATCTGGGATGCAGCGCCTGGGAAGGTAGTGGAGGGGCAGAAACCTTGTAACCTTTAATAAATATTTAGATGAGCACTTGAAATATCATAACATTCAAGGGTATGGGGCAAGTGCAGGAATTGCGCGCCTTCAGTGGTAGTTACTGTTGATGCAGACTTGTTGGGCTAAAGGGCCTGTTCCTGCACTATAGGGATTCTATGATTCTAACAGTGCCTGAGAAAGTTGATTGAGGTGGTTATAGTAGACAAAGCAGTCAATCAGGTTGACTATAGAGGAAAGTATTTCAGTTTAGAGATTATAGCAGAAAGGAAGTCAATGAGGAAGCCTTTGGTGAAGTTTTGGAGGCGGTGAGTGAGTGGACACATGCATGACAGATGAGATATAACATGGCCGATGTGACGTTGTAAATACATACAATATAAAGACATAGCTGTGATAATCTAGGATTTTCCAGATTATGGTTACCGCAGAGTTCTCTGGAAGCAAGTAACTTCGTCGCATTTCTTGAGAAGTTTGAGAAACGTTCTTTTTTCTTTCTTTGTGCCTTATGTTTTTCACGGGACGTGAGCCTTGCTGTCAGTTCTCACCCATCCCTAAATGCTCCTTGAACAGAGTGGCTCGCTAGGGCCGCTTCTGGGGTAGTTAAGGGTCAACCGCATCACTATGAAGGGCTGGAGACGCATATTGACCCAGACCGGGTAAGGATGGCAGAGAGGAAGGAATATTGATGAGTGAGCTGAATGTAGGTCAACGGAGACCAATTAAGGCCTGCGGGAAGACTTAAAGCAGGATGGCACGGTTGCCTGCCTTCCTTGCCTTGAAGAGAGCTTATCTTTTAAGGACAGAAAAATAGAATTTTGCTGGAGAAACTCAGCAGGGTCTGGCAGCATCTGTGGAGAGAGAAAAACAAGAGCTAATGTTTCAAGCTCAGTGACCCTTTGTCAGAAATGTTCAATTTCACCTTTAAGGACTTGCTTAATTTCACCTTTAAGATCTCCATGTGTAAAATGCTGCGACTCTGCCTGGAAGCGTGTCTGTGAGCTGCAGGCACAGGGGTCACTTGGTTGGTGTGATAGCTGCTCCCTGACTTAAAATATGTTTTGCTGTTTCAAATAAATGAGCCCGCAGAGTTGTTCACCTCCCCCCCCCCCCCAAAATGAACAGTTCCTGATTAGAATTGTTTGGTTGCTGCGGTCACTGCTTCGTGACTGAATATGTGTTTTACTGTTTCAAATAAATGAGCTCACCGTGTTAATCTGCTCTCTGATGAGCAATTCACCATCAAGACCCGTATTATTAACAAGGCATACTCAATGTGAGGAAGGAAGATCATGTGGGCAATGCATTTGAGTTTAGCAGAAGCGGGAGAAGATTGGCAGCACAGCATTTGACAACAGCAGGTCCACTTCATCGGGAAAAACCAAGGCAATGACAGAGGAGAAAACAGTCATGTCTCAGCTACGAGGTTTCTCGCATCCACAGAGCAGGGGATTGGAGAAATAAAACCAGCTTCAGGCATTTGAAGTTAATGTTCACATCAACCGAAATTAAACAATGCTGAAGAAGAAAAGAGGCTCCTAACCCGAAAGACGATTCTGAAGATGATGCTGACAGCTTTGATAATGAAGTAATTGTCCGGCTTCCGCTTGAGATCAAAGGAGATAGCGAGGGCCAGGGGATGTGAAAGAGGACAGAACATAGAGGTGTCAAAGTGACGACGCAGCCACTGTCTGTTGGGTAATGAAATGGAGCCGATGTATTATTCTCTGTAAACGCTCCCCGATTGCTGTACACCCCTATCAGTACCCTGTGTCTCTCTGAGGAACTCGCTGCCTAACTCCAGGGCAACTGCACCTTCAGATTAATTCTGGAGAGAGTTGAGGATTGAATTGTGATTGCAGTTGTTGCAAAGTAGACCACTTTGTTCTGTGTTGAAGAGGGGTGGAGGGGCTCCCTTAAAGTTACAGCAAGTTTTCTATTCCAGATTGCAGGGGACGTTCATTTGTAAGATCATTTGCTCCCTCGAGGCATTCTTCCAAAACATAGTGCATCCATAGAGTCATTGAGCTGCACAGCACAGAAACAGACCCTTTGGTCCAACCCTTCCATGCCAACCAGATATCCTAAGTTAATCTAGTCCCGTTTGCCAGCATTTGGCCCATATCCCTCTAAACCCTTTCTATTCATATACCTATCCAGATGGCTTTTAAATGTTGTAATTGTACCCACCCCCACCACTTCCTCTGGCAGCTCGTTCCATACATGCATCACCCTCTGTGTGAAAAAGTTACGCCTTAGATCCCTTTTATATCTTTCCCCTCTCACCTTAAACTTATGCCCTCGAGTTTTGGACTTCCCTACCCCTGGGGCGATAAGACCTTGGCTATTCACCCTATCCATTGCCTCTCATGATTTTATAAACCTCTATAAGGTCACCTCTCAGCCTCTGACGCTCCAGGGAAAATAGTCCCAGCCTATTCAGCCTCTCCCTGTAGCTCAAACCCTCCAACTCCAGCAACATCCTTTTCTGAACCCCTTAAAGTTTTACAACATCTTTCCAATAGCGGGGAGACCAGAATTGGATACAGTATTCTAATAGCAGCCTCACCAATGTCCTGTACAGTCACAACGTGACCTCCCAATGTCTGCATTCAATGTGCTGACCAATAAAGGCAAGTGTACCAAACACCTTCACCTGCATTCCTTCATTGAAGGTGGGAGGTGGGGTTATAAGAAAAAGGGAGGCCATTCAACCCGTTGGGTACATGCTAGCCATCTGCAGGAGAAGTCCAGCCAGTCCCATGGTCCCCTCCCAATACCTTTGTACTCCTGCCTCTGCCCGCACACTTTTCCCCAACAGTTGCCCAATCCTTGTGTCTTCCCCAGGTGAATGTTTTTTTTCCCAACAGGTAGTGAATCCAACCCCACTATTGACTATCAGTGGGACTGAATCCACCGTATTCTCAGGCAGCGCATTCCAGACCCCAAATGGACGCCACGTTCACAGCAAGGCAATTGACGGTGGCTGAAAACAGAAACTCCCTTGGCTTTTCATCTCGCACTCATCTGGACCACGATGCAAGAAAACCAAATCTTGTGTCAGAAAAAATGGCACGTCAGTTTCACCAGCGCCTGCTGACTTCTGACCCTACCGCCAATGGGAGCAGTTTCTCTTATGATTTGAGCAGCGCTATCCAATTTCCTGTTAGCCTTCCGTGCTCCAGGTAGAACATCATAGCTTCTCCAATCAATAGGAGTCATCGGCTGGCCGAACACTCTGCAGAGATTCAACGTTCTGCACAACAAGAAAGAAATGACCCTGAGCTTCCAGTTGCCTGCCACCACCCTGTTCCCTGGTCAACAGCTCTGTCTCAAGCTCGCTGCAATGCTCCAGTGAAGCTCAGTGCAAGCTGGAAGAACAATGCCTCATTTTCTGCTTAGGGACCCTGCAGCATTCAGGACTTAGTATCAATTTCAGCAATTTTAGGGCCTCCTTCCATATCCTCTAGCCATCCCCACACCCAGCCCCTGTCATGAGATGGGCTGCTTCCACCACAACACAGTTTCATCCACTTATGGTCCCCACTATCAACTTCCTTGGCTCACCATTAGTCATCCCTTTGACTGCCTGCTTTCTCTCTCGCTGCGCTCAATAGGCAGCAGGGTGGCTCAGTGGTTAGCACTGCTGCCTCACAGCAGCCTCACAGGAACCCAGGTTCAATTCCAGCCTTGGGCAACTGTTTGTGTAGAGTTTGCACATTCTCCCTGTGTCTGCGTGGGTGTGCTTCAGTTACCTCCCAGAGTCCAAAGATGTGCAGGTTAGGGTGGATTGGCCGTGTTAAATTGCTCCTAGTGACCAGGGATGAGCAGGCTAGGTGGATTAGCCATGGGAAATGCAGGATTACAGGGATAGGTTTGGGCCTGGGTAGGATGCTATTCGGAGAGTCAGTGTGGACTCGATGGGCCGAATGGCCAGCTTCCACACTGTAGGGATTCTCTGATTTCCACCTACCTGCTCACTCCTTCCTCTCCCGATTTCCAATCTCTGGTCTTCAGCGTACATACCACCTTAACCCAGCAACAAGTAGTTCTGATGAAGGGGCACCGGACTGGAAACATTAACTCTGCTTTCTCTCTCCACAGATGCTGCCAGACCTGCTGAGTTTCTCCAGCAATCTCTGTTTTTGTTTCAGTCACTGGCATGTGTTGTGATCATCTCCATCAATACCATCTGAGAAGTCTTGGGTAGAGCCATTGTCACCAATCCTTCCTAGTAGAGATGGATACCAAGTAGAGATGGATGGCCATACAAAATCTTTGGCAGAATCAAGATTTTGTTTGTTGAAGAGAGCATGATTATTAGACATTACTTAAAAGCATTTTACACTTAAATTACATGAGAGTCTTTTCATCAGAAGAGATTTACCAGAATATTGCCGGGTATGGAAGGTTTGAGTTATAAGCAGAAGTTGGATAGGCTGGGATTTTTTTTCACTGGAGTGTTGGCGGTTGAGGGATGACCTTATAGAGGTTTATAAAATTATGAGGGGTGTAGATAAGGTGAATAGCAGGTGTATTTTCCCTAGGGTGGGGGATTTCAAGACTAGGGGGCACATTTTTAAGGTGAGAGGAGAAAGATTTTTAAAAAATATCAGGGTGAGTTTTTTTACACAGAGAGTGGTTCGTGTGTGGAATGAACTTCCAGAGGAAGTGGTGGATGCGGGTACAGTTACAATGTTTAAAAGACATTTGGATAAGTACATGAATAAGAAAGGTTCGGAGAAATATGGCCAGGAGCAGGCGGGTGAGACTAGTTTATTTTGGGATTATGGTCAGCATGGACTGGTTGGGCCAAAGGGTCTGTTTCCGTGCTGTAAGACTGTGTGACACTGTGATACCACATTGTGTTGTACCCTATTGGAGACAGTCCAGAGAAGGTTCACTTGGCTGATTCTGAGTATGGAGGGACTGTCTGATAGGGAGAGGTTGAGTAGGTTGGGCCTGTACTCCTTGGAAGTTAGAAGAATGACAGGCGACCCTATTGAAACATTCTTAGAGGGACTTTGACAGAGTAGGTGTGGAGAGGTTGTTTCCCTTTGTGGGAGAGTCTAGGACCCAGAGGGACAACATCGCAGAATAAGGGGTTGCCCATTGAAGACAGGGATGAGGATGAATTTCTTCTCTCAGGGGAGTGAATCTGTGGAATTCTTTACCACAGAGGGCTGTCGAGGCTGGGTCATTAAGCAGATGCAAGGCTGAGCTAGATTTTTAATCAGGAAAGGGAATCGAGGGAGGAAAGGGCAGGAAAGTGGGGTTTAGGATGATCAGATCAGCCACTGAATGGGGGAGCAGGCTCAATGGGCTGAGTGGCCGACTTCTGCACCTAAGCCTTATGGTTGAAGGGTAGACTTATCGGTAACTACACACCAGTATTTAAGCATTGGTCAATCACCAAATTAACGGCTAGTTCCTTTACGTCCTGGAGGGTGGTATTAACTGGTGATGTCTATTAACCCTTTCAGACAAGAACTGCCTCATACAATGCACAGAATGAGCTAAGTCTGGCAGGGGGAGCTCAATGCCATAGCGGCAAAGCCCCTGAGCTAACAACCCGGAGTGCCAGGCCAGCGCTGTGGGGTTAGGATCCCCATGTGGCTAGCAGCCCTCGGGACGTCTGGCGCTAAACAAATGCGAGTTGATGTCACAAGTTGATGCTGCCAAATCTGCTGGAACAGTGACAGGGAGAGATCGTCTTGGGATCCTTCATAAATATGTCCCGCGTTATTTTTTTGTGTGTGTGTCTGCGGGCTTGTGTTTTTGTCAGTATTGTGTCCTGGAAAGACTCGGATTGAGGAGCGAGCTGAATAATGATGCTGATGGTAGCAGAGAGGGAGCGGAGTGGTTCCCATGGCAACGGTGCCATGTAATCATGCAGAGCATCTCTGTAATGATGCCAAGGCAGAAGAGAATGCATTGTGTGTTTCTCAATCTGCGAAGCAGTGGAGGGCAATTAAATACTGAAATGATGTGGCTTCCCCCAACCTCCCGCTTTAAGGCTGGGCGGATATTTGCATGGGATAGCTGAGCTCTTAACCCAGGCAAAGTTCGAGGTTCCATCCTTCCCACCCCCCCGCCCCCCACAGCCCCGTCAACAACCCCATTTCCGTCGTAACATCAGCCAGCTTGTGGGATTTTCCCATGCCTGGCAGGGTCTGCCACCTTTCCTGTGGGCGCGACTCTCCCCTTATTCTTCAGTGGCTGGCAAGGGTGCGAGGAATGTCCAGAGGACGTGCAGGGCGCTATATGAATGTGAGTCTTTAGAGTGCGCGACAAAACTTCCAAAGGCACGACACGAATGGAAGTCTTTCTTCTTAGTATCTAGAGCACGTGGCACAACATCTGGAGGCACAATATGAAAGGAAGTCTTTTTTAACAGTATTTAGAGCATGTGATGGAATGTGTGGAGGCGCCATACAAATGAAAATCTTTCTTTTTAGTACTGAGCTGCGTGACAGAACTTCCAAAGGCGCCATACAATTGAAAGTCTTTCTTCTTTGTATGTAGAGCACGCGACATCTAATCCAGCTCCGATTAAAGGGAGGAATCTCCGGCTTGGAGGAGATGGGTTCAAATCCCACTCGACCAGGGGAGGCATTGGCCTAGTGGAATTATCACTGGACTGTTAATTCAGAGACCCCCCAGGTAATGTTCTGGGGACCCGGGTTCAAATCCCGCCATGGCAGATGGTGGAATTTGAATTCAATAAATATCCGGAATTAAGAGTCTAATGATGACCGCGAATTCATTACTGGTTGTTGGGAAAAATCACATCTGGTTCCCTAATACCCTTTAGGGAAGGAAACTGCCATCCTTACCTGGTCTGGGCCTACATGTGACTCCAGACCCACAGCAATGTGATTGGCACTTAACTGCCCTCTGGGCAATTAATGCTGCCTAGCCAGCGACGCCCACATCTCACGAATGAATAAAAAGAACTGGTGGAGTTAAATTCAGTTAATAAAATCTGGAATTGAAAGCTAGTCTTGGTGATGGTGACAGTACAACTGCCATTAATTATCATCAAAAAATGTGAATGCATTGGGGAGAGAGAGAGAAAGAGGAGAAGTGATTTACAAGAACGGTTCCAGGGATGAGAAATTTCAGGGCGAGGATAAACTGAAGAAGTTGGGGACTGTTCTCCCTTGCAGAGGAGAAGGCTGAGAGAGTTTTTCAAAATCCCGGAGCGGGGGCTGGACAGAGCAGACAGGGAGAAGCTGTTCCCGTTCGGAAAAGGAACAAGAACGAGGGAGGGGGCGTAGATTTAAAGTGAGGGGTAAACGAAGCAAGGGTGATGTGAGGGAAAACATTCCCACCGAGCGAGTGGTTTGGGAGTGGGATACACTGCCTGGAAATGTGGGGGAGGCAGGTTCAATGGAGGCATTCCAAGAGGGAGGGGGCATTGGATGGTATTGGTGGACAGGGATATGGGGGAAAGGGGCAGGAGATTGGTGCTAGGAGATAGAACTGGGGCAGGCAGGATGGACTGAATGGCCTCCTGCTGCACTGTCACAATTCTGTGATGGCCCATTTGGTTCACTAATGCTACTTTGGGGGCTGGTTGTGAAATCTGTTGTCCTTACCTGGTCTGGGCCCCCACGTTGATGGGGTTAAACCTGAAACACCCCCTGAAATGGCCTGAGTGAGCCACTCAATTCAGGGGGCAATTAGGGACGGGCATCGAATGCTGGAGTTTGCTGGGATCCCCGCACAGAAAGCGGGGTAAGAGTGCCGAGAGGGTTTGAGCCCACTGACTGGGGAGTCGAGAAATTTCGTGGGACACTGTCTGAGTTTATGGGGACAGCCATGGAGGACTGGAAAGAGGAGATGTTGCCTCATTCAGAAAGCTGTGAATCTTTGTGATGCTGGAGCCCAGAGACAGAAGGAGGGCTGGTGCTGCACAAGGCAACGGACGGGTCTTTGGGCCAGAGGTTTGGGTCCTACCACAGGACAAGTTGGCCTTGAGTGCAACATCAGTAGCATGGCCAAGGAGGTTCACCGTCAGCCCTGACTTCCTTCCAATGCCTTGATGGCAAACGGTTAAGAGCAGGAGAGTCCCTGGGACATTCACGCTGCAGAATGCACTGGCAAACCATGGTACTCATAAATATTGTATCCGACAATCCAATGGATATTCATGGACCGAGATATACTGCACACCCCCTCACTGTAACACTTCGATATAACCCACATCCCCTGACTGTAACACTCTCTGATATACTCCACACCCCCTCACTGTAACTCTTTGATATGCCCCACACCCCTCACTGTAACACTCTCTGACATACCCCACAACGCTCACTGTAACTCTCTTTGATATATCTTTCTGTGGTTCAGTCACACTGCCATCCTCTGACATAAATCCTCAATCAAATCTTTTCTACACTGCTCTCACAGCTCTGAATGCCAGAAGATAATGGCTGGCGTAACGATTTATTCATCTCACGTCTCGCCCCCAAGTCTGTCTCTCTCTCCTTCATAATAACTGTCAATTTTATTGTCACTGTTTCGATTAGCGTTGCTTCTGCTTTGTCCTTCCAGTTCCTGCTATGACTTCTGCTTTCTCACCCTCACTCCCCCTCTTTTCTCTGGAATGCATCAAAATTCATAAATACTCCTGAACGCTACCCTTCCAAGAAATGTAAAGCCCAGAAACCTCTTAGGTTTGAAACAGTAGAATGTAGCTCACTGCGGTGTCTCTGAATTCAGGTTAATGTTATCCAGGTCTTTAAGGATGTGGGCCTCTTGTTTCTGTTTCATGTTTCCTGGGTCTCAAACCAACTCAAGATCTTTAGACTCATACAGCACGGAAACTGGCTCTTTGCCCCAACTCGTTGAGGCTGACCAAGTTTCCCAAAATCGACTAGTCCCATTTAGAATCATAGGGTCGCACAGCACAGAAACAGACCCTTCGGTCCAACCAGGCCATGCTGAACATAATCCCAAACTAAATCAGTCCCACCTGCATGTGTTTGGCCCATATCTCTCGAAACCTTCCCTATTCATGTACTTATCCAAACGTGTTATAAATTTGCAACTGTACCCGCATCCACCACTTCCTCTGGAAGTTCATTCCACACATGAACCACCCTCTGTCCAAAAAAAATTGACTCTCATCTTAAAAGTTTGCCCCCATTTGGCCCATATCCCTCTGATCCTTTCCGATCCATGCACCGCAGTGATCATAACAAGGTCATCCGGGTGGTCAACATAGAGTACAAGTTCCCTGATTGGGGCTGCTAATCTGGTCCAATCAGGGAGCCCTGGGTGACAGATATAAACAGAATTGTCAGGGGTTCTGTTCACTCTGAGAGCTGGCTCTGAGGGAGCTGGAACAGTGTCAAGGACTCTCTGCATGAAAATAAAGGGTGATGGGATACCGGCCTCTGTGGAGTTATTTCATGTACCCATCCAGATACCTTTTAAATGTTGTAATTGTACTAGCCTCCACCGTCTCCTCTGGCAGCTCATTCCATACATGCACAACCCTCTGTCCCTCAGGCACCTCTTAAATCTTTCCCCTCTCACCTTAAAACTATACCCTCTAGTTTTGGACTCCCCTACCCTGGGGAAAAGACCTTGTCTATTCACCCTATCCATGCCCCACTTGATTTTATAAACCTCTATAAGGTCACCCCTCAGCCTCTGATGCTGCAGGGAAAATAGCTCCATCCTCGCCTTATAAATCAAAACTCCCAGTCTCAGTAACATCGTGGTAAATCTATTTTTTTGGATCATTTCCAGTTGGATAACATCCTTCCACAATTGTATGTAGTATTCCAAATGTGGTCTTACCAATATCTTGTATAGCTGTAACATGACATCTCAACTCCTGTGATAACAAGGTGTAGAGCTGGATGAACACAGCAGGCCAAGCAGCATCAGAGGAGCAGGAAGGCTGACGTTTCGGGCCTAGAACCTTCTTCAGAAATGGGGGAGGGGAAAGGGGTTCTGAAATAAATAGGGAGAGAGGGGGAGGCGGATAGAAGATGGATAGAGGAGAAGATAGGTGGAGAGGAGACAGACCGGTCAAAGAGGCAGGGATGGAGCCAGTAAAGGTGAGTGTAGGTGGGGAGGTAGGGAGGAGATAGGTCAGTCCAGGAAGGATGGACAGGTCAAGGGGGAGGGATGAGGTTAGTAGGTAGGAGATGGGGGTGGGGCTTGAGGTGGGAGGAGGGGATAGGTGGGAGGGAGGACAGGCTAGGGCGGCGGGGACGAGCTGGGCTGATTTTGAGATGCGGTAGGGGGAGGGGATATTTTGAAGCTTGTGAAGTCCACATTGATACCATTGGGCTGCAGGATTCCCAAGCGGAATATGAGTTGCTGTTCCTGCAACCTTCGGGTAGCATCGTTGTGGCACTGCAGGAGGCCCAGGATGGACATGTTGTCTGCGGAATGGGAGGGGGAGTTGAAATGGTTCTCGACTGGGAGGTGCAGTTGTTTATTGCGAATCGAGCGTAGGTGTTCTGCAAAATGGTCCCCAAGCCTCCGCTTGGTTTCCCCGATGTAGAGGAGGCCACAACGAGAACAGCGGATGCAGTATTCCACATTAGCAGATGTGCAGGTGAACATCTGCTTGATGTGGAAAGTCTTCTTGGGGCCTGGGATGGGGGTGAGAGGGGAGGTGTAGGGGCAGGTGTAGCACTTCCTGCGGTTGCAGGGAAAAGTGCCGGGTGAGGTGGGGCTGGAGGGGACTGTGGAGCGGACAAGGGAGTCACGGAGAGAGTGGTCCCTCCGGAAAGCAGATAAGGGTAGGGAGGGAAAAATGCCTTTGGTGGTGAGGTCGGATTGCAGATGGCGGAAGTGTCGGAGGATG
>NC_063374.1:5691085-5715392 GCF_021869965.1 Rhincodon typus | reverse complement strand
TGCGGGGAGGGGGTGTGAGGGATGAGTTGCGGGAAATGCGGGAGACATAGTCGAGGGCGTTCTTGACCACTGAGGGGGGGGATGTTGTGGTCCTTGAAAAACGAGGACATCTGAGATGTACGGGAGTGGAATGCCTCATCCTGGGAGCAGATGCGGCGGAGGCGAAGGAATTGGGAATAGGGGATGGCATTTTTGCAGGAAGGTGGATGGGAGGAGGTGTATTCTAGGTAGCTGTGGGAGTCGGTGGGCTTGAAATGGATATCGGTTTCTAGGTGGTTGCCGGAGATGGAGACAGAGAGGTCCAGGAAGGAGAGAGAGGTATTACAGATGGTCCAGGTGAACTTAAGACTGGGGTGGAAGGTATTAGTGAAGTGGATGAACTGTTCAAGCTCCTTGTGGGAGCACGAGGCGGTGCCGATACAGTCATCAATGTAACGGAGGAAGAGGTGGGGTTTAGGGCCAGTGTAGGTACGGAAGACGGATCGTTCCACGTAACCTACAAAGAAGCAGGCATAGCTTGGGCCCATGCGGGTACCCATGGCCACCCACTTTGTCTGTAGGAAGTGGGAGGAATTGGAAGAGAAGTTGTTGAGGGTGAGGACGAGTTCGGCTAAGCGGATGAGGGTGTCAGTGGAGGGGGACTGGTCGGGCCTGCGGGACAGGAAGAAGCAGAGGGCCTTTAGGCCATCTGTATGGGGAATGCAGGTGTGTAGGGACTGGAAGTCCATGGTAAAGATGAGGTGTTGGGGACCGGGGAATTGGAAGTTCTGGAGAAAGTAGAGGGCGTGGGTGGTGTCACGGACATAGGTAGAGAGTTCCTGGACCAAGGGGGAGAAAATGGAGTTGAGATAGATGGAGATAAGTTCGGTGGAGCAGGAGCAGGAGCAGGCGGAGACAATGGGTCATCCAGGGTAGTCAGGTTTGTGGATTTTGGGAAGGAGATAGAAGCGGGCAATGCGGGGTTGGGGAACGATGAGGTTGGAGGCTGTGGGTGGAAGGTCACCTGAAGTGATGAGGTTGTGGATGGTTTGGGAGATGATGGTTTGGTGGTCGGGGGTGGGGTCATGATCAAGGGGGCGATAGGAGGAGGTGTCGGAGAGTTGGGTCTGGACTCGGCGATTTAGAGGTCAGTGCGCCATACTCCAACTGCGCCTCCCTTGTCCGCGGGTTTTATGGTGAGATTGGGATTGGAGCGGAGGGAGCAGAGGGCTGCACGTTCTGCGGGGGAGAGGTTGGAGTGGGTGAGAGGGGTGGAGAGGTTGAGGCGATTGATGTCACGATGGCAGTTGGAGATGAAGAGGTCGAGGGAGGGTAGGAGGCCTTCGGTTGGTGTCCAGGAGGAGGGCGTGTGTTGGAGGCGGAAGAAGGGGTCAGTAGAGGGAGGGTTAGGCTCACGGTTGAAGAAGTAAGCATGGAGGCGGAGGCGGCGGAAAAACTGCTCGACTGTGTCTCCTGCATTTCCCGCAACTCATCCCTCACACCCCCTCCCCGCAATAACAGCCAAAACAGAATCCCCCTCGTCCTCACATACCACCCCACCATCCTCCGGATCCAACGCATCATCCTCCGACACTTCCGCCGTCTGCAATCCGACCCCACCACCAAAGACATTTTTCCCTCCCCACCCTTATCTGCCTTCCGGAGGGACCACTCTCTCCGTGACTCCCTTGTCCGCTCCACACTCCCCTCCAGCCCCACCTCACCGGGCACTTTTCCCTGCAACCGCAGGAAGTGCTACATCTGCCCCTACACCTCCCCCCTCACCCCCATCCCAGGCCCCAAGAAGAGTTTCCACATCAAGCAGATGTTCACCTGCACATCTGCTAATGTGGTACACTGCATCCGCTGTTCCTGTTGTGGCCTTCTCTGCATCGGGGAAACCAAGCGGAGGCTTGGGGACCACTTTGCAGAACACCTACGCTCGATTCGCACTAAACAACTGCACCTCCCAGTCGAGAACCATTTCAACTCCCCCTCCCATTCCGCAGACGACGTGTCCATCCTGGGCCTCCTGCGGTGCCACAACGATGCTACCCGAAGGTTGCAGGAACAGCACCTCATATTCCGCTTGGGAACCCTGCAGCCCAATGGTATCAATGTGGACTTCACAAGCTTCAAAATATCCCCTCCCCCTCCCGCATCCCAAAACCAGCCCAGCTCGTCCCCGCCTCCCTAACCTGTCCTCCATCTCACCTATCCCCTCCTCCCACCTCAAGCCCCACCCCCATCTCCTACCTCCTAACCTCATCCCGCCCCCTTGACCTGTCCGTCCTCCCTGGACTGACCTATCTCCTCCCTACCTCCCCACCTACACTCACCTTTTCTGGCTCCATCCCCACCTCTTTGACCGGTCTGTCTCCTCTCCACCTATCTTCTCCTCTATCCATCTTCTATCCGCCTCCCCCTCTCTCCCTATTTATTTCAGAATCCCCTTCCCCTCCCCCATTTCTGAAGAAGGGTCTAGGATCTAGGCCCGAAACGTCAGCCTTCCTGCTCCTCTGATGCTGCTTGGCCTGCTGTGTTCATCCAACTCTACACCTTGTTATCTCAGATTCTCCAGCATCTGCAGTTCCTACTATCTCTCAACTCCTGTACTTAGTGCAGTTTGATATAGCGCAGGCAAGATTTTTATTACTCACTCATGGCATGAGGGCATTACTGGTTAGGCCAACAATTATAACCCACCCCTAATTACCCAGAGGGCAGTTAAGAGTCTACCACATTGCTGTGGGTGTGGAGTCACATGTAGGCCAGATCAGGTAAGGATGGCAGTTTCCTTCCCTGAAGGACATTAGTGAACCAGATGGGCTTTTCCCCTGACAGTCAACAACGGTCATCATTAGACTCTTATATTTCAGATTTTTATTGGATTCAAATTCCATCTGCTGTGACGGGATTCGAACCTGGGTCTACAGAACATTACCTGGGTCTTCTGGATTGAGAGTCCAAGTGATAATACCATCAGGCCATTGCCCCCCGCAACGATTAGGGGATCAACGTTTCGTTACTGTTATGGGTGCAAGACTGCAGATAGGATCAGGAATCCAGGGAGAGCACTGTCTGCTCCTGGACACTCTGTAATCTCCTACATTCACTCAAGAGTTCAGGCAGTGCCTTAGTTTGACATCTTTGGATGAAAGGTGACTGAATTGACAATTTGGTGCCCCTCAATGCTCCATGGAAAGCATTGGCCTGGATTTTCCATGCCTACTATTTTTTTGAACCTCCTGATTTTGTAGGCCTCGACCAGTTCCCATGGAGCCAGAGAGGGTGTCTTCAGTCATCCCTTGCTATCTTCCAATTTGACAGCGGCTTCCAAACCTGCAAAAATATTCAAAATGGCTTCCATTGCTCTTTGGAGTTTTCAGAGACTCAAGACATTCCGAGAGAGAAGGACGATTGCCTTGGAAACATACCAGCCATTCTCTCAGGGTTGCGGGGTCAAGTTTTCTGAAAGTGCGCCCACTCCCCCCGCCATGCATTGTCCCTATGTCATGCGGACTGTAGTGGTTCAAGAAAGCAGCTCACTGCCACCTTCTCTTGGGGCAATTACGGACGGGAGCAATACACATCAAGCTTTTGAGGCAGAACTGGATAGTCAAAGGTAGCTTGAAGCAGCCTCCCGGATGAGGAGCGTGAGTAGGCTATTCGGCCCCTCGAGCCTGCTCCTGCACCCGCTTTCATCAACAGCGGGCCTGATCTGACCACGTTTCTCCCTACCTCAAAAATCTCTCACCACCCCCTCCATTATCAATAATGTACCGGCCTCTGCCTTTAAGAATATTCTTCCAACATGCTGCTGCCATGTTTTGAGGGAGAGAGTTCCAAAGACTCTTGACCCGCAAAGAGGAAAGAATTCTCCTCACCTCTGTCTTCAGTGGGTGGACTCCAACTTCAGAATGTTCTAGATTGACCCCCCACAAGATGGAATGGCCTTGCTAGCTGAGATTAAGATTGAACATATTGCAAGTGCAGGTATGTTCTCGAAAGCCATTGCGGGTTTGTTTTTGATTCATTCACAAGATGAGGACGTCGCTGGCTGGGCCAGCATTTATTGCCCCATCCCTAATTGCCCAAAAGGCAGTTGAGAGTCAACCACATTGCTGTTGGTCTGGAGTTGCATGTAGGTAAGGATGGCAGTTTCCTTCCCTAAGGGACATTAGCGAACCAGATGGGTTTTTCCCAACAATCGACAATGGTTCATGCTCATCATTAGTCTCTTATTTCCAGATTTTTATTGAATTCAAACTCCACCATCTGCTGTGGTGGGATTCGAACCCGGGTCCCCAGAACATTAGCTGAGTCTCTGGATTAACAGTTCTGGAAGAAAGGCTGTTGGTGAAATGCTCATCAGTCCTGGTCCTTGCTTTCTTGCACAGGTTTTGCAAGATGAAGGGCTTGGCACCAATGCTGGCTTATCCCTTATGGCACGGTGATTTACTCTTAACCCTGTGTACAGTTCTGATTACCGTGCTATATGAAGGATATTATTAAATGGGAGAGGGTTCAGAAGAGATTTACCAGGATGTTGCCAGGACTTTTTCCCTGGAGTGTCGGAGGCTGAGGGGTGACCTTACAGAGGTTTATAAAATCATGAGGGGCATAGATAGGGTGAATAGCAAGGGTCTTTTCCCCAGAATGGTGATGCTTAAAACTAAGAGGCATATGTTTAAGGTGAGAGGAGAAAGGGTGAGAAAGGACACATGGGACAACATTTTAACACAAAGAGTGGGGAGTGTATGGAATGAACTTCCAGAGGAAGTGGTGGATGCGGGCACTGTTACAACGTTTAAAAGACATTTGGATAAGTACTTGAACAGGAAAGGTTTGGAGGGATACAGGCCAGGAGCAGGCAGGTGGGACTAGTTTAGTTCGGGAATGTGGTCATCGTGGACTGCTTGGGCTGATGGGTCTGTTTCCATGCTGTATGACTCTAAATGGGACTGGTTCATTTTGGGAAATCTGGTCAGCATGGACGGGTTGGGCCGAAGGGTCTGTTTCCATGCTGTATGGCTCTGTGACTATCTCAGTGACAAAGGGTCCAACCCATTGCTTGAACTGTACTAATTGTTCTCGGCATCACTAGCCCTGCAGCAAACGATGACCAGGGTTAATCACTAATATTTCATAAATCCAGCCATTTGGTTTATCTCCAGGGATAAAATTGTGTCTACAAATAGAGTGGATGCTTTAAGGAACCTGGTTGTCTTTCCTGGATCCTTTGTTACTCACTTGTCAGAAGAATGTGTCATTGCTAACCTTGCCATCTGTTGTCCCAATGCATCTAGTTACTTCTCCATTCCAGCTCAATATTCAGTTACCAGTCTCACACTATACCACCCCCTTTTCTTTATTGTCTTAATTATATTGCCTTGGGCTCCTTATCTGTCTAACGATGTACATGCTTCGAATGAATTGACATCTAATGTACATCTCCAACCTTGCACCTAGATGCCGCCCTTGCCACAACCATGGGTAAGGCTCATGCTACCTAGCAGGACAGACCCAGCAGCACAGCGGGTTACAGTCCTGGGAGTCCTCGATATGACATTTCATGTCTTCAGGTTAAACACGGGGCAAGGAGACCTCCTGCTGATTACCACATACTGTCCTCCCTTGGCTGACAAATCGTTACTCCTCCATGTCGAGCAACACTTAGAGGAAGCACTGAGGGTGTCAAGGGCACAAAATGTACTCTGGGTGGGGGATTTTAATGTCCACCACCAAGAGTGGCTCAGCACCAATACCACTGATCGAGCTGGTCGGGTCCTAAAGGACATAGCTGCTAAACTGGGTCAGCAGCAGGTGGTGAGGGAACCAACAACAGGGAAAAACATACTTGACTTCATCCTTACCAATCTGCCAGCTGCAGATGTGCCTGTCCATGACAGTATTGGTAAGAGTGACCATCGCACAGTCCTTGTGGAGACGAAGTCCCGTCTTCACATTGAGAATAACCTCCATCTTGTTGTTTTGCACTATCACCGTGCTCAATGGGACAGACTTCGCACACATCTAGCAATTCGCGGCTGGGCATCCATGAGGCGCTGTGGGCCATCAGCAGCAGCAGAATTATACTCCAACTCAATCTGTAACCTCATGGCCTGGCATATCCCCCACTCAACCATTACCATCAACCCTGGTTCAGTGGAGATCACAGGACATCTGGAATCTCTTGAAAAAAATCCAAAAGAACTAGGATGCTGTAAATCAGGAACAAAAACAAAGTTGCTGGTAAAGCTCAGCAGGTCTGGCAGCATCTGTGAAGAACAAATCAGAGTTAGCATTTCGGGCCGGGTGACCCTTCGTCAGAATGATCCCGAAACGTTAACTCTGATTTGTTCTTCACAGATGCTGCCAGACTTGCTGAGCTTTTCCAGCAACTTTGTTTTCATTCCTGGAGTCACTTGAAGTTAGTTTCATGGTCACCAGGGCTGACACTGGCTTTTTTGGTTCTGTTTTGTTTTTAAATTCAAGAAGTGAACTGAAGTTGCTGAGGTAAGATTCGAACTCCTGTCTTTGGGCTCCTGTTGCAGAAAGGCAGACTCTTGATTCCCAAAGCATCTCAGTCTAACTGGAGACGCAGACAAACACTTTGCTGCTGTTCATGAGCTGGAAGTGAACTTGCCTCAGCTGTTTGTGCTCCGGCCCTCCCCCTATCCCACAGTTCTTCCATCACATTTCCCAGCATCGCGCTCCCCTGTTGCCTCTCCAGACTGATTTGCCCGTTGCTTAATAGTCTGATCAATAAAGACATTGGTTTTTCATTCCTTCCTCCTACCACAGCCCCACACCCCACTGCCAAGGCTCCTTAGTCAGCACCTTCCAAATCCACGACCCTTCCATTCAGAAGAACAAGGGCAGCAGATACATGGGAACACCAACCCCCTGCAAGTTCCCCTCCGAGACACTCACCATCCTGACTTGGAAATTTATTGGCCACTCGTTTCAGTGTCGTTGGGCCAAAATCCTAAAGGCTGGGCCAACCTTCCCAAGGCATTGTGGGTCTACCTACAGCACACAGACTGCAGTGATTCGGGAAGGCAGCTCACCACCACCTTCTCAAGGGGGCAACTAGGGACAGGGCAATAAATGCTAGGCCCAGCCAACAACATCCGTGAATGAATGGTTTGCTTGTGTTTATTGGTTGTGGAATTGAGTACAAGGGTCAGGATGTCATGTTGCAGCTTTATAAGACTTTGGTTAGGCTGCACATAGAGTATTGTGTTCAGTTCTGGTCGCCACATTACAGGAAGGATGTGGAGGCTTTGGGGAGAGGGTGCAGAAGAGGTTTACCATGATGCTGCCTGGATTGGAAGGTAGGAGCTATGGGGAGAGGCTAGAAAAACTCGGGTTGTTTTCTCTTGAGCAGCGAAGGCTGAGGGGAGACCTGATAGAAATCTATAAAATTACAAGATGCATAGATAGGGTTGACGGTCAGAATCTTTTTCGAAGAGTTGGAATGTCTAAAACTAGGGGGCGTGCATTTAAGGCAAGAGGGGGAAAGTTCAAAGGAGATGTGAGGGGCAAGTTTTTTAGACAGAGAGCGGTAGGAGTCTGAAACATACTGCCAGGGGATGGTGGTGGGGCAGATACGGCAGGAGCATTTAGATAAGCACATGAATATGCAAGGAATCGAGGGATATGGACCAAGGGCAGGCAGAAGGGATTAGTTTAATTTGACGTCAAGTTTGGCACAGCATGGTGGGCTGAAGATCCCATTCCTGTGCTGTACAATTCTATGCTCTATGAATAAAAGCTCAGGTTGTTTTCTCTGGAATGGCAGAGGCTGAGGGGGAGACTTGAGACAAGTGTTTAAAATGAGGAGGTGCGTAGATGGGGCTGACGGTCAGAATCTTGGTATGGCGAAGAAACACAAACTGAGTGTTGGCAGCCATTCTGAGTGCCATCATTGGTTGACAGTCTGTTGCATGGCCCAGGCTCCCCAGAGACTAGGGAAGTCAGGACGGTGACAGTTCCTGAAGCAAGGCGGTTCAGCGTGACGGTCGGCAGGCAGGGAACCTCTTAGCTTTGTTTGAAGTGAATTTGTTGTGCGATCTGACTGAGTCAGCCTCCAACATGGCCACCAGATACTAAGCAGAACGCGCAAGCCGAACATTTGGAACGCAGAAACTGACTAAATATTCGCCGGAATGTCACTAGGATTGAGTGGAGGCCACTGCAACTTTGAAGCAAGAAGAGGCTTGTGTTTTCTTTTACATTGACTCATGCTCATGTGCACACAGAGATAGTTGGCCTCCTGCCGAGCTATTGTCTCACATCTGTTTCCCAGTGTAATAACTGCTTTTGTTTTTGAGTGCCAGCACCTTGGCATCTGCAGACTATAAATAACACAGTTACTCTGAAATCCAGCTGCCACTGAAGGGCATAGATTACATTCCTGTGGGCTCCACAGGGATCAGGAATGAGGTTTTTATTTATTTACTCTTGGGACGTGGATGTCGCTGGCTGGGCCCAGCATTTATTCCTCCCATCCCTAGTTGCCCCTTGAGAAGGTGGTGGTGAGCTGTCTTCTTGAACTGCTGCAGTCCGTGTGCTGTGGGTAGACCCACAATGCTCTCAGAGAGGAATTCCAGGATTTTGACCCAGTGACACTGAAGGAACAGCCGATGTATTTCCCAGTCAGGATGGGGAGTGGCTCGGAGGGGAACTTGCAGGGGTTGGTGTTCCCATATATCTGCTGCCCTTGTCCTTCTGGATGGAAGTGGTCGTGGGTTTGGAAGGTGCTGTCTAAGGAGCCTTGGTGAGTTACTGCAGTGCGTCTTGTAGATGGTACACACTGCAGTTACTGAGCGTCGGTGGTGGAGGGAGTGGATGTTTGTGGATGTGGTGCTAATCAAAGCGGGGGCTGCTTTGTCCTGGATGGTGTCAAGCTTCTTGAGTGTTGTTGGAGCTGCACCCATCCAGGGGCAAGTGGGGAGTATTCCATCACTTGTGCCTTGTTGATGGTGGACAGGCTCTGGGGGGAGTCAGGCGGTGAGTTACCTGCTGTGGGATTCCCAGCCTCTGACCTGCACTTGTAGCCTCCGTGATTATATGACGGGTCTAGTTCAATTTCTGAACACTGTGCAGTGTTTCTACCTGAGAACTCAGAGGCACCAATGGTCTTGAAGGGGAAGGCGGTAATGTTGTTGGGGATAGTAAGCTAGCGGACTAGGTTAATCCTTTGGGAGCTGCATGTTTAAATGTCCCTAGGCTGCCTGGTGCAATTTTACATTCAATTAACCTGCTTGTCCTCACATCCGTGACCCTGATTAATAATCAAGGCACTGTCACTTTGAAGGATGGTGGACAAAGGACTTGCGGCTACGATCGAGCCATACAGTACAGAAGAGACACTTCGGCCCTTCGACTCTGTACTGTCATGCAAGAACCATGTGTGGCCAGCCCTTTCAGAATCCCAGCGTCCTCTTCCACCTCAGGTAGCTCTGATTCCAGGGCTGACATCAGCAAACATTGAGCAAGCGACTGTCCATCACGTCTGTTTCAGGTGCCTCGCTCAGCACACAGCAGCCCGAGTGCTCATCCATGTTGTAGTCATGTCACAAGAAAATTTACTGCTTTGGGCGCTGGTTAGGGGCCATTTCTGTGAGGTCAGATAACGGACTTTCTCAATGCAAGATATTTACCTACTGAGTCAACCCAAATCACTCATGTCTCTCCATTATATCATGGTCCTCTGCATGTTCTGTCCGCCTCCCCACTCAGTGACCATGTCTCCAGGCATTAAGAAGCACAGACTGAACTCTGTTCATCTACAGGAATGAAACAAACTGTGACATCCCAGCAAAATACAATCAAATACACACTTAATGCTAAAGTCCTGGGGAGTGTTGCTGAACAAAGAGACCTTGGGGTGCAGGTTCATAGTTCCTTGAAAGTGGAGTCGCAGGTAGACTGGATGGTGAAGAAGACGTTTGGTACGCTTGCCTTTATTGGTCAGTGCATTGAGTGTAGGAGTTGGGAGGTCATGTTGCAGCTGTACAGGATGTTGGTGAGGCCACTTTTGGAATACTGCGTTCAATTCTGGTCTTCCTGCTATAGGAAGGATGTTGTGAAATTTGAAACGTTTCCAAAAAGATTTACAAGGATATTGCCAGGTTTGGAGGGTTTGAGTTATAGGGAGAGGCTGAATAGGCTGGGGCTATTTTCCCGGAGCATCGGAGGCTGTGGGATGCCCTTATAGAGGTTTATAAAATCATGAGGAGCATGGATGGGCTGAACAGGCAAGGTAGGGGAGCCCAAAACTGGAGGGCATAGGTTTAAGGTGAGAGGGGAAAGATATAAAAGGGACCTAAGGGGCAATTTATCACGCAGAGGGTAGTGCGTGTATGGAACGAGCTGCCAGAGGAAGTGGTGGAGGCTGGTACAATGACAACATTTAAAAGGCATCTGGATGGGTACATGAATAGGAAGGATTTAGAGGGTTATGGGCCAAATGCTGGCAAATGGGACCAGATTAATTTAGGATATTTGGTCAGCATGGACGAGTTGGACCGAAGGGTCTGTTTCCGTGCTGTGCAGCTCTGTGACTATGACTCTAAATAGCCTTACTCATAACCTAACAACATACACATATCGTGACAGATCTGTACACACCAGTTGTTTAGCTTTGTGTCTTTCATATCCTCACACCTGAGGTCCTTTGAATCCCTTGAGTGCAAAAAGAGGCAATTTGCACAAATCTGCACTGACCCCCCCACGAAGAGCATCCTACTCAGACCAACTGCTCCCCCCACCTTATCCCCATAAATCACCATTTATCATGGCTAATCCACCTAGCCTACACATCCCTGGACACGACTGTGTAAGGGCATTTTTAAAAATTCATTATTTCACAAGATCTTGGCATCACTGGCGAGGGCCTGCATTTCTTTGCCACCCAAAAATGGCCTGGTGCAGGTGGTGGAAATCTGCGTTCTTGAACCATCCATGTGCTGTAGGGACACCCACAATGCTGTTGGAAAAGCGTTCCAGGATTTTGACCGAGTGACACAGAAGGAACGACCGATATATTTCCCAGTCAGGATGGTGAGTGTCTCGGACGGAACTTGCAGGGGGTTGTCCTTCTAGATGGAAGTGGTAGTGGGTTTGGATTGTGCTGTCTAAGGAGCCTTGGTGAGTTGCTGCAGTGCATCTTATAGATGATACACACTGCTGCGACTGAGCATCGGTGGGGGAGGGAGTGGGATGTCTGTGGATGTGGTGCTAATCAACCGGGGGCTGCTTTGTCCTGGATGGTGTTGAGCTTCTTTGCTGTTGTTGGAGCTACACCCATCCAGGATAAGTGGGGAGTATTTCATCACACTCGTGACTTGTACCTTGTTGATGGTGGACAGGCTTTGGGGAGTCAGGAGGTGAGTTACTCACTGCAGGATTCCCAGCCACTGACCTGCTCTTGTAGCCACAATATTTATATAGCTGGTTTAGTTGAGTTTCTGGTCATTAGTAACCCCCAAGATGTTGATAGTGGGGAGATTCAGTGCTGTCAATACCACTGAATGTCAAGGGGCGATGGTTAGATTCAGTGATGGTAACGCTAATGAATGTCAAGGGGGCAATCGTTAGATTCAGTGATGGTAATGCTATTGAATGTCAAGGGGTGATGGTTAGATTCAGTGATCGTAGCACCATTGAATGTCAAGGGATATAATCTTGTTGGAGATGGTAAGTGATTGGCGCTGATGTGGCACAGTTGTTACTTGCCAATTATCAGCCTGAGCCTGGGTATTTACAAGTTTTGTTGCATTTGGACATGGACTGCTTCAGTATCTGAGGTGTCACAAATGGCGTTGAAGATTCTGCAATCGTCGGCGAACTCAGTAAACTTAAGTGAAATTACCACTTTAATGTACTGACGACACGAGGAGTACAGTTTTCAGTTTGGACAGCACCAGTGAAGGATTGTTGCTAATTCTGCAGTATAAATAGGCCAGTAACTCTCAAGGGATGAGGCAGGCAGCCTAAACAATACAAATGAGAGAGGATCCAAAATCTGATTGAGCTAGAAGACCAACAGAGAATTGCCATGTAAGAGGGCGCAATTATTTGGAAAGTAACATTCCCTATGGTGGCTCAGTGGTTAGTATTGCTGCCTCATAATGCCAGGGACCTGGGTTCGATTCCAACCTCAGCTGACTGTGTGTGTAAAACTTACACATTCTCCTCATGTCTGTGTGGGTTTCTTCCCACAGACTAAAAATGTGCAGGTTAGGGTGGATTGGCCATGATAAATTGCCTTGTAGTGTCCAGGGATGTGCAGGTTAGGTGGGTTAGCCATGGGAAATGCAGGGTTACAGGGATAGGGTAGGGGGTGGGTCTGGGGAAATGCTCTTTGGAGGACCAGTGTGGACTTTTCAGGGCCTAATGGCCTGTCCCCACACTGTAGGGATTCAATGCTGTTTGAGAGATGAAAAGTCTTCTGTGTTCTTACATCTCGAGATGAATAATTGTGACTGGGAATATCACGAATGTTATGCTTTGAGTTGCTTATCTGCTTTGCTTCTCTGCATCCTTGATCTCCACTCAGTTCTCATCTGCACCACGTTAAATGATAGCTGCCCCCAGCAGCATGCATAATCCGAAAACGATGCAGAATTTCTCCCTGGGTAACGCGTGGAAGATTAGCTTGCTTATGAGCAGGGTGAAATGAATGGGATATTGAATAAATGTGTGAATCCTCCAGGTTAGTAACATACAGTCAGTCTGCTGAATCCAGAGGCAAGTTGTCAAGGTATTTAAAAAGGCAGACGAGATCCTACACCTTATAAATCGAGGCATGTATGTTTATAGCAGCAAAGAGGTTGTGCAGAATGTTCATTAGACACTGTTTTGACCTGGCCCAAGAGAAATTCTGGGTACTAGAGGGTTTGGAGAGGGTGCGTGGAAATGGCTATACAGTCGAATAGATGTACAGCATGGAAACAGATCTTCGGCCCAACTCGTCCATGCTGACCAGATATCCTAACTAAATCTAGTCCCATTTGCCAGCATTTGGTCCATATCCCTCTAAACCCTTCCTATTCATGTACCCATCCAGATGCCTTTTAAATGTTGTCATTGTACCAGCCTCCACCACTTCCTCTGGCAGCTCACTCCGTACACACACCACCCATTGTGTAAAAAAGTTGTCCCTCAGGTCCCTTTTAAATCTTTCCCCCCTCACCTTAAACATATGCTCTCTAGTTTTGGGCTGTCCTACCCTGGAGAAAAAGACCTTGTCTATTCACCCTATCCATGCCCCTCATGATTTTATAAACCTTCATAAGGACACCCCTCAGCCTCCAATGTTCCCAGGAAAATAGCCCCAGCCTATTCACCCTCTCCCTATAGCTCAAACCTTCCAACCCTGGCAATATCCTTACAATTCTTTTCTGTAGCCTTTCATGTTTTACAACATCTTTCCTGTAGCAGAGTGACCAGAATTGAATGCAGTATTCCAAAAGTGGCCTAACTAGTGTCCTGTACAGCTGCAACATGACCTCACAACTGTTATACTCAATGCCCTGATCAATGAAGGCAAGAGTACTAAATGCATCCTTCACCATCCTGTCTACCGGCAGCTCCACTTTCAAGGAACTTTGAATGCACCCCAAGGCCTCTTTATTCAGCAACACTCCCCAGGAATCTCCCATTGGAGCAGCACAGTGGCTCAGTGGTTAGCACTGCTGCCTCACAGCGCCAGGGACCCAGGTTCGATCCCACCCTCGGGTGACAGTCTGTGTGGAGGTTGCACATTATCCTAGTGTCTGTGTGGTGTTTCCTCTGGGTGCTCTGGTTTCTTCCCACAGTCCAAAGATGTGCGGGTTAGGGTGGATTGGCCGTGCTAAATTGCCCCGTTGTGTCCAGGGATGTGCAGATTAGGGTGGATTGGCCATGCTAAAATGTTCGCGATGTGCAGGTGAGGTGGATTAGCCATGGGCAATACAAGGTTGTGGGGATGGGGTGGGTCTTGGTGGGACACTCTTTGGAGAGATGGTGTTTATTCGATGGGCCGAATTGCCCTGCTCTCACGCTGTAGGGATTTATGGTTAAGTGTGTAAGTCCAGAGCTGGTTTGCCTTACCAAAATGCAACACCTCACATTTATCTAAATTAAACTCCATCTGCCACTCCTCAGCCCATCTGACCAAGATCCTGGCATAGTCTGAGATACTCTTCTTCACTGTCCATTACACTTACAGTTTTCTGCAAGCTTACTAACCATTCCTCCTACATTCACATCCAAATCGTTTATATAAATGGTGCGAAACCATGTGCTTTGAATTAGAAAGTATGGTGCCGATGAAGAGGCACCCCACAGCTCCCCTCCTCCAACAGTGATCAGTGTGGCTTTGACTTTAAATCTGAGCAGTGTCACTGACCTTAGCAGTCTGATGGATTACTGCCCTTTCAATTAAGCAGGATGTCTCCCTTTGCATAATCCCGAATGCTGGAGCAACCACAAGACTTGTGACGGCTCTCAATTAACGGGGTCAGGTCACCGTGACTGAGGGAGGGTGATTTTAGCCGTGATTAGTCCCTGATATGTTTTGAAATCAACTGTGCTACCAGCGTTGCGCCTTGTCATTAGGCTGGTGCAGATTGAGAGAAGGCTTGTCCTTTGCTTTGGCGAAGGATTATTAAAGTCATGCTCTTGTCGTAATTAACTCTTGTGTGCCCCGGTTCCCTGTAATCACAGAAATCCCAACCGTGCGGAAGCAGGCCATTCGGCCCAGTTCGAGTCCACACCAAGTCCATTCCTGGTGGCACACCCACCATCGTTGAAGGAGTTGCTTCCCTGGGTAAGCGTTGGTCTAGCAGTATTGTCACTGGACTGTTAATCCACAGGCCCAGCTACTGTTCTGGGGACCCGGGTTTGAATGCCGCCACGGCAGATGGCAGAATTTGAATTTGATAAAATATCTGGAATTTAAGAGTCTGATGACGATTGTTGGGGAAAACCCCATCTGGTTTACTCATGCCCTTTGGGGAAGTAAACTGCCATCCTTACCTGGTCTGGACCTATATGTGACTCCAGACCTGCAGTGATGTGGTTGACTCTTATATGCCCTCTGGGCAATTAGGGATGGGCAATCATTGCTGGCATAGCCAGTGATGCCCACATCCCATGAGCAAATATATAAAATAAACTTCCCTGCCTCTCTCCTGAGACAGCTTAGCTGAGAAGACGGAGAGGAGAGAGAGAGAGAGTGCGGCCATCAGTCCCTCAAGCATCTCCTGTCACTCAATAATACCACGGCTGACCACATCCATGCAAACCCATCTTCTGTTCCTCCCTTTTTTTAAAATACCAGGGGCAAATAAAATTTATCCAGAACTTTCCTAATTAACCTGTTCAGAGATGTTATTACGCACCTCTGAGCAGGAAGGACTTGAACCTGGGTCATTCCATCCTGATGTCGGACACTGCCACAGCACCACTATCCGTCTCTGGTTTCTGAATGAAAAATAGATCTCGTATTAATCGCTGCTATCTGAAGAGAGAGCTAAGCTTCTCCCCTTTGGGTAAAATGTCTTTCCCTCCCAAATTTTGCTGCTGAAAAACAAAATATGCTGGAAATCACAGTGGGGTCAGGCAGCATCCATGGAGAGAGATCAAGCTAATGTTTCGAGTCCAGATGACTGTATAAGTCCTGCCCTGATTCACCATACCATAATGCAACTCCTCACATTTATCTGAATTAGACTCCATCTGCCTCTCGGCCCATCTGATCAACATCCCCGTTGCACTCTGACATAGCCTTCACTGCCCACTACACCATCAATTTTACTGTCACCTGCATCTTAATTGTGCTCTAATTAAGGGTCATCGGAAACGTCAGCTTGTTCTCCCTCCGAGGATGCTGCCTGACGCGCTGTGATCTCCAGTATTTTCTGTTTTCGGTACAGACTCCAACATCTGCAGTAATTTGCTCCTTCACTTCCGAAAGATTAGCCTCTGCTGCTCAGACTCTGAGCGTACTTCATCCTAGCCTGCCAGAACAGCCAATGCCTCTGGGTCTGAGCATTGCAACATTTGATCAAAATCACCCATTAACCTTCTAAATTCCAGAGTATACAGTCGCAATGATCTCTCCTTGTCATTTCACCACTTGCATTCCAGGTATTATCGTGGTGAATCTGCACTGCACTGCTGTCTAGGCCAAGGCAGAAAGCCAATAGCATTGGGAAGCTATGCACTGCTCTTAGCTGTGACCCAGTCTGTCCCCACCCTGGCTGCCGGGGCAATTTGAGTTTGGCAAATCTGGAATTAAGAAATTGGCAAATATCAAGCCCGAACTCTTCCCCGTGGCGGGGTGGAAATGTCATGTCCGAATGTAACCCCAGTCTATTCTTAGCTCGCGGACTTCCTGCCAGCGTTTGGATGCAGACTTTTTGCAGTCGATAAGCTTGTGACCATAACCTCATCCCTCCGTAGGTGATTAATGATTCCATCTTAGTGTACAGAACACTTAGACGACATTCAGGCTTAGGTTGATGATGAGCAGCAAGTAACATCCATGCTGCACGAATACCAAGGGATGATCGTTGCCAACAGGAGCGATTCTAGCCCAGTGGCATTCCACTTTGCAAACCTTGGGATCTCCTGTTCATTGATCCACTGCCTGTCTATCTCTCACTCACTAATAAATGATTTGGATGAGAATATAGAAGGCATTGTTAGTACATTTGCAGACGACATCAAAATTGGTGGCATAGTAGACAGTGAAGAATGTTTTCTAAGATTAGAAAGGGATCTTGATCAAATGGGTCAATCAGCTGAAAAATGGCAGATGGGCTTCAATCTGGATAAATGCGAGGTATTGCAAACACGTACAATAACCAGGGGTAGGGCTGTGGATAGTGTTGTGGAATAGAGAGATGTAGGGATTCAGGTACATAATTCTTTCAAGTTTGATGCTGTAGGCAGGGTGGTTAAGAAGGCATTTAGCACACTTGACTTTCTTTGCTCAGTCCTTTGAGTACAGGAGTTGGGACATCATGTTGAGGTTGTACAGGGCGTTGGTGAGGCCTCATCTGGAGAACTGTGTCCAGTTCTGGTCGCCCAGTTATAGGAAGGATATTATTAAGCTGGAGAAGGTTCAGAAGAGATTTACCAGGATGTTGCTGGGTATGGAAGGTTTGAGTTATAAGGAGAGGCTGGATAGGCTGGGACTTTTCTCACTGGAGCATAGGAGGTTGAGAGATGACCTTATTGAGGTTAGTAAAATGATGAGGGGTATGAATGGGGTTAATGGTAGTTATCTTTTCCCTAGGATGGGGCATTTCAAGACTAGGGGGCACATATGTAAGGTGAGAGGGGAAGAGATTTAATAAAAGATATGAGGTGCAATTTTTTTACACAGCGCGTGGTTCACATGTGAAAGGAATGTCCAGAGGAAGTTGTGGATGTGGGCACAATTATGACTTTTAAAAGACATTTGGATAAGTACATGACTAGGGAAGGTTTTGGAAGGATATGGGCCAGGAGCAGGCAGGTGCGACTAGTTTAGTTTGGGATTATAGTCGGCATGGACTGGTTGGACTGAAGGGTCTATTTCCGTGCTGTATGGCTCTATAACTACCTCCCGCACGGTGTGATTTTGCCGTCATTAAGGGTATTTAACCTGATGCACAATGCTTATGTTATTTCACATAGTGTAAGAAACTGGGTGTAGATTTCATGGTATTGAAGAATGCAACAGCCATTTATCACAAGAACTAAAATGTGCAAACATTACATTCCTGAGTCACCTAAGCATCGAGACTGATACTAAGCTAGCAGTTTACAACTCTATGCTTTCCATAGAGTTCCATGCTTCAGTGATCCCAGGGTAAAATGGAATCTGAGATCTTTGCACTTTCCCATCACATACGATGAAACAAAGATTAAAAAAGGAGTGTCTCCTCTCAGTTGCATTGACTATAAGACGTAACACAATATTGCTCTCCGACCGTCTCACTTGCCTTTGTGCTGTTGCTCCCATCTTCTGCGTGCTGTCTCCCTCTCCGTGGACCCTTCCACTCACTGGCTTTTCCCAGTTTGCCACCTCCCTCCCACTTCCCAAACCCTCTCTAGCTATCTCCCGTGCTCTCACTGTCTGTTTTCATCAACAACCCTCCAATTCACTGCCCCTCATGTGCTCCAGTCCTGTTGTCCCTCTCCCCATCCTTTTTCCCAGCCTGCGTTCCCAGCAGGTAAGAATAAAGAGTGAGTGTGACAGAGGGTCAACAACAGGAGGTTCAGCAGGGGGCAAACAGAGTCAGAGGGTGAGGGAGTGGGGGAGAGAGAGAGATGGTGAGTGGGAGAGGGTGAGGGACTGGGAGAGAGAGAGTGAATGGGAGAGAGACAGAGAGTGGGGGAAGGTTAGGGAGTAGGAGAGAGAGAGTCAGCAGGAGAGAGTGAGTGGGTGAGTGAGTAGGAGAGAGTGAGTGGGAGAGAAAGTGAGTGGGGAGAGAGAGAGTGGGAGAAAGAGTCAGGGAGTGGGAGAGAGAGTGAGTGGGAGAGAGAGAGTGAGTGGGAGAGAGGGAGTGGGAAAGAAAGAGTGGGAGAGAGAGATTGGGTGAGAGAGAATGAGTGGGAGATGGTCAGGGAGTCGGAGGTTGTTGGGGGTGGGAGACTGAGATGTTGAGTGGGACAGAGACGATGAGTAGGGGTAATCATATCAAGGATGAGTAAGTTGCTAACTTTAGTCACTGTGATGTCAGTGCACTTTGGATAGATTGTTTTATCTTTTGAAACCACATGTTTTGCTTAACAAAATAATCTATTTGAAGAAATTAATTTTTTACATCAGATTCCCCCCTCATTCTTTTAAACTGAAGTGAATGTACACTCAATTGAACCAATATCCCCTCATGGGCCAGCCCTGCCATCCCCTGTCTCAACCTAGTGAACATCTGCTGCACTCCCTCTTCTGCAAGTCACTCCTTCTACAGCGAGTATATCCTCTATTAGATTGGGAAACCAAATCTGTGCACAATATTCCGTATAATTTTACTCAGGCTTTGTATAACAGCAGTAAGACATCTGTACTTCTATACTCAATCCCTTTGCAATAAAGATGGTTTTCATTTCATAGAATCCCTACAGTGTGGAAACAGGCCCTTGGGCCCAACAAGTCTGCACTGACTCTCAGAGCATCCCTCCCAGACCCATCCCCTGTAACCCACCTGATCAACACATCCCTCAACACTACAGGCAATTTTCCATAGCCAGTCCACCTAGCCTGCCCATTTTTGGACTGTGGGAGGAAACCCATACAGACATGGGGAGAATATACAAACTCCACACAGACAGTTGCCTGAGGGTGGAATTGAACCTGGGTCCCTGGTGCTGTGAGGCAGCACTGCTAACCACTGAGCCACCATGCCGACCCTTCTTATTTATGACTTCTTCAGAACTGAAAGGAGCTGTGAAACAATGATTTTTCTGCTGATGACAGATTGTTGGCGTGGGAGTGGCGGGGGAGCTGTGGAAGGGTGAGGTCAGAGTGGAACAGATGGTGACGGTGTCCAGGACAAAAGACCAAAGCAGTGCTAATGGTGGTAGAGGAGTGATTGAGGTGCGAAACGGGTGTAAATGATAGGTCCAAAAGGACAATAAAGGATCACTGTGATCGCAAAGGTGACAACACAAACAAGGAACAGCTGGGGAGATGGAAGAGAAATGGAGAACTTTTCCACTTGCTTTTTGATTTTGCTGTGATTTATTATTGTCACTCGATACAGTGAAAAGTTTTGTTTTGCGTGCAGCACAGGCAGACCATACCATACAGAGTGCATTAGGGTAATAGGACAGAGCGAGGAATACAATGTTACAGCTGCAGAGAAGGTGCACAAAGAGCGAGACCAACATTCAATTTAAAATTTGAGAGGGCCATTCAGAAGTCTGATAACATCGGGGAAGAAGCTGTTCTTGAATCTGTTGGTCCGTGTGTTTAAGCTTTTGTATCTTCTGCCTGGCGGAAGAGATTAGACAAGAGTATAACCTGGGTGGGAGGGGTCGGTGATGATGCTGGCTGCCTTTCCGAGGCAGTGGGAAGTGTAGATGGAGTCAACGGATGGAAGGTTGGTTTGTGTGATGGACTGGGCTATGTTCACAACTTTTGTAGTTTCTTACAGTCCTGGGCAGAGTAGTTGCTGTACCAAGCTGTGATGCACCCAGATAGAATGCTTTATGTGGTGCATCTATAAAAATTGCTACCGGCCCTTATGGACGTGCCGAATTTCCTTAAGCCTCCTAAGGCTGTAGAGTTGTTGTACTTTCTTGACCATCACATCAACGTGGGCGTACCAGGACAGATTGTCGGCGATCGTCACTCCCAGGAATGTGACACTCTCGACCCTCTCCACCTCAGCCCCATTGATGCAGACGGGGGTGTGTCCCTCCATTCCATTTCCTGAAGTCAATGACCAGCTTCTTTGTTTTGCTGACATTGAGGGAGAGATTCTTATCATTACACCGCATCACCAAGCAGTCCATCTCTTTCCTGTATTCTGTCTCGTCTTTGTTTGAAGTCCAGGCCCACGATGGTGGTGTCGTCAGCGAACTTGTAGATGGAGTTTGGATGAAATTTGGCCACACAGTTGCAAGTGTACATGGAGTACAGTAAAGGGGCTGAGCATGCAGCCTTGCGGGGCGCTGATGTTGAGAATTATCACGGAAAAGGTGCAGCTTTCTATCTTCACTGATATTGCATTTTGTGGTTCAGGAAGTCGAGGATCCAGTTGCAGAGGATAGAGCCGAGACCTAGGTCACAGAACTTGGAGCTTAGTTTGGTTGGGATTATAGCGTTGAAGGTGGAGCTGTAGTCAGTAAGTCAAAGCTTGATGTTCTCCCCCGGCCAGCATAAAAAGATATTTTTCAGCTCCTTTCAGTTCTGAAAGGCATGCCAGACTCTACTGATGCTGCCAAACCTGCGTTTTCAGTTCGGGATTCGGATTTCCAGAGCCCACAAGTCTTTGCTGTTGTTAGACTTACATAGCCTCTCTGAGATGACGAGAGACGAAGGGTTTTGTTCTGTAGGATCACGAACAAAGAGAAGACCGCACTGAACCCCGTGGGGAGAGACAAGGAACAATATGCAAGACCTTGGTCAAAGAGGTCGTTCTTAAGGAGTGTCTTAAAGAAAGGACAGAGCAAGCGTTGATATTAGGGTGGGGAGGGGGTGGGCTTTGAGATCACAGCTACTTAATATAGACAGTTGACAATTTGTAGTGATTTTCTGGTAGTTTACTGAGAAGCAGCAGCAGCTTAGATATGGTACATTAGTTAATTAGCCAAAGAAAGGAAATATACAACTTGTGACAGATGAGAATGCCTTTGCAATCCCAGAGCTAGCATGTAGAATTGAGAAGCAGAGACAGTGCACTCCCATGTCAGGGTTGTCTTTCAGTCTTCTGCCTCTGGGAGAAACAAATTTTGTTTTTCTCTTGGGCTGATGTACAGCAAGTCCCAATCTTCCCCCAAGTTAGCGGGATGTTGATTTAAAGAGATGTGCGAATGAAGCAAGGGTGATGTGAGAAAAGAGATTTGAGAACAGACCAAAAGTCAGCTCGATAAACCACAGACCACAAGAAACTGCAGAGAGTTGTGAACGCAGCCCAGTCCATCACACAAATCAGCTTTCCATCCACTGACTTCATTTATACATAACTCCTACCTTGGGAAGGCAGCCAACATCATCAAAGACCCCTCCCATCTCGGTGAAAATCTCTTCCATCGGGCAGAATATACAAAAGCTTAAATACACATACCAACAGATTCAAAAACAGCTTCTTCCCAGCTGTTATCAGACTTTTGAACAGACCTCTTAAATGTTAATTCTGATCTCTTAATCTCTGCACCTTCTCTCTGGCTGTAACACTGTATTCTGCATTCTGTTCTGCTACCCTGATGCACTTTGTATGGTACAATCTGCCTGTGTAGCACGCAAAACACTTTTCAGTGTATCTCAATACTCAGGCAGACACGATGGCTCAGTGGTTAGCACTGCTGTCTCGGAGCAGCAAGGGCCTGGATTTGATTCCACCCTCAGGCGACTGTCTGTATTACACAATTTCCCTGTGACTGTGTGAGGTCCTCTCTGGTCCCTCTGGTTTCCACCCATATCCCAAAGATGTGCAAGTTATGGTGGATTGGCCATGCTAAATTGTCCCATAGTGTCCAGGGATGTGTGGGTTAGGGTGGACTGGCCATGCTAAATTGCCCCATAGTGCCGAGGGATGTGCGGGTTAGGGTGGATTGGCCGTGCTAAATTACCCCATAGTGCCCAGGGATGTGCAGGTTAGGGTGGATTGGCCGTGCTAAATTACCCCATAGTGCCCAGGGATGTGCAGGTTAGGGTGGATTGGCCGTGCTAAATTGTCCCATAGTGTCCAGGGATGTGTGGGTTAGGGTGGATTGGCCATGCTAAATTGTCCCATGGTGTCCAGGGATGTGTTGGTTCAGAGGGTTAGCCATGTAAGCTTATAGGGTGGGGGGGCGGTGCTCTTCAAAGGGTCAGTTTGGACTTGATGGACTGAATGGCCTGGTTCCACACTGTAGGGATTCTATGTGACAACAATAAATCAGTTAACAGAAGCAGACGGTGAGGAGGTGAAACGTACTGCCTAGAAATTTGGGGAGATGGAGCTTCAATGGAGGCACTCAAGAGGGGGCATTGATTGGGATACACACTAGTGTGCAAGGGTATGAGGGAAAGGTAAGAGATTGGCGCCGGGGAATGGTGCTCGTATGATGGACAGAATTGACTCAGTCTGCACCAGAACCATTCTGTCAAGATGGCGACGCATTCCCTCACACTGTCTTGCCAACTGTCCGCCTTAATGTGCGTTATCGCAGGACTTGACTGTCTCTGCTGTGACTATCAGCTGTCCAAACCCTCTCGGTCAGTGACTGGGGTGGGGGAAGCTGTTCAAGACACCAGGATGACCCTTCACCTCCATTTGAAGGCTAGCTCTCTTTTCCTCCCAGATCAAAATCTTTTTGCTTTTCAAAGCATTGCGTGATATTTGGGATAAATCAATTTCGACGCAAGCCATGAGCTCTGTGTTACTTAGACACTTTCCTTTCTTTTCATGGACAACCATTAGAGCTAGGAACAGGAGCAGGCCATTCAGCACCTTGACCCTGTCCCGCCATTTGACATGATTATGGCTGATCTCATCTCGTCCTCAACAACCACGTTCCTGCCCCGCTCCCTGTAACCTGTTACTGATTAAAAATCTGTCTGTCTCCTGAAATTTATTCATTGTCCTGCCACCCTCTCGGGGTGGGGGAGGAGGGTTTGTAGGGGGTGAATCTGTCCTCCCACCCAACTTTGAGAGAAGTCATTCCCCTCATCTCTGTTGTATATCTATCACTCCCTTATCCTGAAACGATGGCCTGTCATTCTAGATTGCCCCCACTTAAGGTAACATCTTCTCTAGTCTACTTTAGTAGACATAGAATCCCTACAGTGTGGAAGCAGGCCATTTGGCCCATTAAGTCCACATCGACGCTCCAAAGAGCATCCATCTAGACCCACCCTCTACCCTATCCCTGTAACCCTGCATTTCCCACCCTAACCTACACGTCCCTGGACACTATGGGGTAATTTAGCATGGCCAATCCACCCTAACCTGCACATCTTTGGACTGTAGCAGGAAACCAAAGCTCCCAGAGGAAACCCATACACACACAGGGAGAATGTGCAAACTCCTGGAATACCGGTCTCTTGTGCCTTTCCCAGTTCCCCTTTGCCCCAACGTTGTGATCCTGGGATCCAACGTGTCGGAACCCCTTCCAGGAACCCCACCACCACCCAACCACTTCTCTCTCTCTCCCTCCCATTTAGGACAGATGTCAGGATGCACTTGTAGAGTCCTACAGCACTGGAACAGACCCTACGGCCCAACTTGTATATTCCAACCAAGTTTCCTGAACTGAACTAGTCCCATTTGCGTTTGGCCCATATCCCTTTAAACCCTAACTATTCATGTACCCGTCCAGATGCCTTTTCATAGAATCATAGAATCCCTACAGTGTGGAAACAAGACCTTTGGCCCAAGAAGTCCACACCGACCCTCAGAGCATCCCTCCCAGACCCATTCCCCTATAACCCACCTAATTGACACATCCCTGGACACTATGGGGCAATTTAGCATGGCCAATCCAGCCTAACCTGCACATTCCTGGGCACTATGGGACAATTTAGCACGGCCAATCCACCCTAACCTGCACATCCCTGGACACTATGGGACAATTTAGCACGACCAATCCAGCCTAACCTGCACATCCCTGGACACTATGGGACAATTTA
>NC_063374.1:5661314-5691075 GCF_021869965.1 Rhincodon typus | reverse complement strand
GGGACAATTTAGCACGACCAATCCACCCTAACTTGCACATCTTCGGACTGTGGGAGGAAACCAGAGCACCCGGAGGAAACCCACACAGACACAGGGAGAATGTGCAAACTCCACGCAGACAGTCTTTGTTGTTTAAATGTTGTAATTGTACCAGCCTCCACCACTTCCTCTGGCAGCTCGTTCCATACACGCACCACCCTCTGTGTGGAAAAGTTACCCCTCAGGTCCCTTTTAAATCTTTTCCCTCTCATTTTAAACCTATGCCCCTCTAGTTTTGGACTCCCCTACCCTGGGGAAAAGACCTCGGCTATTCACCCTACTCATGCCCCTCATGATTTTATAAACCTCTATAAGGTCACCCCTCAGCCTCCGAAACATGAAGGGTGGTAGAGGCTGAAACTGTCTTCCACAAATGCTGAAGTAGTTCTTAGTTTTACATCTGAGATAGATACATGTTTTTGTTAAGCAAAGGCTTTAATGGAAATGGGCCAATTGCAGGTAGATGGAGTTAGGTCACAGGTCACCCTATGATCTCATTGAATGATGGAACAGGATCCAGAGGCTGAATGGCCTATTCCTATTCCTGTTCCTATGTTCTGTTATGATTATGGCTTATAACCCTTTATTTTCGAAGACTGCTCTCTCATATCATCATGTGAGGCTTGATTTTATTTGACAAATGCTCCTGTGAGGCACATCTCCACTTCCAAGAATAAACAACAGATTAGTTAATCATTCACTATTGTTTCTGCGAGGTGTAAGCATGTCTGTGTGTGTGTGTGTGTGAGATAGTGTGTTTGTGTGTGAGCGTGAGTTTGTGTGAGTGTGTGACTGTGTGTATAAATGTGTGTGTGAGTGGTTGGGTGACTGTGTCTGTGTTTAAGTGAGTGACTCTGTGAGTGTCTGAGAGTGTGTGTGAATATGTATGTGAGTGTGTCTGATTGTGTGTTCGCTGCTATGTGTATATGTGTGTGCAAGTGTGTGTGCGTGTATGTCTGTGTTTGTACGTGTGTGAGTGAGTGTTTGGACGTGTGTGTGAGAGAGAGTGTGAGTGCATGTGAATGTCTGTGTGTGAGAATGTGTGTGTGTGAGAATCTGTGTGTGAAAGAGTGCGAGTGTGTGTGTGTGTTTGTGTGTGTGCATGTGAGTACTTGTGTGTGCATATGTGTGTGTGTGTCTGTGTGTGTGCTTGTGTGTATGTGTGTGTGTGTCTGTGTGTGTGTGTGTTTGTGTGTGTGTGTGTGTTTGTGTGTGTGTGTGTGTTCGCGCGCGTGTGTGTGAGCGAGGAATATGCAAGTGACCAGTATAGGAGGTGTTGGGGGATTGTAGGGCAATGGAGGAGGGTACAGAGACAAAGAGGAATTCGAGAACCAGGTGAGAATCTCAAGATCGAGAGGTGGGGGCGGTGAGGTGAGCGAGGTGTAAATGAGTTTGGGAGCTGTCTCTTTCACACGGAACATTAGAAGTGTCAGTTGCCGTGAATTGCTGTGAATCAGAATCAGATGGTTTATCAAAGCTTCTTTCTTTCCCCGTGTCAATGTGAAATTCCATTCCAAGTATTTTTTTGTTAATGAGGTGTATCAGTTTACCCAGTGACGCTGGACCAGAACAGGGCTACACTGTGTTGGAAGTCTAAGAGCCTCTATTTATGATTAGCCAGACATGCCAGTACTGTGTTTAGCTCTCTCGCCTGAGAGCCTGCTTCTTGGATATTCACTTGTTATTGTATAATAAAGATCTGGTTCCAACTGAGAGGGAGAGGAGATCCATTTCCACATTCAGAGAAAAATTAGTGCGGAACTGCAAGTGGATCAATCCATTTCCAACGCCTTGCAAAGCCAACTGCCTGCAGACAACATTAATCTTTCAGCCCACCATCTGGAGAGCCCCTTTGGGCCCACCATCTGAGAAGGTAGAGCATCTCCTCTACTCTGTGCCCCTTAACACTGAGACTACATCAATAGTGCCCACGGCTACTGTGGATGACTGCAGAGTGTGGTGCTGTAGGGATAGATGGAACTAGGGTCATTCTGAATGCTGGGGGCATCCAGCAAGGAGAGCTGACTTCATCCGTGCTTGGGCTGGGTGGAGCAAAATTGACCGAGGTTTGGGGAAGATCAAAATGAATGTTATTGGTCTCCTTAATAAAGGAAAACTGGAAGGGCATTGGAAGCAGAAGAGGTTAGGGTTAGGGTCAGGTTTAGGGTTATAATCAGGGTTAAGGTTAGGGTCAAGGCTATGGTTAGGTTTGGTTAGGGTTACGGTTACGGTTATGGTTTGGGTTAGGGTTGGGATCAAGACTGGGTTTAGGGTTGGTTAGGGTTATGGTCAGGGTTAGAGTCCCAGTTAGGGTTGTGGTCAGGGTTACAGGCCCAGTTAGGGTTAGGGTCAGAATTAGAGTCCTGGTTAGGGTTAGAATATGGTTAGGGTTATGGTGACAGTTACGGTTAGGTTTTCGGTGAGGGTTAGGCTCAGGGTTAGGATTAGGGTTAGGGTTAGGGTCAGGGTTAGAGTTTGGGTTAGGGTCAGGGTTAGGAGTCCCAGTTAGGGTTAAGGTAGGGTCAGGGTTAGAGTTAGGGTCAGGGTTCGAGTCCCATTTAGGGTTAGCATATGGTTAGGTTATGGTTCCAGTTACGGTTCGAGTTCAAGTGAGGGTCAGAGTCAGGGTTAGGATTAGGGTTAGGGTTAGGGTTAGAGTACCAGTTAGGGATAGCATATGGTTGGGTTATGGTTACAGTTACAGTTAGAGTTTGGGTGAGGGTTAGGATTAGGATTATGGTTAGGGTTAGGGTTCGGATTAGGATTAGGGTTAGGTTTAGGGTTAGGCTACGGTTAGGGTTAGGATTAGGGTTAGGGTTCGGATTAGGGTTACAGTTAGGGTTAGTGTTAGGGTTAGGATTAGGGTTTGGGTTAGGATTATGGTTAGGATTGGTGTTATGGTTAGGGTTAGGTGTAGGGATAGGTTTTCAGATTGGGTTAGGGTTAAGGTTGAGGTTAAAGTTCGAGTTCGGTTTAACATTAGGGTTAGGACTGGAATAATCCCTGGGTGGATCATCTGATGAGGAAAGCTTGTATACTTTGGAGTTTAGCAGATTGAATTGCGACTGATTGAAAGGTATAAGATCCTGATGGGGTCTTGACTCGGGGAATGTGGAAAGGATATTTCCTCTGGGAAAATCAAGAACAGGGGGCTAATGGTTTGGAAATCTGGGAGTGACCAATTCAAACAAATAGTAAGAGATTTTCATTTTCTCCGAGGGGTCGTTAATCTTTGGAATTCTCTTCCTCGAGAGGTAGTGGAGGCGATAGGGCTTTTGAATATTTTTATGGTGGAGGTTGATAGATTCTTAATAAACACAGGTGGCTAAAGGTTATCAGTGGTCGGGGGTCAGGTGGGTAAGTGGGAATGTGGATTAGACATTACAGTCAGACCAGCCATGACCTTATTGAACGGCTGAGCAGGCTTGAGGGGCCGAATGGCCAACTCCATACTGTCCTGTTTTCACACCAAGTCTGAAAGCGAGAGAGATGAGCAGAGAGATTGCTGTGAGGGCCCATCTGGGTTCATCAATGGCCCTTAAAGGGAGGTCTGGGTCTACACATGACTCATTACCTCTTACAGAGATGCGAGGGATGGGGTTGGTGTGTGTGGGTTGGGAGACAGCTGATTCTTGAGAGTGGTGAGCCTGTGGAATTCTCTGCCACGAACACATTGAATGTTTTCAAGAAGGAGTTGGATATAGTTCTAGGTGATAAAAGGATCAAAGGTTTTTGAGAGAGAAAACGGGAACAGGGTACTGAGCTGGATGATCAGCCATGATCCTATTGAATGGCAGAGCAGGCTCAAAGGGGCTGAATGGCCTCCTGCTGCCTGCTCATTTAGTGGCTGCATGTCTCCCAATCTGACAGTGATGCCTTTTTAAGACTAATTCTCTTCAAAGAGAATCAAAGCATCTTGGGACTGTAGGGAGGAGTTTTGGGAATGTAAATCCCACGCCACTTCGCACATCTGAAATATTTTCGTCTCCATTACGTCTATTTTTACCCAAATCCTTCCCAAGCCAGGGATGATGATGAATTTGAACCTTCTGCGTGCTGGGTCTGTCAGGTATGTGTTAAATGCCATCTATGTGCTCAAATTCCTTCTTGATGAAGCACTCTGGTAGTGGTCTCATCTGGATAAACCCTACGAAACACTGACTACCTTTCCCCAAATAGTGACTCGATTCTCTAAATAGCACCCACAGGAGCACCCACCCGCCCTGAGCATTCTGTTGCGTTCCAAAGTGGCCTTTTTGGCAGATCGGCAGTCAGATTGCCAAATCCTTTGTGTTAGGCCATGACCTGAATCAGTTTTTATGTGGTTGCCACTCCTGCCACACAGCGCCAGGGACCTGGGTTCAATTCCACCCTCGGGCGATGGTCTGTGTAGAGTTTGCTCGTTCTCCCCATGTCTGCATTGGATTTCCTCCAGGTGTTCTGGTTACCTCCAAAGGTGTGCAGGTTAGGGTGGATTGACCATGCTCAGTTGTCCCGTAGTGTCCAGGGATGTGCAGGTTAGGTGGATGGGCCATGTTAAATTGCCCCGTAGTGCCCAGGGATGTGCAGGTTAGGGTGGATTGGCCACACTAAATTGCCCTGTAGCGTCCAGGGATGTGCAGGTTAGGGTGGATTAGCCGTGCTAAATTGTCCCATAGTTTCCAGGGATGTGCAGGTTAGATGGGTTAGCCATGCAGGATTCCAGGGATGGGATGGATCTGAGTGGGATGCAGTACGGAGGTTTGATGGACTGAATGGCCTGTTTCTGCCCTGCAGGGATGTTATGGTGATCAACTAATTGAGCTAGTGAAGCAGAGACCCAGATCGTGCCCAAATTCCAAATATCACGTTCCAAGTTGAACGAATAAAGAAATGGAATTCCAACATTGGTGACCATTCGGTCGCTATTGATTGTTGTTTAAGACCCGCCCAGCTCGCCAAGGGAGGGGAGATCTGCTGTCCTTATCCGGTCCGGGACAACACGTGACTCCAGTCCCCACAGCAACGGGGGTTGACTCTCAATGGCCCTTTGAAATGACCAGAGTGGGTCACTCCATCAAAGTGGCCATGAGGCGACTCCCACGTCCCAGGATAGAGTAAACTTAAAGAGGCGTAAGGTCAGAAAGATAAGCCCATCCACCTCAGTGTTTCACATCAATTTCAACCCATCAGTTTCCATTCAATCAATTCATTTCTGCCTCATCTGTATATCTAGCTTTCCTATTAAGTGCATATATAATATTCACCTCATCCCCTCATATGGGAGCAATTTTCACAGTCCATCTGCTCTCTTGATGAAGAGGTTTCTCTTCAATTTCTGATTGGATCAATTAATGGCCATCTGATATCGATGGCCCCTTAGTTCTGGTCTTGCCTGCCAGTTTCCCTTATCAATTCATCGGGTGTGGGCGTCACTGAGTGGCCCGATATTTATTGCCCTCCGTCACTAACTGCCCCCTTGAGAAGGTGGTGGGGAGCTGCCTTCTTGAACCGCTACAGTCCGTGTGTTGTAGGTAGACCCACAATGCCCTTACGGAGGGAATTCCAGGATTTCGACCCAGCGACACCGAAGGAACGACCAATATATTTCCAAGTTGGGATGGGGAGTGAGTTGGAGGGTAACTTGCAGGAGGTGGTGTTCCCATGTACCTGCTGCCCTTGTCCTTCTAGGTGGAAGTGGTCGTGGGTTTGGAAGGTGCTGTCTGTGGAGCCTTGGTGAGTGGCTGCAGTGCGTCTTGTAGATGGTACATGCTGCTGCGACTGAGCGTCGGTGGGTGGAGGGAGTGGGATGTTTGTGGATGTGGTGCCAATCAAAGCGGGGGCTGCTTTGTCCTGGATGGTGTCGAGCTTCTTGCGTGTTTTTGGAGCTGCCCCCATCCAGGGGTAAGTGGGGAGTATTCCCTCACACTCCTGACTTGTGCCTTGTCGATGATGGACAGGCTTTTAGGGGAGTCAGAATGGGAGTTAGTTCCTGCAGGATTCCTGCAGCCTCAACAACACTCAAGAAGCTCGACATCATCCAGGACAAATCAGCCCCCGCTGGATTGGCACCACATCCACAAACATCCACTCCCTCCACCACTGACGCTCAGTAACAGCAGTGTGTACCATCTACAAAATGCACTGCAGCAACTCACCAAGGCTCCTTAGACTGCACCTTCCAAACCCACAACCACTTCCATCTAGAAGGACAAGGGCAGCAGATACATAGGAACACCACCCCCTGCAAGGTCCCCTCTGAGCCACTCACCATCCTAACTTGGAAATACATCGGTCGTTCCTTCAGTGTTGTTGGGTCGCAATCCTGGAATTCCCTCCCTAAGGACATTGTGAGTCTACCTACAGCACACGGACTGCAGCGGTTCAAGAAGGCAGCTCACTACCACCTTCTCAAGGGGGCAACTAGGGAAGGATGATGAATGCTGGTGTAGCCAGCAGTCCTGAACACACAACAGAAAGATTCTGTTGCTCCTGACTGGGTTACTGAGTTTGTATCAGTGTCAGCAGTCTCTAGATTCAAGTTTTGGAGTCCGCTTCTTCAGAGAGGCATCCTAAACAAGCACCTTTCAGTGTCCTGGAGATAGAGACGTTTGGAGACATCAGTTCTCCATCACTGTCTCTCTAAGATGACAGTTGAAAGCTTCTTTCACAGGTCCTCACAGTGGTTTCAGTAATTTAATCTCAGTTAATACCCGCAGGGGTTAGCGAAAACCTACACTGTTGAGCTGATCTCTCTCTGTGTTCATCAGTTTAAAGATTACCTGGGAAAAAAAAACAATTATGTTTGGTCGAACGGAGCCTGATTCCTTCTGAGCTGATGTTTCTCTGTAAAAATCGACAGGCTGATTTAAATAATGTTGTAAGAGCCTTCTAGGCCTTGGTGTTGATGGCCTTTCTTGGAGTGTTAACACAGAAGCATGCTGGCATTACAAGGCGTCACTCTCTCTCAAGTGCTCTGTGGAAGCAACCAGCTACTGGGTCCTGGCTGAGATGTGACTGCCTTGTCTTTTCCCAGCCCAAGGTCTGAGTATTGGCAATTCTCAGTTGATTCAACCACACACAGCAGACTCATAGAGCTGTACAGCACGGAAACAGACCCCTCGGTCCAACCAGTCCATGCCGAGCAGATATCCTCAATTAATCCAGTCCCATTTGCTAGCATTGCCTCTAAATCCTTCCTATTCATGTACCCATCCTGATGCCTTTTAAATATGGTCATTGTACCAGCCTCCACCACTTCCTCTGGCAAGTCATTCCATACACGCACCACCCTCTGCGTGAAAAAGTTGCCCCTCAGGTTCCTTTTAAATTTTTCCCCCCTCACCTTAAACCTATGCGCCTCTAGTTTTGGACTCCCTCACCCTAGGGAAAAGACCTTGGATATTCACCCTATCCCCTCTTCTAAACTCGAGTCTCTGTGTGACTTTGAGAAAGGCCCTGGGCTAGGCCTCCAATTGCTGAAAGTAAGCATTGCAGGGGCAGCAGGTGGTGAAGAAGGTAAATGGTACTTTGGCCTTCATGGCGAGAGGATTGGAGTATAGGAGCAGGGATGTCTTGCTGCAATTGTACAGGGGCCTTGGTGACACCACCCCTGGAGTATTGTGTGCAGTTTGGGGTCTCCTTATCTGAGGAAGGATGTTCTGGCGATGGAGGGAGTCAACGAAGGTTTACCAGACTGGTTCCTGGGATGGCAGGACTGGAGGCTGAGGGGGTGACATTATAGAGGTTTATAAAATCATGAGGGGCATGGATAGGATGAATAGACAAGTTCTTTTTCCCCAGGGTAGGGGAGTCCAAAACTAAAGGGCATAGGTTTAAGGTGAGAGGGGAAAGATTTAAAAGGGACCTGAGGTGCAACTTTTTCACACAGAGGGTGGTGTGTGTGTGAAACGAGCTGCCAGGGGAAGTGGTAGAGGCTGGTACAATGACAATATTTAAAAAGCATCTGGATGGGTACATGAACAGGAAGGGTTTAGAGGGATATGGGCCAAATGCTGGCAAATGGAACTAGATTAATTTGGGATATCTGGTTAGCATGGGTGAGTTGGACCAAAGGGTCTGTTTACGTACTGTACAACTCTATGACTCTATAAGAAAGACTGGATCGCTTAGGAATATTTTCACTGGAGATTTTGAAGAATGAGTAAGGGGAGTCTCAGCGAAACCTATAAAATTCTAACAGGACTAGACAGCGTCCTGATGACCCAGGAAATCCAGAACCAGGGGGTCACAGTCTAAGGATTACGGGGTGGGCCATTTAGGATTGAGATGGGGAGAAATGTCTTCACCCAGAAAGTGGGGAGCCTGTGGGATTCTCTGCCACAGAAAGCAGTTGAGGTCAAAACATTGAATGTTTTCAAGAAGGAGTTGGGTGTAGGGCTAAAAGTGTCAAACTGTATGGGGGAGAAAGCAGAAATCGCGGACTGAGTCGGTTGATCCTGTTGAAATAACCGGAGATTGGAGGATATTGGGTAATGGGCAGGAAAGTGGACATGAGGAGTTTTGGGTGAGCCGTGATCCCATTGAATGGTGGAGCAGGCTCGAGGGGCCGAAAGGCCTACTTCTGCTCCTGTTGTCTCTGTTTGTACATTATTTTGTGCATCCTAATATTTTGTACACTCTATCTGCTGTTATCCTGTATAGCAACTTCGATGTATCTGATCTTATCAAAGGCTTTCTTCAGGTGTTAGTGAGAGAGGGAGTATCAGACATAGAATTTATAAGTAAAAGGTCAAAGGGTCACACCACTGATGAGGATGTATTAAACTGGCCTAAAATGCTGTTCAATCTTTAATGAGTTAGAAGGTTTTAACTGATGAATATGTATATGTAAATCCCTGAATTCCTTTCAAGTCACTGCTCTGGGAGAACTAAAGGTTTTATCAGTGTAAAGAAGAAGTGGCATTTTAGGTTAGAGAATGCATGTTAGGTGTGAGGCCTTGTTTAGAATCTGTTTGTGTTTTGGTTTAGAGTTTTATTTCTAAAGTAGGAATTTATAAAACACCACGTTGACTGACTGTCTATAAATTTGGTGTTTTTTGAACAAAATAGAATGTATCTGCAAATACAAATTCACCCCATAGATTCACGTGTGTGTGTGTGTGTGGGTGTGTGTGCAAGTGTCTTATGTGTGTGTCTGTATGTGTGTGTGTGAGTATGCGTGTAAGTGTCTGTGTGTGTGTGTTTGTGTATGTGTGTTTGTTTGTGTGTGTGTGTGTTTGTGTATGTGTGCGCGCGTGCGTGTGTGTGAGGGAGAGAGTGAGTGTGTGTGTGTGTTTCAGTGCCTGTGTGTGTATGTGAGAGTGTCTGTGTGTGCGTGTGTTTGTGTCTAAGAGAAGGAGTGAGGCTCCAAAAGCTTGTGTTTTCAAATAAACCTGTTGGACAATAACCTGGTATAGTGTGATTTCTGACTTTGTCCACCCCAGTCCAACGCCGGCACGTCCGCATCAAAGGCCTTTTGTCAGCCCAGGTATACTACTTCTCCTGCTTCCCCTCCATCCACTGTGACTGCTACATCATCAAAAAACGTTTTATAGATTAATTCGGCACAAATTCCCTTTCACAAAACCGCATTGACCCTGCCTGATCACATCCTGGTTGTTTAAGTATTCAGTTGTAACTTCCTTTGAGCAGAGGTGGTGACGTAGTGATAATGTCATTGGCTTAGCAATTCAGATGCCCCAAACCAGTGTTCTGCAGATATGGGTTCAAATCCCACTGAGAAATGCGAGGTTATGCACTCTGGTGGAAAGAATAGAGAATATTTTTTTAATGGGGAAAGGCTTCGGAAATCTGAAGCACAAAGGGACCTGGGAATCCTAGTTCAGGATTCTCTTAAGATTAACGTGTAGGTTCAGTTGGCAGTTAGGAAGGCAAATGCAATGTTAGCATTCATTTCAAGAGGGCTAGAATACAAGAGCAGGGATGTAACTGCTGAGGCCGTACAAGGCTCTGGCCAGACCACATTTGGAATATTGTGAGCGGTTTTGGGCCCCGTACCTAAGGAAAGATGTGCTGGCCTCGGAGGGGGCCCAGAGGAGGTTTACAAGAATGATCCTGGGGATGAAGGGCTTGTCATATGAGGAGCGGTTGAGGACTCTGGGTCTGTACTTGATGGGGTTTAGAAGGATGGGGTGGGGGAACTGATTGAAACTTACAGAATACCGAGAGGCCTGGATAGCGTGAACATGGGAAGATGTTTCCACGAGTAGGAGAGACTAAGACCCGAGGGCACAACCTCAGAATGAAGGGATGACCCTTTACAGCTGAGATGAGAAGGAATTTCTTCAGCCAGAGGGTGGTTTATCTGTGGAACTCATTGCCTCAGAGGGCTATGGGAACCAGGTATTGAGTGTCTTTAAGACAGAGATAGTGAGGGGCTTGATTGGTCAGGGCATCAAGGGTTGCAGGAGAGAATAGGGTTGAGAAACATATTGGCCATGATCAAACGGCAGAGCAGACTGAATGGGCCGAATGGCCTAATTCTGCTCCTGTATCTTCCGGCCTTATTGAATTGAGGAGCAGATATGAAGGGCCAAATGGCCTAATCCTGCTCCAGTATCGTCTGCTGCTACTGGCAGTCTTACATTCTTCAAGGACAGTGGTGTTGTACCTTTTGAGAAATCGAACAACAAAGAGATGTTCAGTTGGATTTAAGGCATACTTTGGCAAGCAAACAGCAGTTGGGCCGGTATCAGAGCAGAAGACTAAGTGAGTGAAGGAACCTTAAGGGGCAGTCTCGTTGGAAAAAATCCGTCCTGCTGGCATTCAGCATTTGACTGAAACTCACTGTTTAAGTAAAATTTAAGATGTTTCTCGCCTTAGGCAGGAATAAACAAGCGCATCACTGGAGAACAGTTGTAATTAGCTTAATCTGTATTTCTGTAGCAGCTGTAGTGCTGGCTGTCCTCATCCAGGGCTCTGAGTGCAGCTTGGGCCGAGCGAGAAGAGTTTGAGAAAGAAATGCTCTTTCCCTTTCCACCCTTTCTTCACCTCACGGCATTTGGTTCTTAGTTCACTATCGTAAGAAATTGTTTGGTGACTAACTTACACATTATTCTCTTCATAATAAGCTGTTTGAACATTGAAGGTGCGGCAGGGCAGCTCGGCTAAATGGGACATGCATTGTGTTGCGTGTGGGGGATGTCATGAATGCATTATGTGTCCTAGACTAAAAAAAAATCTTGTTTGCGCTCCAGGTTTTTGGAACTCAGCAGGTAGCTAGCGTCACTGTGGTGCATTCACAAGGTTGAAAACTATGTGTACAGCATGTTTAGGGAATATTTGTATCACAGATTAGGAGCATGGAGACAGAGAGTGAATGGTTGACGTCCAAGCAAGCTAAGAGAACCGGGCAGGTAGCTCAAGAATCCCCTTAAATGGTTTGGCCCAGTTTTCCATTCTAGAAACAAGAGAAGGTGAGTGTTCTCTAGAGCAGTGTGGCCAGAGGCAAATCCATGAAAATATGGGCCGCTCAGGAGGGGACGAGGAAGAACAGAGGAGCAATAACTTTACTGCAAGGAGGCTTTTGGCAATAGTGATCATAAAATTGTAGCAATTTGCAATGAATTTGAAGTTGGAGTAGTTCATTTGGAAAGTATGATCCTAAATCTGAACCAAGTAAATTATTAAGGTAAATTGGCTACAGTGGATTGAGAAAATCCACTAAAATATTTAACAATAGACAGGTAGTAGTTGGTATTTAAACAACTGTTGCATATTCTCCAACAAATATAGCTATAGGGCCATTGGGAGAGGCTGATTAGGCTGGGAGTGGGGGGGGGTGACCTTATGGAAGTTTACAAAATCATGAGGGGCATGGATAGGGTGAATAGACAAGGTCTTTTTACCCAGGGTTGGGGGAGTCAAAAACTAGAGAGCATAGGTTTAAGGTGAAAGGGGAAAGATTTAAAAGGGACCTAAAGGGCAACACTTTCACGCAGAGGGTGATGTGTGTATGGAACGAGCTGCCAGAGGAAGTGGAGGAAGCTGGTCCAATTACAACATTTAAAAGGCATCTGGATGGGTAAATGAATAGGAAGAGTTTGTATGGGCCAAATGCTGGCAAATAGAATTATCTAGGATATCTGGTCGACAGGGACGAGTTGGACCGAAGGGTCTCTTTCCATGCTGTACAGCTTTATGACTCTGTGACTCTAAATATGCTTTTGTCTAAGACACAAAAGCCCGCCAGGAAAAGTGAGCTAAAGATTGCATGAAATCAATTTAAGTAGCTTATGAGTTTGCCGGAAGTGGTAAACCTGAGGATTGGGAGCCATTTAAAATCCAACAAAGGAGACCAAGTGATATGGACCAGACCAGATCCCCTCAAAATATTTTAAGAAGGTGGCCGAGACCCTAACTTTTTCTTATTTTAAAGGCAAATGTGAAGTGTCTGTTCCCGATGCAATGCAACTGGCTAAATTACTCGACATTAAGCAAAACACAATTTATTTAAACACTGTAGTTAAAAACAACCAAAGAAAGAAGAATTTAGAATAAATTAAATCTATTGGAAACTTAACAGAATAATAGATACCGTAACTATTACTAAGTAACTGTTCCAAAATCTCATAAGCACACTTCTTGGCAAGAAAAAAGGAAAATTCAGATACAGATTCTCACATGCAGCTCTCCAATCCAGGAGAAAAAAAACATCAAGAGAAAATTCAGAGAGAGAGCAGCCCGGAGACATTCACAGAAGCTTCCGACTCTGTTGAGACCCCAAGAGCTTCTGCTTAAAGTTAAACCTAAAAACTAAAACAAAAACTAGAAAGCTTAGAGCTGGCTGCACACAGCCAGGCTGCTTCTATTGTTCCAACTTAATAAAAAACATCTCAAGGCCTCACAAGCTGTTGACTCAGGTGGTCTTCAGTCATCAGCTCGGTATCTCTGCCTTACAACCTCTCTTCAAAAAAAAGGACTGAAATAATCTCTTCAAGTGACGACACTGATAAAGGGGAAAAAAGGATATGAATGCGAGCTAGTGAGAAACATAAAGGCAGACTATAAAAGCTTATTTGAACAAGAAGACAGCTCACTGCCACATTCTCAAAGGATGATAAAAGACGGGCAAAAAATAGTTGGGCCTAGCTAGCAATACCTACATCCCATACATTTAGTGAACCACATTGTCCTGGATCTAGAAAGCATGGCCTGGTTCAGCACAAACAGTGCTCTGCCTATCCAGAACATCCAAAAGGGATTTATTGTCAGCCAGTCCCTGGATTGTAAATGAGTTCTGTTCCTGAGTCTGTTTGCAAGTCAATTTGTATGCAAGTTGGAACACGATGCTGGACGATATAAAGTAGATGTTTGTACATACAGGACATGTTCGCATATCGAGATCTTTAAATTTTACACCACCCTATGGAATCTCATTCGGACGTACAAAAATTTATAAGTCAGGTTTTGGTGTGTACGAGGAGACCTTGGGATTGTTTTCGCTGGAGTTCAGATGAATGAGGGGGTGCTGTCATAGAGACTTATAAAATTCTAACAGGACTGGACAGGGCAGATGCAGGGAGGATGTTCCTGATGGTGGGTGTGTCCAGAACCAGGGGTCACAGTATGAGGATTCGGGGTAGATAATTTAGGACGGAGATGAGGAGGCATTTCTTCACCCAAAGGCTGGTGAGTCTGTGGAATTCATTACCACAGGAAGTAGTTGATGCTAAAATATTGAATGTATTCAAGAGGCGATTAGATATAGCACTTGGGGGCGAAAGGGATCAAAGGTTATGGGGAGAAAACAGGATTAGTTGGATGATCAGCCATGATTGTGAAGAATGGTACAGCAGGCTCGAAGAGCCAATGGCCTCTTCCTGCTCCTATCTTCTATATTTCTAAAGGGTCTACTTGCATTAGCGGCCGGTCAGGGATACTTAACGTTGAGGATTTCTGCGATGAGGAAGGGCTGAGCAGGTTGGGTCAATACCTATTGGTGTATAGGGCAGTGATGATGTAATGGTGGCACCAATGACTAATAATCGAGGGCCTTTACCTCCTTTACTGGGGTCTTGGGTTCAAATCCCACCAGGGCCGATTGTGAAATTGGAACTCAAGGGAAAATCTGGAGTGACGTAACAGCCGTACGGCCACTATTGTTAAAATCTCATTTGGATCCCTACTTTGGGGATTGTTTGTATTGGTGCTTGGACAGCAAGCGCAGGAACCGATGGGCTGAGTGGCCTCCTTCTGGCCGAAGTGACTGTTTGGCAGGTTTAGCATAACGTCTCAACCTGTGTGCTGTCTTTCTAAAGCCCCTGGGTTTAATTAATTGCTCTCTTAACCCCATCTGTCAGACTTAAAGAATGGTGCGTCTACAGCTGCAGGTCTTGACATACCCTTTAAAAACCATTTTCCCTTTCACTTGCTTCACTTCCATCTCAGATTTGAAGATTCTTTCAAGCCATTCTCTTACGGTGGCTCAGTGGTTAGTGCTGCTGCCTCACAGTGCCAGGGACCTGGGTTTGATTCCACTCTCAGGTGACTCTCTATGTGGAGTTTGCACGTTCTCCCTGTGGGTTTCCTCCGGGTGCTCCGGTTTCCTCCCATAGTCCAAAGGTGGGTGGATTAGCCGTCCTATAGTGCCCAGGGATGTGCAGGTTAGGGTGGATTGGCCATGGGAAATACAGGGATAGGGTGGGTCTCAGTGGGAAGCTCTTTGGAGGGTCAGTGTGGACTCAATGGGGCAAGTGGCCTGCTTTCACTGTCAGGATTCTACGACCATTTGGCAGCTGAGGAAGAAAGAGGCAAGTTACAAATTAATCCCTGGAATTAAGAATCTAATGATGACTGTGAATCCATTGTCAATTTCAGGAAAAACCCATCTGATTCATTCATGTCCTTTAGGGAAGGAAACTGCCATCCTTACCTGGTCTGGGCCTACACACCCACAGCAATGTGGCTCATTCTCAATTGCCTTCTGGGCAATTAGGGGCAGGCAATAAATGTTGGCCTAGCCAGTGACGCCCTCATTTTGTGAATGAATTTTAAAAGAAGCTTCTTTCTCTTGTAACCTAATACTGTGGACAACCTTGACTTTTAAATGGTTAAAATCCGCCTTCACTCTTTTGTTAGCTTTACTACCCTGAACGCTAAAGCAATTTTTGCACTGCTGTCATACGTTTGTGCAGGAATGCAATGTGACTTTTAAGGGGTGGGGGGAATAAAGAAAACGTGGCTTATTGGTGAGGATGATAGATCATTAGACAGGCAGAGAAAATGTATAGCAAAAAAATTATGTTTTTTCGGGATATGTGTCTGGGCCAGAGAAGATTAAGAATTTAAGATCTGGGTGGTAAATAATTCAAGGAATGATATATGAAAGAATACAATTGACTTGAGCATTTAACATTCTCTTACTTGTGTACAATTGCTTTCGCCTCACACCCCTGTCCTTATTTCCGTAATCTCCTCCAGACTTGCTACGCTCCAGATTATCTGTGCTGTTTCAAATCCTACTCCCTCCTGATTACAATCCTTCTACCTTTAGCACCATGCCTTTGGTTGCCTGGGGGCCCCTAAAACTATGGAATTCTTCCTCAGTATATTGCTGCCTCTCTCTTTCCTTCAGACTTTTTAAAATAGTCGTTTGGTCTCTTCACTCAAACATCTGCTGAAGTGGCTTAGCATCAAAATCGACTGCTGTAAAGAATCTTGGAACATCCTTAAGTATAGGAGTTGGGAAGTCATTTTGAGGTTGTACAGGATGTTGCTGAGGCCTCTTCTGGAGTACTGTGTCCAGTTCTAGTCTCCCTGCTATAGGAAGAATGTTATTAAACCAGAGAGGGTTCAGAAAAGATTTACCATGATGGAAGGTTCGAGTTATAAGGAGATGCTGGGACTTTTCTCATTGGAGCATAGGAGATTGAGAGGTGACGTCATAGAAGTTTATAAAATTGTGAGGGGTTTGATAGGGTCAGTGGCAGGTGTCTTTTCCCCAGGTTGTGGGATTTCAAGATTAGGACACATTTTTAAGGTGAGAGGAGAAGAGATTTACAAAAGACGTGAGGGGCAAATTTTTTTACACAGAGGTTGGTTTGTATGTAGAATAAACCTCCTGAGGAAGTGGTGGATGTGGACACAGTTACAACGTTTGAAAGACACTTAGATAAGTACATGAATAGGAAAGGTTTGGAGGGATATGGGCCAGGAGCAGGCAGGTGGGAGTAGTTTAGTTTGGGATTACGGTTGGCATGAACCGGTTGGACTGAAGGGTCTGTTTCTGTGCTGTATGCCTCTATGACTCCATGACTCTGTCCATATTACTGCCAGTTGTTGACAGACACGGATGCAGGCATAGCTGCTATTTAATAAAAACAGCACAGACATCCTCAGGTTGTTCAGTGGCAAGTACCATTGGCGCTACAACAGGTGCCAGGCCATGAATATTTTCAACAAAGCAGTATCCAACCATTGTCCCCTGGCATTAATTGGCATTACCATCACTGGACTCCCTCATTGTCAGCATCCTGGGGGTTGCCATTGTCCAGAAGCTCAACCGGAACAGCTATTTCAGTATGGCAAAGAGCAGTTCACTAATTTAGAGGGGTGCCTGAGATGAGAAGGAATTTCTTCTCTCAGACTCTTGTGAGTCTTTGGAGCTCCTTGCTGCAGAGAGGGGGCGTGGGGCAGGGCCTGAGTGTATATTTAAGGCTCCGATAGATGGATTCTTGATCAATCAGGGAATCAAGGGTTACGGGGAGAGGGCAAGGAAGTGGACGAGAGGAATGTGGGATCAAGCATTGAATAGCAGAGCAGACTCGAGAGGCCAAATGGCCTATGCCTGTTCCTATTTCTTACGGTCTTCTGGTCACATTCGTAGCCTGAGTTCACAAGAGGGATAGGTCATCCTAGGAGGAGGGCAGTTTCTTTTCAGTTTATAGGCATCTCCAGATAAAGAATTTTTTTGTAGTCAGGCGGTGAGCATCAATAGAAATTGGTAGGTTTTCAGAATTGGAAAGATGGATCCAGGCCATCAGAGCTGGAAAGAAGTCTTAAGCTGTGTCAGCAGTTGAAGGAGATGGGCTGGAAGGGGGTTATTTGAATAAAAACGTTAACATAAAGCTAACTCTTTACTGGGATTGAGCATCTGTAAAGGATGTTGCAGGGAGCATAAGGCCTAGGAGCAGGAATAGGCAATTCAGCCCCTCAAATCTGTACCACAGTTTGATATGATCATACCTTGGGTTTCAGCTCCACATTCCTGCCCCAATCTCCATACCCCTTTGATCCATTACTAATTAAGAAGGCTTCAGACCATCAGTGCTGGAAAGAAGTCTTAAAACAGTTTGAGCTGCTCAAAGGGGAAGGAGACTGACCATCATGGTAAACAAACTGAAAACAAATCAAATTTACGAAGCTGTCAAGTCAGTTTTCACCTTGGGATCTGACGTGTCTGGTATTTGCCATCAACCGGGACCTTAACAATAAGTAAATGCTTTGTGATGTGTCCTACACAGTTCAGGGAGCGGTGGGAATGTGAGACTTGCTCCCGCAGGGGACTGGTTGAGGTGTTCATAGAATCATAGAATCCCCACAGTGTGGAAACAGGCCCTTTGGCCCAACAAGTCCACACCGAACCTCAGAGCATCCCACCCAGACCCATCCCCCTATAATCCACCTAATCTACACCTCCCTGGGCACTTTAGCATAGCCAATCCACCTAACTTGTGCATCTTTGGACAGTGGGAGGTGAATAGTGTTGATGCATTTAAGGGCAAACTGGATAAATACTTGAGGGAGAAAGAGATGGAGGGACAAGGGGAGTCATAAAGAAGGGGTGGGTGAACTAGATGTCCCAAAACTCTGAGGCAGCTGAACTGAGAGGTCTAACTGAGAGGATGTCTGTTTCTGGCCAAAAAGCATTGATTTAATCAGGGGGTCCTTTAGATTAATTGGAGAGGTTGGGTCCTTTAGTAAGCCTGCACACTGTTAGCTTTTACGGGTAAAGAGAGCCCCTTCATTATTAAGGATCAATCACCACTTCCTCCCCACCGTAGAACGGCGAATTATCCCCCGAGTGTTCGAGACTGGGGCCTTTATCTTCTTCCTCATGTTTATTTTGAAGCCATTTAGTTTATCGGAAGCCTTTCAGACAGTTGACAAATACATGTCTATTAGTATTCAGGATAGTCAGTGCCATCAAAGCTGTAGTTTAGAACTGGATTGAGTGACTCAGGGAAACTGATTTCCAAATGCTGCAAGGTGAGACTAATTCCCTGAAGGCATTGCCTCAGGATACCATCTCGCTGTCACTCCAAATTGTCTTAGCTCGCTACCAGAACCCCTGCCTGACATTTAAGATTTTATATTTCGTCTTCCTTCCTGATGCAGTCAATAAGACGGCTATTTCTCCCTTACCTGTCACAGAGAACACAGGAGGTAAGGAGCGGGGTGGAAACGTTCATGACCCATCACATTGTGGTTGAGTACAGCCACAAATTCCCTCGACTTTTACAGAGGGAAGCCGTGAACTGTCGTCTTGAACCTCTGCACTCTGTATGGTGTGTTGAGCCGTTTGGGAGGGAGTTCCAGGACTTTCGATCCCACGACACTGAAGGGACGGTGATGCATTTGCTCTCCTTCAAAAATTAAGCCCGCCCAACAAGCCCTCTTCGTTTGCAGGCTGAGGACCCTGTATCTGAATCTCCTCTCTCAGATCCATAAACATGGTGTTATCTCCCACACCTCTGGGCATTTGTCCTTCAAGTTCCAATAGGTTTCTGTCCCTGAAGCATACTGAACAAGCTCATAACAGCCTTTGTGATTCTTATTCCACCACCTGCTATGTTGTCTACATTACTGTCCTTCCTAATGACCAAATTAAGGATTAAAAATATTCATTCTCAAGATGTAGGTGCCACTGGATAGGTCTAACCTTTGCTGGCCCATTCCTAATTGCCAATGAGGAAGGAGATGGAGAACCACAGCAGTCCATGTGGTGTTGGTACGCAGGAATCAGGAGCAGAATTAGACCATTCAGCCCCTCGGGCCTACTCTGCCAGTCAATACAATCATGGCTGACCTGTTTGTCACCTCAAATCCGAATCCATGCTGACCATTCATTGCTCACTTAACAAGAACCCATCAACCTCTGCCTTAAAAAGGTGCAAGGTCTCTGCAACCCCCAACTTTTCTGCAAGGGAGTTCCCAAGACTCATGGCTCACAACACCCACAATGCCCTTAGAGAGGGAATTCCAGGATTCTGACCTAGCGACACTGAAGAAACAGCCGATGTATATCCAAGTCATGATGGGAAGTGGCTCGAAGGGGAACTTGCAGGGGGTGGTGTTCCCATGTATCTGCTGCCCTTGTCCTTCTCGATGGAAGTGGTCATGGGTTTGGAAGATGCTGTCTAAGGAGCCTTGGTGAGTTGCTGCAGTGCATCTTGTAGATGGTACACATTGCAGTTACTGAGTGTTGGTGATGGAGAGAGTGGATGTTTGTGGATGTGGTGCCCATCAAGCAGGGGCTGCTTTATCCTGGATGGTCTCGAGTATCATTGGAGCTGCACCCATCCAGGGGCAAGTGGGGAGTATTCCATCTCACTCCTGACTTATGCCTTGTCAATGGTAAACAGGATCTGGGGAGTCAGGAGATGAGTTATTTGCTGCAGGATTCCCAGCTTCTGACCTGCTCTTGCAGCCACTGTATTAATGTGGCAACTCCAGTTGCGTTTCGGGTCAATGCCAAACCCCCAGGATGCTGATTGTAGAGGAACTCAGTAATAGTGACCTAATTGAATGTCAAAGGGGCGATGGTTAGATTCAGTGAAGGTAACACCATTGAATGTCAAGAGGGCGGTGGTTAGATTCAGTGATTGTAACGCCATTGAGTGTCAAGGGGCAATGGTTATATTGTTTCCTACTGGAGATGGTCTTTGCCTGGCATTTGTATGGAGCAAATGTTACTTGTCATTTACCATGCTACATAAATTGTTATTCCCTTTCGAGAGTTGGTTTTCTTGTGTTTCAGTCCTAATAAGTGCAAGTTGAAAGTTTCAACTTCATGTCACTTCTTCAGACTGTTTATGTTCTGTCCTGGCGAGCAATTATTTGATAAGAAAAGGGAACAAAGTGAACCAGCACAGAAGGTGATATCAGAAAGTATGTATAGGGTTGAAGGGTCAAAGAAAATAATCTGTGCTTACAGTGAGGCAATGTTTTATATGTAGGCAAAGTGAATTGGCAGAAAAGTAGGATTGAAATAGAAATTCAGCAGTGCTCTTGGTTAGGAGGAAAGATGGAAGGGCCGAATAGCCTACTTCTGCTTTTATTTCAAACTTTGAGTAGGAACGAAGAAATACACTGTTGAAGATTTTCATCTTCCACTCATCAGGACAGAATGGCAAGAATGCCATATCTCAAAGGCAGCAACCATTTACTCTGCATGAGAAGACGGTGCTGATTGGTTGGTAAGTGAGCTCTTACCGTGAGAGGTGTTGCCATGGGGACTGTCAGTGCCAAGTGTTGGTTTAAAGCAGGTTCTAGAAGCTGGATATGTTCATACACTGGGATCTGTCCTATGCAAACACAAAGAAAATTGAAAAATGCTTAGCCATCCCTGGTACATTCCCCACAGCATTTCCATGACCAGTCAGAGTCAACCTGCTTGGCTTAAATTTAAATCTAAATAAATTCTAGAACTGCTGATGCTGGAAGTCTGAAGCAAAAGAAAACAGAAATTGCTGGAGAAACTCTGTGGAGTCACTGGACCTGATATGTTAACTCTCTCCACAGATGCTGCCAGACCTGCTGAGTTTCTCCAGCAATTTCTGTTCTTGTTTTGAATTTAGAATCACTACAGTGTAGAAATAGGCCCTTCGGCCCAACAAGCCCAAACCGACCTTTGGTGCATCCCACCCAGACCCATCCCTATAACCCACCTAATCTACACATCCCTGGACACTACAGGCAATTTACCCTAGCCTGCACATCTTTGAACTGTGGGAGGATACCAGAGCAAACCCACGCAGACATGGGGAGAATGTGCAAACTCCACACATACAGTCACCCAAGGGTGGAATTGAACTTGTGTCTCTGGTGCTGTGAGGCCGCAGTGTTAACCACTAAGCCACCATGCTGCTCCGAGGTGTAGTATAGCTCTCATGTGGTATAAATTGTTGTTCCATGTGCAACTTGGCATTCTTGTGATTCAGTCCTGACAAGTCCGAGCTAAAAACCTTTGATAACATTTGTGTTTAAATGAAAAGGGTGGTTGAAGGAAGATAAATAATGTGTTTTTGTTGTAGTCATTGAGTCATACAGCACGGAAACACACCCTTCAGTCCAACCAGTCCGTGCCGACCATAATCCCAAACTAAACTAGTACCACCTGCCTGCTCCTGGCCCATATCCCCCCAACACCTTTCTTATTCATGTCCTTATCCAAATGTCTTTTAAACGTTGTAACTATACCTGCATCCACCACTTCCTCTGGAAGTTCATTCCACAGACGAACAACCCTTTGTGTAAAAAAGTTTTGCCTCATGTCTTTTTTAAATCTCTCTCCTCTCACCTTAAAAAATGTGCTCTTTAGTCTAGAAATCCTCCATCCTAGGGAAAGGACGTGTACCATTAACCTTATCTGTATCTTTCATTATTTTATAAACTTCTATAAGGTCACCTCTCAACCTCCTACACTTCAGTGAAAAATGTCTCAGCCTATCCAGCCTTTCTTTATAAGTCAAATCTTCCATACCCGGCAATATCCTGGTAACTCTTTTCTGAACCCTCTCTAACTTAATAATATCCTTCCTATAACTGGGAGACCAGACTGGGCACTGTATTTCAGAAGAGGCGTCACCAACATCCTATACAACCTCAACATGACGTCCCAACTCCTATACCCTTGAGCCTGTTCCGCCATTCAAAGAGATCATGGCCGATCTGTGGCCTAACTCCAAGCCCTTGCCTTCGGCCCATATCCCTTAACATATTTTACTTAACAAAAATATGCATCCATCTCAGATTTAAAATTAACAACTGCTCCAGCATTCCCATTGCTGTTTGTTGAAGAGAATTCCAACCCTTTGTGCGTCGAAGTGCTTCCTAATATCTCTCCTGAACATTTGGGCCCTGAATCTCAGAGTGGGCCTCCTGGTTCTAGAATTGCCCAGTCAGTGGAAATAGTTTACCTTATCTACCCTGTCTTTCCCTGTTAATATCTTCAACACTAATCAGGCCTCAGAGAGTGTGCGAAATTCATCTCTTTAACCGTCAGGATTCCTGAAATAATCTTTAGCAGACTAAAAATGTCCCAAGGTGCCTTGCTGGCAGGCTGTCAAATAAAATTTGACATTGAGCCACTTAAGGAGATACAAGGACAGCTCGGTTCAAGATGAGGTTCTTTTTTAAGGAGACTTTTATGACTAATATTTGACCTGGTAGGAAGAAACATCAAGTTACATTCCCTCTTGAGAGGCGATGAGCAAAAGCAAATCAAAACAAAATGAGCCAAAGTGACCCGCTCCTATTTTCCTGTGCCGTCAGAAACCAAACACACGCCGTCATTGGCTCCATCGGGTGTCCTAGCAACACCAAGGGGGTGTCAAAACCCACCAGCTTGTTTTGCTGGTAGGTCTCAGCTCACAGCTCAGGCAGCAGCTGTAGAACCAAGCCCTGGGGATTGTGGGAGGCGGAGGGAATGGTCAAGCCAGGATTGAGCCTGGAGTCGACAGGTTGGTGACTAATGACCATCAAGTTGAACCTTAAAGGATTGGAATGTATAATTAATCCCCACCATAATGGCAATATCAGAGTTGAGATGGGGGAGGTGGCTGGGGGGTTGCTGCTGACAGTGTCTGAAGCTGACTGCAGATCAGAGATTGCAGGATTGCGAGCAGAAATGGAAAGGGAAGGCATTGACGTCTCGGGAAGGTCATCACTTAACTCGGAGCCTCCATTAATAACCTCCCTTATGACTCCGATGTCCCTGCTATGGAACTTGAGATTCTGCCTGAGAAAGAGAGAGAGAATGTGAGAGATCTCCTTTCAACTTCTTAATTAAGGTCGCAAACACAAAATCAAATTTTGCTGCACTTTCCAACCAACAAACAAGGGCAGAACTTGTACAATTAAAAGTAGGGCCTTGTGTCGTGTTATAGAACAGAGAGACCTAAGGGTTCAGGTTCATAATTCTTTGAATTTTGCATCACATGTAGACAGGGTGGTTAAGAAGGTGTTTGGCATGCTTGCATTCATTGCTCAGACCTTTGAATATAGGAGTTGGAACGTCGTATTGAGGTTGTGTAGGAAGTTGGTGAGACTACTATGTGCAGTTCTAGTCTCCCTGTTATAGGAAGGATATTATTAAACTAGAGAGGATTCAGAAGGGATTTACCAGGATATTGTGGGAATGGAGGGTTTGAGTCATAAGGAGAGGCTGGATAGTCTGAGGCTTTTTTTACTGGGGTGTAGGAGCTTGAGGGGTGACCTTATAGAGGTTTGTAAAATCATGAGGGGCACAGATAAGGTGAATGGCAGGTGTCTTTTCCCTAAGGTGGGGGATTTCAAGGCTAGGGGGCATATTCTTAAGGTGAAAGGTGAAAGATTTAAAAAAGACATGAGGGGCAATTTTTTTTACACAGTTGTTAGTGTGTGTGGAATGAACTTCCAGTGAAAGTGGTGGATGAACAGAATAGAATAGAATACCCTTTATTGTTGCGTGAAATTCAGTACAGAAGTGCAGGAGTATGGTGAAAAGTTTTTACAATGGCTGCCTCTAATGGCACCACCTTAGATACACGTACCTAGGTACAAATCTTGGATATAAAAAAAGAGTAAAAGAAAAGTCAGTACATTCATTACAGTGTCTAAAAAAAAAGTTAGAAATAAGATAGTTATAGTATAGCTAAAGGACTGACATTGCAGTCCGGTAAAGAATTTCAAACAGACATTACGTCACAGCAGCTCAGTGAGCACATGGCATGACCGTCTGTGCCAGGCACAGTCCAATCCAGTCCAGCCCCGCTCCGTTCCAAGCCTCCACTCAGCTGCACCGAGGTAAGTTACGCTGCTCCAGGACTTGCTTCCCCTTGCACTGCTCTGGGACTGCTAAAAAACAGAGGGGAAAAGGAAAAGTACAGGCAGGGCAGAGAAGCTCTGGGCGGATTGCCCTACTCTGCCGCCATCATGCCGGATGATGGTACAGTTACAATATTTAAAAGACATTTGTATAAGTACATGGGGCAAAGCACAGGCAGGTGGGAGTAGTTTCGTTTGGGAACATGGTCGTTGGGGACTGATTGGACCAAAGGGTCTGTTTAATATCTACATATCTGTACATTCAGACAGTGAAGTCCATCAATTTAACTGGGACAAGGTAACCATAGCAGACCAAGCCAAACATAGACAAGCATGGGAATTCTTAGAGGCATGGTTCTCAACCCATAATGCAATCAACAAACATATAGAATTGGACCCCCTATACAAACCCATACAGAACAAAACCAGAAATGACAGTACTCACCATAACGGACCGGACAATATAAATTCCAGCGGAGTAGAATAACATCGCTTCATCGGAGGCCTCACTGATGATGTTACCTAGCATGGTGATGAAACATCTGAACGAGAACAAGCCAGTTACAGTGAGCAAGTCAACAGCCTCACCCACAACCGAGCTACAGATCTTAGCCAAAACCTTAAAGCAACGTGAAACATTTTGTTTGATTCATTCAAGGGATGTGGGTGCCGCTAGCTAGGCCAGCATTTATTGCCCATCCCTAATTGCCCTCGAACCTGGGCAGCCCATCACACTTCCATTTCTTTCTTGAGACTTGGTAGCAATTAATATAACCGAGTGACCTGCAAGCCCATGACAAAGGGCAGTTAAGCATCAACTACAATTGCTGTGGGTCTGGAGCCAGATGTAGGCCCAGACTGGGTGAGATTTCCTTTTCTGAAGGACATCAGTGTTCCAGATGGTTCTTTTTTTCCCCAAATGATAGTATCATGGTCATCAGGGGGGAGGCAATGGCCTAGTGGTATTATCGCTGGACTGTTAATCCAGAGACCCACATAACATTCTGGGGATCCAGGTTCAAATCCCACCACAGCAGATGAATTCAATTATTGAATTCAGTAAGTATCTGGAATTAAGAGTTGAATGATGACCATGAATCCATTGTCAATTATTGGGAAAACCCATCTGGTTCACTAATGCCCTTTAGGGAAGGAAACTGCCATCCTTACCTGGTCTGGGCCTACATTGACTCCAGACCCACAGCAATGTGGTTGACTCTTAACTGTCCTCTGGGCAATTAGAGATGAGCAATAAATGCTGCCTCACCAGTGATGCCCTCATCCCATGAATGAATAAAGGAAAAAAAAATCAGCAGATTATTAATTCTGTATTTTTTTTAAACTGAATTCAAATTCCACCATTTGCCGAGGTGAGTGTCATAACCATGTCCTCAGACATTAGTGGATTAATAGCGATAATGCCACCATCGCCATCATCTTCCCTTCAGCATCACGCCTTCCATCCAGGGCTTTTTTTTCCTGTCTTGCACAGCCAGCAGGGAAAGCGTTCGCCGTTAGATCTGCCTCAGGGCTTCTGAGCTAATGTAACCCCTTCCACTGTGTAGCGCAACAGTAGAGAGTGCTAGCTCACTCATCCCGAGTCTCTGAAAAGAGGAAAAGCAGAATTGGTGGCGGCTGCAGAACAAGCCTGACCACGTGGACTAGCGAGATAGAGAGAGATGGGTCAAAGTAACCTAGAATTCTTAGATGCAGGAGGGCTTTCGAAGTTAAAAAGCCAATTTTTATTTTGATAATGTGCCGAGCGATGCTGCTAGCAGTCAATGTTAGTCCACCCCCTGTGGCTCTCAATGGTATGTTTCACGAAACATCAGATGCTAAAGTGTGTGGAACAGATTTCGCTAATAACCCAGCCGAAGTGATAAATCTGTGTTAGATACAGTGGCTTTTCGGTTTCTGTGCTGTCTAAGCTCACTAGGAAGCTGTTGGAAGCCAAATTCCCTCACATCCCATCATTTCCCTCTGTTATGGGGTGTGTCTCAGATAAGACCTTGTGATGTGTATTCTAAGGAATCATTTGAGAACAGCCTGTTACTGTTACTGTTACCCTTGTGATTATTTACTCTGGAGTTCCTACCTCATTTTCCCATCCAACCCAACCTCAAACCCTGTTGACAAATGGAGTCCGTGACCCATTCGCCTTCAGTTCCAAGTCCCTCAGGACCTCTGCACTGTTAGTTTCTGAGTTCCCAGCTCTCTTGTCACCCCTTGTCAGGTGGGGCCATGTCCTTCAGCTTCCCTTTGCTCCGGAATTCCATCTCTGTCTGCCTCTCTTAGGGCCGACCAATGTGTTGTGTCAGTTTAATACAAACCTGTCCCTCGAGTCTCCTTGGGATGACTAACCCATCTGGCCCGCACAACCCTGGACACTACGGGACAATTTAGCATGGCCAATCCACCCTAACCTGCACATCCGTGGACACTATGGGGCAATTTAGCATAGCAGATCCACCCTAACCTGCACATCCTTGGACTGGGGGAGGAAACCAGGGAGAAACACAGGGAGAATGTGCAAACTCTACATAGACCATTGCCTGAGGGTGGAATTGAACCCAGGTCCCTGGCACCACGAGGCAGCAGTGTTAACCAGTGAGCCGCTGTGCTGTCCTATGTCAGGTGCTTCCACTTTTGTTGACAACATCAGCCACTAATATTACCCTTGACTCACTATTGGCTGATGTCCCTACCTCATTATGTATGCAGTTGTCCTTCGTAAATACCAAACTGGATGTTAAAAGCAGAGGTAGCTTAGTGTTTTTCTCTTGCCACACCCAGATGCCAATCTGCTTGACACTGGTGGACAGGCTTTGGGGGGAGAGTCAGTAAGTGAGTTGCTCACTGCAGGTTTTGAAGCCTCTGACCTGCTCTTGTAGTCACTGTGTTTATATAGCTGGTCCAGTTGAGTTTCTCGTCAGTGGTAACTCCCAGGATGTTGAGTGGGGGATTCAGCGATGGTAGCACCATTGAATGTCAAGGAGGCAGTGGTTTTAGAAGGTGCTGTCTAAGGAATCTTGGTGAATTTCAACTGACAATCTTGTAGATGGTACACACTGCTGCGACTGAGCGTTGGTGGTGGAGGGAGTGGATGTGATGCCAATCAAGCGGGAGCTGCTTTGTCCTGATGGTGTTGAGCTTCTTGAGTGTTGTTGGAGCTGCACCCATCCGGGGAAAGTAGGGAGTATTCCCTCACACTCCTGACATGTGCCTTGTAGATGATGGAGTGGCTTTGGGGAGAGTCAGGAGGTGAGTTACTTACTGCAGTATAGCTAGTGTGTGACATGCTCTTGTAGATACTGTGTTTATATGGCAAGTCCAGTTCAGTTTCTGGTCAATGGAAACCCCCAGGATGCTGATAGTGGGGGATTCACTGATGGTAACACCATTGAATGTCAAAGGGGAGATGGTCAGATTCAGTGATGGTAACATCATTGAATGTCAGGGGGGCGATGGTTAGATTCAGTGATGGTAACATCATTGAGCGTCAAGGGTGCGATGGTTAGATTATTTGTCACTGGAGATGGTCATTGCCTTGAATTGGTGTGGCGCCAATGTTACCTACCACTTGTCAGCCCAAGCCTGGATATGTCCAGATCTTGCTGCATTCGATCATGGACTGCTTCAGTATCTGTGGAGTTGCGAATGGTGCTGAACATTGTGCAATTATGGTCGATTCACATAATCAAATGCATAATGTATTTATTTTATGTTCCTCAGAGTGGTTATCTGTACACACCTGCTTCAAAACTGGTCATGGGGAACAAAAGTAATCTACTGTTCTCAATGTTTGCCTTTGTTGGACCGGCGTCAGAGATGGGGACTGAGCACATGGGGGAAGGTGGAGGATGGAGTGGGAGGGGGTGTTCGAGTGTCGAGCAGCTGAGAGTGATTTCGGCCCTGAGGAGGGCAGGTTTATTCATATCTGAATGTTATGAACTGATTGATGACTCCCTCCTCGTCCTGTGTGCACCAGCTGCAGGAGTCCCAAAGGGGGAGTGGTTAATCACATGAATCCAATCTCGATAAAGTAATTCTCCACGGCGTCAGCTGTTACTCCTGTTACCAGTACTCATCCTGTGCAGTCCAGGCTAAGGGGAGGGAGGCTGATCCACCTCTGAATCCCTAATGCAAGCCTACGCTCACTCGTCTGTGTTTGCGTCACTGAGCCAAGACTCCTGTCTGCAGACCCACCACCAACTTCTGGGTCGTGTTGCAATTTTAACACTCTGTCATCACATTTCTGGTCATTCTATATGTGGCCTCACACTCACAATCACATTCCCAGGTACCACTTATATCCTAAACTCTCGGCCCCACTCATATTCTACTCCCCAGGCCCCCACTGACATCCTCATCCCCAGGCCCCCACTTACATTCTCACCCCCAGGCCCCAATCACATCCTCACTCCCAGGCCCCCACTCACATCCTCACTCCCAGGCCCCACTCACATCCTCATCCCCAGGCCCCTCTCACATCCTCAGACCCGATTTCAGCCTTGTCCTGAATGACAGTAGAGCCCCTCACTCAGCCAGCTGCTCCTCCAATCAGAAGCTGTTTCTCTGCTGTATTCAAAGCTGACAGTCTTCAGGGGCAAACACGGAAGAGAAACAGCCTCTGATTTGCGGAAAAAAATCCTGACGGAATCTTTCAGGTGTGCTTACCTGTGCTTGGGGGCCTGGATAAAACTCCTCTGTGGGTCTGATCTAAAGAAGCATCACAGCAGCTCACCCAGGCCCCTCTGAGATCACCTTCCAAATGTTTGACCTCTCCCATGTCAGCAGTACCAACTACAAGATGTCGAGCAGAAATTTTCCAAAGACTCCATCCAGGACAAAGCACCCCCTGCTTGATTGGCACTGCATCCACAAACATCCACTGCCTCCACCACCGACGCTCAGTCACAGCAGTGTGTACCACCTACAAGATGCACTGCAGCCACTTACCAAGGCTCCTCAGACAGCACCTTCCAAATCCCCAACTACTTCCATCGAGAAAGACAAGGGCAGCAGATACATGGGAACACCATACTCTGCAAATTCACCTCCGAACCACTCACCATCCTGACTGGGAAATATATAGGCCGTTCCTCTAACATCGCTGGGTCAAAATCCTGGAATTCCCTCTCTAAAGGCATTGTGGGTCTACCTACAGCACATGGAGTGCTGTGGTTCAAGAAGGCAGCTCACCACCAGCTTCTCAAGGGGGCAATTATGGACAGGTCATTAACTGCTGGACCCAGACAGTGAGGCCCACATTCTATGAAGCACTATTTACATAAAGCATTCCTGCTTGTGGCGAGACACGAACTAAGTGTCATCAAAATAAGATAGTCACCGAAAATCAAATAATGAGTTCTGGAGGGATTAGACCACCCATAGAGGGGGGTGTATGGGCAGGAGGCAGTGGTTGTGGTGATCAACATTGAGGGTTTTAAGGGAAAGCAGGATAAACACATGAGGGAGAAAAGACTTGGAGGGTATCATGATAGTAGGGTGGGGGAGAGATGTAGAGAGGGTGGGAAAAGGCCCCACATGGAGCACAATTGCCAGCATGGAGCTGACGGAGCAAATGGCCTGGGGTTTCTTTTAGCACTTGAGCAATCCTTTGAGGGCTGTTCAAGACACGCACACAGATACACACATACGCACCACCCCCCCCCCCCCCCCCCCCCCCCCC
>NC_063374.1:5609414-5660714 GCF_021869965.1 Rhincodon typus | reverse complement strand
CCCCCCCCCACACACACACACACACACACACAGACACACACTCACACACATTCTCACTCACGTACATACCCATATACTCACTCACTCACATTTACACACACACACACTGAGTCACACACGTTCAAACACACAAGCACTCAACACACAAATTTTGTGCGCATGTACACACATTCACACACATTTGCACACGCACACTCAAACACACACCGATTCATACACACATTCACACACACATACACACTCACTGACAGGCACACAGTCTTAGACACACACACACTCATGCGCGTAAGCGCACACACACAACACACACACACACACACACACACACACACACACTCGCTGAATCTCCCTCACCTGTCAAATGTACTTCTCAGGCATTTCTGAGTTTGCTGAGTGGAGTCTGTGTCCTCCCCAGGCAGGCTACTCCATCAGCTTGCCTCCCTCTGTGTAAAGTACTTAAGTTGAAAGCTGTTCATTTTCATCAGCCATACGCTTTTGGGAGCTGCGATGGGTTGGTGCCGTGTTGGTGGGTTTGTCGAACACATTAAAGGGCGGGGGGAAGGGAAATGTGGGGTCTGGTGGGAGGGGAGCAGGTCAAGGAATTCCTTGCCCCCGAGGGGAATACCCCCATCCCCACTATGAGTTTGAGCATTCACTGGGTTGCTGGCTGGGGAGGGTCTGTCTGTGATGGGATTATATTTCTAGATCAGGGGACAAAGGTGCGTAGTGGTGTGGTCACCAGAAATAGCTAATCCCTTGAGAGGCCAGGGACACGGATTCAGAACCCCACCAGGTAAGTAGCTGTGATGTAAATCCGACCAATGAGAGAACTTGGAATTGAGAACTTGTCACAATCATTGTAACAATCACCTATTGTCATGAAAACCCTGTTCACTCATGCCCCTTTGAAGATAATCTGCTGTCTTTCCTGGTCTGAGCCTACACGTGACTCCAGACCCCTCCACAGCCGTGGGGGTGGGCTGTTCATCGATCCCCCCATCCCCCCAGCCAAGACGGACGAACAAGACGCTCTCCTCAAAGTGTGGGAGGGGGTTGGCAAACAATTCCACCCTCGCCAGAGATGCCCAAATTAGCCAGAACGGATCTGGCAATGAGGGATGAGCCTGGTTACACACAATGTAAAGCCTGGACAACGTAGGAGCCATTCCCCTCTTGGAATTGGAAATCCAAATGAGGAGAAACGTTAAATGGTCTGAGTGGGAGGGTGGGGGAGAAGGAGAGAGAGTGTTGAGAGGGAGAAGAGAGAGAGAGTATCAGCTGTGATCATATTGAATGGCCTACCATTCCTGCCAAACGGTATTCCCCCATTTTCTAGGCCACCTCTCAGGATTCCAGAAACACCACATTGCTGGACCTACTCAACAAAGGTGTGAACCTGGTGACTATATCGCTCGAAGTCTAAAGTCGGATTATTTGGTCCGGCAATTCTGAAAATCCCATGTGACAGCACGAAGGTCAACCAAGATGGCCTCCCTGAGAAGCTTCTAGAAATTGCGTCTGAGGCCATCCCAGGGACCCGATGACCTAATTCACCTCCTGACTCCCCAGAGCCTGTCCCACCATCTCCAAGGCACAAGTCAGGAGTGTGATGGAATACTCCCCACTTGCCCCTGGATGGGGGCAGCTCCAACAACACTCAAGAAGCTGGACACCACCCAGGACAATTTGATTGGCACCACATCCACAAACATCCACTCCTTCCACCACCGACGCTCAGTCGCAGCAGTGTGTACCATCTACAAGATGCATCTGCAGCAACTCACTGAAACTCCTTAGACAGCACCTTCCAAACCCACGGCCACTTCCATCTAGAAGGACAAGGGCAGCAGATACTGGGAACACCACTCCCTGCAAGTTACCCTCCGAGCCACTCCCTATCTTGACTTGGAAATATATCAGCTGTTCCTTCAGTGTCGCTGGGTCACAATCCTGAAATTCCCTCCCTAAGGGGCATTGTGGGTCTACCTACAGCACACAGACTGCAGCGGTTCAAGAAGGCAGCTCCCCACCACCTTCTCGGGGCATCTAGGGATGGAGGGCAATAAATGCTGGGCCCAGCCAGTGGCGCCCACATCCCACAAATGAATTTTAATTAAAAAAAAGTGTCACCCATCTAAAAGGATGTCAGCCTGAAAACCATTTATTCTCTGAGACCAAAGATATTTTTGGCCCATCTGTTACTTCCTTTGTCGGAGAGGAATTACAGTGGAGAGTTTTCCCCCTTGCAGGTTTAACGAGAGCAAATAACAATACTCCATCCACATTTCCTGAAGCATCCCGTTTAGTGTTGTTATTACACACTTGACGCCAGGCCTCCTGGCTCAGAGGCGAGGGTATTACCTCCGCATCACAGAAGCCACTTAATGATACGTTGTGTTCAGAATGATGTGTTAATCAGTTTTCCATCTGTGTTGGACGCCAACTCTCCGACACCTCCTCCTACCGCCCCCTTGATCATGACCCCACCCCTGAGCACCAATCCATCATCTCGCAAACCATCCACAACCTCATCACCTCAGGTGACCTCCCACCCACGGCCTCTAACCTCATCGTTCCCCAACCTCGCACTGCCCGCTTCTATCTCCTTCCCAAAATCCACAAACCTGAATTTCCTGGTCGACCCATTGTCTCCGCCTGCTCCTGCCCCACCGAACTGATCTCCAACTATCCGGACTCCATTTTCTCCCCCTTGGTCCAGGAACTCCCTACTTATGTCCGTGACACCACCCACGCCCTCCACCTCCTCCAGAACTTCCAATTCCCCGGTCCCCAACACCTCATCTTTACCATGGACGTCCAGTCCCTCTACACCTGCATTCCCCATGCAGATGGCCTTAAGGCCCTCCGCTTCTTCCTGTCCCGCAGGCCCAACCAGTCCCCCTCCACTGATACCCTCATCCGCTTAGCCGAACTCGTCCTCACACTCAACAACTTCTCTTTCAATTCCTCCCACTTCATACAGACAAAGGGGGTAGCCATGGGTACCCGCATGGGCCCAAGCTACGCCTGCCTCTTTGTAGGTTACGTGGAGCAATCCCTCTTCCGTACCTACACCGGCCCTAAACCCCACCTCTTCCTCCGTTACATTGATGACTGTATCGGCGCCGCCTCGTGCTCCCACGAGGAGCTCGAACAGTTCATACACTTCACTAACACCTTCCACCCCAACCTTAAGTTTACCTGGACCATCTCTAACACCTCTCTCCCCTTCCTGGACCTCTCTGTCTCCATATCGGGCAACCACCTAGAAACCGATATTCATTTCAAGCCCACCGACTCCCACAGCTACCTAGAATACTCCTCCTCCCACCCACCTTCCTGCAAAAATGCCTATTCCCAATTCCTTCGCCTCCGCCGCATCTGCTCCCAGGATGAGGCATTCCACTCCCGTACATCTCAGTTGTCCTCGTTTTTCAAGGACCGTAACTTCCCCTCCTCGGTGGTCGAGAACGCCCTCAACCGTGTCTCCCACATTTCCCGCACCTCATCCCTCACACCCCATCCACGCAATAAGAACCAAAAAAGAATCCCCCTCATCCTCACGTACCACCCCACCAACCTCCGGATCCAACGCATCATCCTCCGACACTTCTGCCATCTGCAATCCGACCCCACCACCAAAGACATCTTTCCCTCCCCACCCTTATCTGCTTTCCGGAGGGACAACTCTCTCCGTGACTCCCTTGTCCGCTCCACACTCCCCTCCAGCTCCACCACACCCGGCACTTTTCCCTGCAACCGCAGGAAGTGCTACACCTGCCCCCATACCTCCTCCCTCACCCCCATCCCAGGCCCCAAGAAGACTTTCCACATCAAGCAGATGTTCACCTGCACATCTGCCAATGTGGTATACTGCATCCGCTGTACCCGGTGTGGCTTCCTCTACATCGGGGAAACCAAGCGGAGGCTCGGGGACCGCTTTGCAGAACACCTACGCTCGGTTCGCAATAAACAACTGCACCTCCCAGTCGCGAACCATTTCAACTCCCCCTCCCATTCCTCAGACGACATGTCCATCCTGGGCCTCCTGCAGTGCCACAACGATGCCACCAGAAGGTTGCAGGAACAGCACCTCATATTCCGCTTGGGAACTCTGCAGCCCAATGGTATCAATGTGGATTTCACAAGTTTCAAAATCTCCCCTCCCCCTACCGCATCCCAAAACCAGTCCAGCTCGTCCCTGCCTCCCTAACCTGTTCTTCCTCCCACCTATCCCCTCCTCCCACCTCAAGCCGCACCTCCATCTCCTACCGACCAACCTCATCCCGCCCCCTTGACCTGTCCGTCCTCCCTGGACTGACCTATCCCCTTCCTAACTCCCTACCTACACTCACCTTTCCTGGCTCCATCCCCGCCTCTTCGACCTGTTTGTTTCCTCTCCACCTATCCTCTCCTCTATCCCTCTTCTATCCGCCTCCCACTCTCTCCCTATTTATTTCAGAACCCCCTTCCCCTCCCCCTTTTCTGATGAAGGGTCTAGGCCCGAAATGTCAGCCTCTCTGCTCCTATGATGCTGCTTGGCCTGCTGTGTTCATCCAGCCCTGCACCTTGTTGTCTCGGATTCTCCAGCATCTGCAGTTCCTACTGTCTCTGATTCCATCTGTGTTGATTAAGTTTTAACTTTACATGAAGAAAACATCTCTGATGTTTATTTTGAATAACCTGTTAGATGGACCTTCGCATTCCAAACCTAGTGCAGATAACGCACATAATTGCACAATTAGTAACTAGGCAAAGCATTCATATAGAGTTATAGAGGGCTATAAATGCTCCTTGGTCCATTGAGTCCATGCTAGTCGCAAAGTTAAAGAAATCTATAGCATAGAGAAATACTCTTCAGCCCATTGAGTCTGCCAGTCATGAAATTATAGAGATCCAGAGCACGGAAAAGGGCCCTTCGGCCCATCGGGACCGTGCCAGTCATAAAGTTATACAGATCTATAGCACAGAAAACGTCCCTTCAGTCCATTGAGTCCATGCCAGTTGTAGTGTTATAGTACAGAAAACGGCCATTCGGCCTATTAAGTCTGTGTCAGCCAAAAGCAACCAGCTAAAGATTCTAAATCCCATTTTTCAGCTCTTGGCCCCTAACCTTGCTTGCCTTGGCATCGCGTGTGCATATCAAAATACTTCTTCAAAGTTGTGTCATGTATGTCAAGTGTGACTGGTCAGGTGGTGGGGTAAGAAAAGGACAGACGGAAAGACAGAGAATTTCTTCAACGTTGGTGAGAACTGCCCTTCTATCCCCGCTCCATATAAATTTTGGTGACCAAAAATGGATCAGTCGTGGATTCTGCATTTGTCAAGATGTGTGAGAGTGTGTCAATGTGTGTTTGTGTATCCGAGAGTATGTGGATGTGTATGTGAGTGCGTGTGAGAGTGTGGGTCTGTGTGAGTGTGATTGTGATTGTATGTGTGTGTGAGCATGAGAGAGTGTGTGTGTTTGTGAGTGTGAATGTCTGTGTGAGAGTGTGTGTGTGAGTGTATGCATGTATGTTTGTGTGTGTGTGTGAGAGTGTGTGCGTTGAGCGTGAGAGTCTGTGCATCAGCTCACAGTTGGTCTGACCATTACAGATGCTGGAATCGATGGGCCAGTTTGGTTGAAGCTCACCAATGTGCCTGGTACTCAGGCAGCAGTGAGATGCCCCCCTCGCCCAGTCTCAAATACCATCTCTCAAGCAACATTGCTGAGGGGTTCAGACCCAGACACCAAAGCTCTGTGACAGTGGGCGTGTTCTCAATCAGCTCTGACATGTGAAAGCTTTCTGCCAGGACTAAACAGACACTCTGCAAATGCAGTGCGGCTCGGGTCAAGTCTTTGCGCTGACAGGACGCTCCGAAAACAACTACTCCTCTCAATTTCCTGTATCAACGCCGTTTCACTGTAGCTACTGCATATTCCATTCTATGAACCCTGTGGTTGTACAGTACAGCCTGAGGCCATTCAGCTAGTCAGGCTTTGTTTAAATTCTGTCCTGCAATGTCAACTTCCTAGCGAGGACCACCATTAATTGTCCATCCCTAAATCTTCAAGATATTAACAGAAAACAACAGGGTAGATAAAAATAAACTATTTGGGGATTCTAGAACTAAGAGCTTAGTCTGAGAATTAAGGCCTGAGCGTTCAGGAGAGATGATAGGAAGCATTTCGACGCCCAAAGTGTTTGGAAAACTCGTCCACAAACGACAGTGGGGATGCTGGAGCAGTTGTTAATTTTAAATCTGAGATACAAGGTATTAAGGGGTATGGGCCAAAGGCAGGTTTTAATTTGATTTATTGTAGCCGCATGTACCTAAGTACAGTGAAAAGTTTTGTTTTGCGTGCAGTACAGGCAGATCATACCATACAAAGTGCATTAGGGTAATAGAACAGAGCGAGGGTGGTGGGGGGTATGCTGGGTGGCGTCTTGATCCGGTGAATGTGGAGAGAATGTTTCCTGTTGTGGAAAAATCCAGAACCAAGGGGTCATTGCAAATCAGGGCGTGCTCATTTCAAGCAGAGATGACTGGTGGAGCGATGTCAAGGGGCCAAATAGCCTACTCCTGCTCCCACCTCGTAGGTACATCTGTCCAGAAACCATGTGTGTCGGTAGACCCACAATGTCCTTTAGGGAGGGAATTCCAGGATTGTGACCCAGCGACACTGAAGGAACAGCCGATATATTTCCAAGTCGGGATGGACAGTGTCTCGGAGGGAATCTTGCAGGGGATGGTGTTCCCATGTACCTGCTGCCCTTGTCCTTCTGGATGGACGTGGTCGTGGCTTTGGAAGGTGCTGTCTAAGGAGCCTCGGTGAGTTGCTGCAGTGCGTCTTGTAGATGGTACACACTGTTGCGACCGAGCGTCGGTTATGGCGGGAATGGATGTTTGTGGATGTGGTGCCAGTCAAGCGGGGGCTGCTTTGTCCTGGATGGTGTTGAGTTTCTTGGGTGTTGTTGGAGCTGCCCTCATCCAAGGGGCAAGTGGGGAGTATTACCTCACACTCCTGACTTGTCGATGGTGGACTTTGGGGAGTCAAGAGGTGAGTTACTTGCTGCAGTATCCCAGCCTCTGTTGGTGGTGGAGTGGTGGAGGAGAGGGTGGGGGTAGGAGGCGGTGTGTTGACTATTGATGCCTTGAGGTTGGTGACTTCACACAGGGTTCCCTCGCCACCCGGCTCTGGCACTACACCACCAACATGGACAACACTAATTCACACCATTTCCCTCAACGTAGGTGCCTGAGATACCATATCGAGCAAGCAGGCACGACAGTGCAATGCCTCAGACATCGCGGTCGCTGTAAAGCACAAATGGACCCAAGACATCAAATTAGGAATCCCGGCCTTGATTTGATTTCCCACTCCCCAAAGAGTGGTGTTTATTAGTCATTGATAGCCTCCTAAATCTCACTACATCACATTTTATCGCACATTTTCCTGCACTTAATGGATAGAAATGATACCAGTTTACCCTGTCTTGTTAGAACAGTATGGTCATGTAGTCCCTGAAGGAATATTAGCCACAGACAGTGCGGCGTAAGCTTAGTTATTATACTTTAATAAAGTGGGTTGGGCTTTGAATATTTAGTTAATGCTTTGGAGTACTTGAGATGTGGTTATCAACAGCCCATTTCTTTGCAGTCTGAAATAGATTCCCTTGCAAGATTGCATGTTGCTCGTGTTTTTTTTTCGTCTCGGATAAGTAGATGCCCCTATGCTGTATCACGGACAGATGAAAACAGCAGGTGCAGACTCGTGGAATTTCACAGGACAGAAGAGGCCATTCAGCCCATAGAGCCTGCGCAGGCGATAAGTTACTCACAGACGACACAGGTAGAGACCCCAGTGCTTGTGTGGCAAGTGATTTCGGCTCGAGACCAGCATTTGGGGGGCAACCTGTGATTATTTGAATATTGAACAGCTAGGTGACCAAGATGACACCCTATGGATTTCCTGTATCTTACTTCCGCTTTGTGTTGGGCTGTCACACATCGCCTGCCTTAGAGACGTCAAACATTGTTGCGAATGATAGCAGGGAGAGACAGGGATCGAATTCGGACGTGCCAACAGTTTCGAAATCCAGGATTCCCAAGGCTGTGCTTCAATGACTCATGAAATCACACTTCTGCACCTATCGTATTGTACCCTTTCTTCAATCCTTCGCTTATTTCCATGCCCCTCACTAATAATTTTCATTCTAGAAAACCCATTGATATGCCACTAAATCCTTGGGATGGGCTATGTTGCAGGAGTCTATCAGAGCCTTCCTTTCCATGCTTACCTTTCCCATCGTCCTACATTACCCTTGTCTGACAGTTGTGTCCCTTCACCTGTAGCTGCTCACATCCACCCGAGACAGGCCCTTATCTTGGCAAATATCTGCGTCTGTGTGGGGTTTCCTCTGGGTGCTCTGGTTTCCTCCCACAGTCCAAAGATGTGCAGGTTAAGGTGGGTTGGCCATGCTAAACTGCCCCATAGTGGGCAGGCTAGATGGGTTAGCTATGGGAAATGCAGGGTTACAGGGGTAGAGTAAGGGCGTTGGATCTTCAGAGGGTTGATGTGGACTTGCTGGGCCGAATGACCCTGCTTCCACACTGTGGGGATTCCATTTTTATGAGTTCTTAGAGGCTAAAGGCATCAAAAGATATGAACAAGAAAGCAGAGACAGGATGAGTACTGAATAATGGTGTGCGCCGTATTATTTACATAAGCGATTTCTTTGCAGCTGGTATCAGTTCATCAGGATCTCCCTCTCACCCGACTGGAGTTGGCTAACCCTGAGAGCTGTTTGCATCAATGGGTTTGAGCTGAGGGGGAATAAAAAAATTTCTGAGAGAAATTGGGAAGCAGAATGGGTTGACAGATGCTGGAGTTAATGTGGCTTTCTGTGAAATGTTAATTATCATCAGTTGTCGTGTTGGTGTTGGGAGAATGAGAGATTGAGAAACGCTGTTGATAAATAGGCCTGTGATGCAAAACTGTGGGTAACTGTTCCCACAGAGAGTGTCAAGGCTTCTATTAACGCCGTGCAGATGGCCTCCTGTCATTTCAGGCAACTTGTTCCCGGAGAGATTGAGCGGCCACTGGATGGAGAGGCCTGGGAAGAAAATGAAGGCCTAGCAATCAGGTGCCATCTTGGCTGCCCAGAACACTTTCCCTCCCACACCTTACCACCCTTCCTCATCCTCCTGGTAGAAAGCAAGATTTTCCATCGCTAACCACTGCGGAAAAAATGCACGGGTGTAGAAATTATGATGTCTGGCCCCGTCATTCACTCGTATGCAGTCAGAGCCTGGCCTACAGCTCCCACTTCCCAGACTCATGGCCTTCTTCCCAGCCTTCGCCCAATCACCTCTGACTCCCTCACGAGTCCAGAATGTAACCATCTCCACCATAAAACCTTTCTCTGCTCTCTGACGGAAAGAGAGCTCAAAAGACTGACCCTCCAACAGTGTGGTGGTCCCTCAGTGCTGAACTTCTGACAGAGCGGTGCTGTCTCAGTACTGACCCTCCGACAGTGCAGCACTCCCTCAGTACTGACCCTCAGACAGTGCAGCACTCCCTCAGTACTGACCCTCTGACAATGCGGTGCTCCCTCAGCACTGACCCTCCGACAGTGCGGCACTCCCTCAGTACTGATTCTCCGACAGTGCGGCGCTCCCTCAGCACTGACCTTCCAACAGTGCGGCACTCCCTCAGTACTGATCCTCCGACAGTGCGGCACTCCCTCAGCACTGACCCTCCGACAGTGCATCACTCCCTCAGTACTGACCTTCCAACATTGCGGCATTCCCTCAGTACTGATCCTCTGACAGTGCGGCACTCCCTCAGTACTGATCCTCCGACGGTGCGGCACTCCCTCAGTACTGACCCTCCGACAGTGCAGCAGTTCCTGAGTTCTGACCCTTTGACAGTGCGGCACTCCCTCGGTACTGACCCTCCGACAGTGCAGCACTCCCTCAGTTTTGATCCTCCAACAGTGCGGCACTCCCTCAGTACCGACCTCCGACAGCGCGGTGCTCCCTCAGCACTGACCCTCTGACAGTGCGGCACTCCCTCAGTACTGACCCTCCGACAGTGCGGCACTCCCTCAGCACTGACCCTCCGACAGTGCAGCATTCCCTCAGTACTGACCCTCTGACAGTGCAGCAGTTCCTGAGTTCTGACCCTCCGACAGTGCGGCACTCCCTCAGTACTGACCTCCGACAGCGCGGTGCTCCCTCAGCACTGACCCTCTGACAGTGCAGCACTCCCTCAGTACTGACCCTCTGACAGTGCAGCGCTCCCTCAGGACTGACCACCGACAGCGTGGTGCTCCCTCAGCACTGACCCTCTGACAGTGCGGCACTCTCTCAGTACTGGCCCTCTGAATGTGTGACACTCCCTCAGGAGTGTTGTTGCAATTGTTGTTGCTCAGCATTTGTGCTGAACTCTGTCAACGTTCTGAAAGTGGAATGTGATGACAGTAAAGACAAGAAGAGAGGAAGTGACCATGTCAGACTTCGTTTGTCCTCAAGTGGATGAATGTGGAGGAGACAGTAGTCGGGCAAAAAAACATGAGAGATCCTTCAATGTGCAAGGAAGTGAGTGATTTTAATGGAAGCAAATCGAATTGTAATTAGTAACATAATGGCTGTTGCAATGGACTTGATGTTTTCCATCCCATGATATTTGAAAGTTACTTGCAGTTACTTTAACCGTAATTTTCCACGGCTCTCAATAGGTATGATGCCCCTGAACTGAAAAATTACAGATTTCAATTCAGTATTTAAGAAGGAAATCTGAGAGGACAAGGTTACGAGCAAAGCTGTCCGTTTAAGATGAGTTGCTGCAAAGTGACAAGCAGGCGACGGGGCATTCTGTCCCACACTCGTTCCTGCAGGATGGTGGGGTGGTGCTAAACGCTGACGTATTGGGAAATAATCCAGGTCTCGTTCTCCGAGGACTGGGTTCAAAATCCACCGGGTTTAGTTGGTGAAGTGAAACGTTTATAGAGTCGTGGTAATGTGCAGCACAGAAACAGACCATTTGGTCCAACTCGTCCATGCCGACCAGATATAAGAATGTAAGAAATAGGGGTAGGAGTAGGCCATCTGGCCCATCGAACCTGCTCCCCCATTCAATAAGTTTGTGGCTGATCTTCTTGTGGACTCAGTTCCACTTACCCGCCCGCTCACCCTAACCCTTAATCCCTTTACTATTCAAAAATCTATCTTTGCCTTAAAAACATTCAACAAGGTAGCCTCACTGTGCAGGGAATTCTACGGATTCACAACCCTTTGGGTGAAGAACTTCCTCCTCAACTCAGTCCTAAATCTGCTCCCCCTCATTTTGAGGCTATGCCCCCCTAGTTCTAGTCTCATCCACCAGTGGAAACACCCCCCCTGCTTCTATCTTATCTATTTCCTTCATAACTTTATATGTTTCTATAAGATCCCCCCTCATTCTTCTAAATTCCCATGAGTACAGTCCCAGTCTACTCAATCTCTCCACATAAGCCAACCCTGTCAACTCCGGAACCAACCTAGTGAACCTCCTGTGAACCCCGTCCAGTGCCAGTACATCCTTTCTCAAGTAAGGAGATCTAAATTATTCTAGTCCCATTTGCCAGCATTTGGCCCATATCTCTCTATACCCTCCTGAAAAGATAAGGAATAAATCCACTGGGAATGGTAGCTATGACAACCATCGTCAATGGTCATTAAGTGCCCCTATTGAGTTCAGTGACCTCTCCCTTTCAGGGGTAGGGGCAAACTGCTGGCCTTACCCTGTCGGGGCCCACACACGATCCGAGATCCCCAGTAGCGATGGGGTTTGACTTTGAACTGGCCCGTCTACAAAGCCACGGGGCAATTAGGGGTGGGTGCCAAATCCCGACCCTGCCTTCCCCCATCCCTGAAAAGAAGCGAGGCAACAAAAGACGGAATTGTGGGTCTTGGTTGTATCCCAGACGGTGGGCACAGCCTCTCCATCTTCTCTCGGGTGACCAGACGAGGGGTGACAAATGGAGATGGCAAAAGCTGTGAAGGCGCTGGAGTCTGAGACAACACAGTATGGAGCTGGAGGAACATACCAGGATCAGAGGAGCAGGAGAGTCGACCTTTTGGGTTTATCCCCTTCAGGGGTGATAAATGTTGGGGCATTGCCAGCATGGCTTGCAGTGTCTCTGCAGATGAAAGGATTCAGGAATGTTGAAATTCTGAATTCAGTCTTCCGAGCCTTCTCTGATGCCACTGTGAGACAACAATAGGCCACTGGGCACTTCCAGCCGTTAATGAGACCACAGCTGATCTGATTTTAATCTGAACCCTACATTCCTGTATATCCCCCGATAATCTTTCATCCTCTCGGTAATCATACAATCCCTGCAGTGTGGGAACAGGCCTTTGGCCCAACAGGTCCACAATGCCCCTCCGAGCTGCAGCCACCCAGACCCCTCATCCCATCCTTTCCCTGTAACCCTGCATTTCCCATGGCTAATCCACCTAATTTACACACCCCACGACACTATGGGACAATTTAGCATGGCCAATCCACCCTAACCTACACACCCCAAGACACTATGGGACAATTTAGCGCAGCCAATCCACCCTAACCTGTACATCTTTGGACTGTGGGAGGAAACCGGAGCACCCGGAGGAAACCCATGCAGACACGGGGAGGATGTGCAAACTCCACACAGACAGTTGCCCAAGGGTGGGATTAAACCCCAGTCCCTGGTGCTGTGAGGCAGCAGTGCTAAGCACTGAGCCACCGTGCCAAGGATCTATCTACCTCTGCCTCAAACCCATTGCGTTTTGAGGAAGGGAATTCCAAAATCTCTCAATCCTCTGAGAGAGAAAATGTTTCCTCATCTCTGTTTTCAATGGATACCCCTTATTTTTAAATAGTGACCTCTTCGTTCTAGATTCTCCCACAGGAGGAAACATTCTGTCCCCACATCCACCCGGTCAAAAACCCCCTCAGGATCTTATGTGTTTCAATTAAGTCATCTCTGACTCTTCTAAACATCACAGGATACAGGCCTAGGCTGTGTAGCCTTTCCTCAATCCACCCTTTCCAGATATTACTCCACCAAATCTTCTCTAAATTGCAATCCCAATCCAGTCAGGAGGTCGTTGCAGTATTGTTCAGTGCTCCTAGTCAGTAAAATTATTGATTGAAAGCAAGTAAATCTCACATTAATTACCTGTCCCAAGTTGCCTTTGGTGTACCGCCATCTAGAACTGCCCTCTGCCCATCCAATGTGGGTGCCTCCCCATTGGATTTTGGTTCTTGGGATTTTGGTTTACCAATAAAGGAACGCAGATCCATTATCAAGGAAAGGTCTTGCATGGAATTTGGTTCAGTCTTGGAGGAACGTGGATACACACGCATGTCAGGGTCTTGCATGAGTTTGGAGGGCATCATATTCCCATGCAACTTTTAGTCATAAGCAGTGGAGTCCAAGGGTCTGTTACCAAACTACACTTTAAGTAGAGAATAGCCCCACTTCTGACAAGGTGCCACAGCTTCCCATTCCCTAATTGCCCCCTTGAAGTGAGCATCTCGTGCAAGCCATATTAGAGGGACTGTACGGAGTCTTTCCCATCACCGTGGGAGAGGGCATGGGCCATGTGTAGGCCCAAACCAGGTAAGAATGGGTGGATTTACTCCCCTAAAAGGACAGGAGTTGACAGGAATCGATTATGGCTGGGCATGGTCACTATGGACCACCTTCCAGTTCTGTGTATTATTAAGCCCTGAATTCAAATTTCACGGTTGCTGTGATGGGATTTGAACCTACGTCGTTAGAGGAAGAGCCTGGGTCCTCTGGAGATGCTGCTAGACATTCTGAGCCCGTGGTACTAGGCTCTGGCTGGGTGTAGAGATGTGGGAGGGAGGGGCAATGGCTTTAAAAGGTCCCAAATGTACCAGGAGGGCTAGAACAGGAGATAAATGGCATTTAGGTGGTGTCACGGAGAACGGAAGGGTTGGGTCACTGGGGCTCGAGTGAGAGTAGGGTATAACAGAGTTTGACGCATAACCTCACTTTGCCTCATCCTTGACTCCCCTTCTGCTGGAACCTTCATCCATGACTTTGTTACTTCCAGACTCACTCTAGTTACCCTCTGAGTTCTAATGGTCTCCTACATTCTACCCTCCATTCAGACCCACAACTCTATTGTCAGTGTCCTTCTTCACATTCAGTCTCGCTTGTGCCTGTGAACATTAATGGTCACATAATCAATCATCAGGGATCAATTAACTCCATGGATTGGTTCGTTTGATGCAGTAAACCACATAAGGAGTTACGAAACAGACATTACAGCAAAGTTACTGATCCCTTAGGGCCGTAATTCGCAGACTCCAACACAGACTGACCGTCAGGCAGAGTCACAGCATTGTGTACACTCGGCACCCTCTTGACAGCCAGGATCACGTACAAAACCGTACACCAAACTTCCTCTCCCCAGTTCTCACTCGTTCCCGGTAAATTCAAAACCTTTGCCTTTCTGTGCAGCTCCTTCTAGATCTTTGTGCCAGCCTTCCCTCTGTGACCACCTCCAGACCTAAACTTCCTCTGTGCAACTTTAATTCTTTTGTATTCCCACCAACCATCCACGAATTTCCATCACCCCACCATTGTCGGTCGTATCATCAGCTCCCTGAAGACCTCTGAGCTGTGGAATTTCCTCCCTAAATTTAGTTGTTTTAACATTTCAAAGGCATCTGGATGGGTACATGAATAGGAAGGGTTCGGAGGGATATGGGCCAAATGCTAGCAAATGGGGACTAGATTAATTTAGGTTATCGAGCGGGCATGGACAAGTTGAACCGAAGGGTCCGTTTCTGTAAAAACTGAAAGAACTGTGGATGCTGTAAATCAGGAGCAAAAAAAGAAGTTGCTGGAAAAACTCAGCAGTTCTGGCAGCATCTGTGAAAAAAAAATAAGAGTTAACGTTTCGTGTCCAGTGACCCTTCCTCACAACTGGACTCGAAATGTTAACTGTGATTTTTTTTCTTCTCAGATGCTGCCAGACCTGCTGAGCTTTTCCAGCAACTTCTGTTTCTGCTGTTGGGTCTGTTTCCATCCTGCATAACTCTGTACAACTGCCATCTCAAAATAAACCTCACAGTCTACAAGCTGTCCCAGAGCTATCATCAATATTCAGCTCCATCTCAAAGGCATTTTCAGCAGAGTTCCTAAATTTAGTGCATAGGATCTGATGAATAAATGGAGTGGCTGAGTGTGAATACTTTTTAGCTGACTGTCTGTGCCCTGCTGTCTTTAATCCACTTACTGGTGGTGTATCACAGAATCCCTACAGTGTAGGAGTGGGCCATTTGGCGCATCAAGTTCACACTAACCCTCCCTCAGACCCACCCCCTCCACCCTCTCCCTGCATTCCCCATGGCTAATCCACCCTAACCTGCACATCCCTGGACACTATGGGGCAATTTAGCACAGCCAATCCACCCTAACCTCCACAACTTTGGACTGTGGGAGGAAACCGGAGCACCCAGAGGAAACCCCACGCAGACACAGGGAGAATGTGCAAACTCCGCACAGACAGTCGGTCAAGGCTGGAATCGAACTTGGGTCCCTGTCGCTGTGTAGTAGCAGTGCTAACCACTGAGCCACCATGCCACCTTGTCATGTCCTACCCTGGCAGTCTTTCTTTCGAAGTGGTTGGCTAGGGGCCGGAGCAAGGCTGCTGCAAAGTTTCCACATGAGGTCAAAAGTGACTTTGGTCCCTGTTGCTCGGGAATCGGTCATGGAGCTTCACGGTGGCTGTTGACTCCAGTGTTACATTTTGTGTATTATTACAAGGGCAAGTTGAAGGCTGGGAGTCCTTTGCCATATCTGCCGACTGTCAACATCCTGTGGATTACTGTTGACCAGAAACTCAACTGGACCCACCACATAAACACAGCGATTACAAGAGTAGGCCAGAGGCTGGGAATCCTGCGGCGAGTAACTCGCCTCCTGACTCCACAAAGCCTGTCCACCAACTACAAGGCACAAGTCAGGAGTGCTAAATACTGAGCCACTGTGCCACACTCTCTTAGCCTCTAGAAATCTATCCATCCCTTTCTTAAGTATATGCAAAGACTTGGTCTCTACAGCCTTCCGTGGTAGAGAATTCCACAGACTCACCACCCTCTGAGTGAAGAAATTTCACCTTATCTCAGTCTGAACTGACTCCCCAAAGCCCATCCACCATCCACAAGGCACAAGTCAGCAGTGTGAGGGAATACCATCCACTTGCCCTGGATGGAGACAGTTCCAACAACACTCAAGAAGCTCGACACGATCCAGGACAAAGCAGCCCCAGCTTTGATTGCTACCATATCCACAAGCATCCACTCTCTCCACCACCGACGCTCAGTTGCAGCAGTGTGTACTGCAAGATGCACTGCAGCAACTCACCAAGGCTCCTTAGCACCTTCCAAATCCACGACCACTTCCATCTAGAAGGACAAGGGCAGCAGATACATGGGAACACCACCCCCGCAAGTTCCCCTCTGAGCCACTCACCATGCTGACTTGGAAACATATTGGCCGTTCCTTCAGTATCACTGGGTCACAATCCTGGAACTCCCTCCTTGTGGGTATTGTGGGTCAATCTACAGCAGGTGGACTGCAGCAGTTCAGGGATGCAGCTCCCCACCACCTTCTCAAGGGGCCAATTAGGGATGGGAAATAAATGCTGGGCCCAGACAGCGACGCCCACATTCTCTGAGTAAATATTTAAGAAAAAGGTTTAAATCTGGTGATGATCATGTAGCTGTTTTGTGAGAGCTTGCTGTGCAGCAACTGGCTGTTGTGTCCCCCTCCATTTCATTGGCGAACACACTCGCATAAGTAACAGCCTTCATTGGCAGCAAAGCATGTTGGGAACTCATGAAAGGCATCGCATTAATGCAGTCAGGTGTCCTGCAAGCGTGTTTAAAATTAAAAGTAGCCCCTGCTTTTCTGTCATCCCCCTGTGTCTATCATTTCGCAGTTCATAGAATCCCTTCAGTGTGGAAGCAGGCCAGTTGGCCCATCGAGTCGACACCGCCCCTCCAAAGAGCATCTCACCCATATCCACACCCTAGCCTATCCCTGCGACCCTGCCTTTCCCATGGCTAACCCTCCTAGCCTATACACCCCTGGACACCTTAGCAATTTAACACAGCCAATCCGTCTTAACCTGCATATGTTTGGACTGTGGGAGGAAACCCACACAGACACAGGGAGAATGTGCAAACTCCGTGCAGACAGGCGCCCAAAGGTGGAATCGAACCTGGGTCTGGGTGGGAAGCTCTTTCGAGGGGCAGTGGGAGGAAACCCCGTGCAGTCACAGGGAGGATGTGCAAACTCCATGCAGACAGTTGCCCGAGAGTGAGATCGTACCCAGGTCCCTGGCGCCGTGAGGCAGCAGCGCTAACCACTGGGCCACCCTGGGACCATCTTTCGTCGTGTCCTTAGAAGTCTTCCTTCACTTCATTTTTCTCTTCCCTTGAGAAACCAGTGCACTCAGGTCTCTCCCAGGAATTGAACTGGTGATGTCCATTAGAGAAGGTTCTTCAGCTGATACAGAAGGATTGTCTGATGAGGAGAGGTCGAGTAGGTTGGGCCTGCACTCCATTGGAGTTTAGAAGAATGACAGGCAACCTTATTGAAACATACTGGATGGGTACATAGATAGGAAGGGTTTAGAGGGATATGTGCCAAATGATCGAAAATGAGACTGGATGAATTTAGGATCTCTGGTCGGCATGGACGAGTTGGACCGAAGGGTCTGTTTCTGAGCTGTGCACCTCTAGACTCTATGACTCTAATAAATGTTTGGAGGGATGTGGGCCAAATGCTGGCAAATTTAGGATATCTGGTCGGCATGGACGAGTTGGACAGAAGGGTCCATTTCTGCGCTGTACCTCTCTATGACTTCAAGTAATCATCAAAATCCATTTTAAAGATTGTGAGGTTTTCCTTCCTCAACCACCCTCCCAGGAGGTGAATTCAAAATCCCTGTCACCCTCTGGGTGTAAAAGGTTTTCCCTAAGTCCCCTCTGAAACCCCTGGCTTTCACCTTGCAATGATGCCCCCTTGTTAGTGGCCCTTCGACTGAGGGGAGCAGCTGCTTTCTCTTCACGCCATGCCCTGCTACTGATGGGGGTGGCAGCATTGGAAGATAAAATAACTTCCACTGCTCGCAAAAGTAATCTCTTTGAGTCCCCTGGGGAGTAGCAGTACTTCATTAATCTATTGCTTAAGATGTGCTTTTTTCTATCATGAAATATGCAGAAGCAAGACTTTATCTTTCTTGGATTTGCATTTTTTACTTATTACTCGTCGTGTAACTCCCTCCCGAGCATTCATTATGGCCTGTGTAACTCACTCACAATCATTCATCTCTCCTTATAATTCGACATGACTCTAGTAAGAAATGTTTAGAGGGATATGCTTTCACTCTCTCTCTCTCTCTCATTTTCCACATGTTTGACACTATGTAATTTGCTCCCCAGTTAAACTGCTGATCGACTCACATGGACATGGTACAGCTTTCCAACGTTCAAAGACAGTTCGGAGTAACTTTGCACAACGGGGCTCGGTATATTCTCATGGGCGTTCCCCACCCAGTCTGGCCCACGCAATTCCAGACTGCACTCCTAATTGCGCTGTGAACATGACCGAGCAAGCTGTCACTAAAGTGCTAGGCTGCTACAAAGACAGAAACTCATAAAATCCCTACAGTGTGGAAGCAGACCATTTTGTCCATTAAGTCTACAACCTAGCCTCCAAAGAGCATCCCACCCAGGACCCCACCCCTATCCCTGTACCCCTGCATTACCCATGGCTACACACACCAATCGTGCACATCCCTGGGCAGTATGGGACAATTTAGCACGGCCAACCCACCCTAACCTGCACATACCTGGACACTACAGGGCAATTTAGCACGGCCAATCCACCCTAATCTGCACTTCCCTGGACACTATGGGGTAATTTAGCATGGCCAATCCACCCTAATCTGCACTTCCCTGGACACTATGGGGCAATTTAGCACGGCCACTCCACCCTAACCTGCTCATCCCTGGACACCATGGGTCAATTTAACACGGCCAATCCATCCTAACCTGCACATCACTAGACACTATGGGGTAATTTAGCATGGCCAATCCACCTTAACCTGCACATCCCTTAAAACTATGGGGCAGTTTAGCACGGCCAGTCCACCCGAACCTGCAATTCCCTGGACACTACGTGGCAACTTAACATCACCAATCCACCCTAATCTGCAGTTCCCTGGCACTATGGGGCAATTTAGCACGGCCAATCCATGGTAAATAGTGACCCCCTTGTTCTATATTCTCCCACAAGAGGAAACATTCTCTCCCTATCCACCCGGTCAAAAACCCCCTCAGGATCTATATATTTTGATTAAGTCGTCTCTGACTCTTCTAAAGTTCAGAGGATTTGGGCACAAACCCCACTCCACCGTCGCCCTGAGCCACTTGAGGCCTACCTCGCCGATGCAGCTGCTGCCATCGGGTCTCATACTGGGTTAAAGAACAAAGACCACAGAAAATTACAGTACAGGAACAGGCCCTTTGGCCCTCCAAGCCTGCACCAATATGCTGCCCATCACAACTAACCCCCCCTCCGCCTTAGTGGGCACCATATCCCTCTATTCCCATCCTATTCATGCATTCATCAAGGTGCCCTTTAAAAGTCACTATAGTATCTGCTTCCACGACCTCCCCTGGCAGCGAGTTCCAGGTACCAACTCAGACCTAACTCACCTCCGCCGCAGCCGCCATGAGTCAGGTCTAGGCTCTCCCTGACGATGCGGAAGCTCCTCCCGTATCCATTCATTCTTTTCACTTCCTGTCTCTTTTTCCTCAACTGTGAAGCTGGGTTGGAAACCCGAGTGGATTTTGGCCTCAGTCGTGGCTTCCACACCAAGGAAAGACCATGAAGAGCCCACGGGCAGGCCACAGTTGGAATAGTGTGTGCAGTTCTGGTCTCCATACTATCGGAAGGATTGATCGGTCAGTGTTATTGTCACGTGTACCGAAATACAGTGAAAATGTTTCAGCAAGGATCTGTAGCTCGGGTTGTGGGTGAGGTTGTTGACTTGCTCACCGAGCTGGCTCGGTTTTCGTTCAGACATTATCGTCTCCATGCTAGGTGACATGTTACAAGCTTCATCGGAGGCCTCACTGATGATGTCACCCAGCATGGTGACGATAATGTCTGAAAGAAAACTGAACCAGCTCGGCGAGCAAGTCAACAACCCCATACAGTGAAAAGCTTTGTTTACGAATGGTACAGACCAGATCACAGCAAGTAAAGGATGTACAGATCAAAAAGACTAAGAGGCTCGCAGGTTATATTATTTGAGAAAAACCAAAAGAACTGCGGATGCCGTAAATCAGGAACAGAAACAGAAGTCGCCGGGAAAGCTCAGCGGGTCTGACAGCATCTGTGAAGAAAAAAATCAGAGTTAACGTTTCGAGTCCGCTGACCCTTCCTCAAAACTCAGTTTGAGGCTAGAGTCCATTTAACAGTCTGATAACGACCGGAAATAAACTGTACCTGAACCTGCTTGTGTGTGTGTTCAGGCTTCTGTATCTTCTGCCTGATGGAAGGGGTTGTAAGATGTGGTTGCACCGGGAGAGGGTTGCAGAGGAGATTCACCAGGACGATGGAGCGATGAAGAGAGGCTGGATAAGCTCGGGCTGTTTTCTTTGGAGCAGGGAAGGTTGATAGAGTGCCTGGATGGAGGTGTGTAAGATTACAAGTGGCATGGATGAGGTAGATAGAAAGGAGCTTAGCCGAAGGGTCAGTAACAAAGGGTGCATCATTTTAAGGTGAAAGGTAGGAGGTTGAGAGATGCTTTGAGGAGAAACAAATACTTTTTCTCCATGCAGAGGGTCTGGAATGTCCTCCCTGGCAGGATAGTTGAGTCAGGAAACCTCACCATCTTTTGTGGTGATTGTAATGAGGTCAGCCTGGTAGACCTCATAGGATATGAGTTCCCTGATTGAGGCTGTTAATCTGGTCCAATCAGGGAGCCCTGGCTGACAGATATAAACAGGAGAGTTAGAGGTACTGCTCACTCTGAGAGCTGGCTCTGAGAGAGCTGGATCCGAATCCAGGACTCTCCACGTGTGAATAAACAGTGATGGGATACTGGCGTCTGTGGAGTTATTCTCCAGAACAGAGAATGCTGGAGAAACTCACCAGAAGGTCCAATAAATTCACATTTCAGGTCCCTTCTTTGCAACTGATAGACATTAGGTAAAGATGGTATATACAGTCAGATTCATACAGCACGGAAACAGACTCTTTGGCCCAACCAGTCCATGCTGTCCATAGTCCTAAACTAAACTAGTCCCATCTGCCTGCGCTTGGCCCATATCCCTCCAAACATTTCTTATTCGTGTACTAATCCAAATGTCTTTTAAACATTGTAACTGTACCCACACCCACCACTTCCACTGGAAGTTCATTCCACACATGAGCCACCCTGTGTGTAAAAAGAAAATTGCCCCTCATGTCTTTTTTAAATCTTTCTCCTCTCACCTTAAACCTATGTCCCCTAGTCTTGAAATCCCCCACCCTAGGGAAAAGATACTGATCATTCACCTTATCCATGCCCCTCATGATTTTATAAACCTCCATAAGGCCACCCCTCAACTCGTACGCACCAGGGAAACAAGAGTGGGGGAGTAAGGATTGAGAGGATAGGTGGAAATGGAATCTATCTGCGGTTTTTTTTGTCTTTAAGTTTTAAAAGGTACTTGGATGAGCCTTTGAAATGTCAAAACCACCCCCCATCTCTGTCTTCGGCATATATGGGCTGGGATTTTTTTCAAAACCACAGGCCTAGTGTTAGACAGTGGGATTGATGTAGATTTAGTGTGGCTTGGGCGGTATGGGCTTGTTGGGCTGAAGGGCCTCCTCTCTGATGCTATGACTAAAGTGAACAGGAAAAGATGCAAGTTTGGCAGCTTCGGAAAATGAGAGTCCTGTCTTGAAATGGAGCCGTTAGCTAATAACCCATTTTATCACGAGTTTACAGTCTAGATTTCATTTCAAGATTCAAAAAGATGAAATCACTTATTAGAGAGCAAATTAAGTCAGAATCATGTCGGGATTGACTGTTCCCCAAAATGTTCACTTCATTCGTCAGTCATTTTTATTAAAATTCTCACCAGAAATACACCAGGGTATTGTTCCTCTACTCTCTTGTTTGCAATCAAGATAGACATCTTTCACTGTTTATTTACATTCAATGGTTGCTGTCGGTAACTACAGGGAGTTGGCAGTGTCACTGGAGTGATATTCCTGAGGCTGTAGAAATGTGGGCTCAAAATCCCACGACAGCTGGAAGCGTTGGATTCTGGGAATGTGCCAGAGCACCAGCAAGGCCATGTTCTTTGGGAACTGGGCCGACCGATCCCCTATGCCCTTTACCGAGTCAGGTTGGGCTACCTGAAGGTGCTGGGAATATGGTTGGAAGGGACCGGGATGTGTGCCAAAACTTGGGAGGAGCGCCTTGCCAAGGCGAGGCAGTAACTGGGCTTATGGGAGCCCCTGCTCCCTCTCCCTTGCGTGTAAAATCCTGGATCATCAGGTGTGAGGCGCCCTCTCTACGTGACACAGGTGGACCAATCCCTGAAACTGCGCCGTTGTGGTCACCCCAGCCATCTTCCACTTCATCTGGAGGTCTAAGAATGACCATGTGCACTGGGGCAACATGTACAAAGCTCTGGATAAGGTGGGGGGAGTGGAGTTGCGGGGGAAGGAAGTACCCAATGCTGTCCTCATCCTGAAGGCCTCCTTTGTATGTGGCAGCAAGAGCTGTGTGTAGACACCCCCATCCCCATTGGCAAATACCAAGTGTCTCTACGTACTGACGTTCTACCTGTCCCAGGTACTGCGAAGGATGGGACTGTCCTTGTTGCTGTAGAACTGTCCAAGCAGTTGGACATTCCATATCCCCTGCCCCTTTGAGGAGAAATTTGGAAATAAACATCTCTGGCCACAAGTCCATCAGGAAGTGGTCAGCACATAGACGAAACAGGGGGTAGGGTGGTCTCATTGAGACTTGTAGAATTCTAACAGGACTGTACAGGGTAGATGCAGGGAGGATGTTCCCAATGGTGGGTGTGTCTAGAACCAAGGGTCACAGTATGAGGATTCAGGGTAGATCATTTAGGATGGAGATGAGGAAACATTTCTTCACCCAAAGAGTGGTGAGCCTGTGGAATTCATCACCACAGGAAGTCATTGATGCCAAAACATTGAATGTATTCAAGAGGCAACTAAATATAGCACTTGGGGGCGAATGGGATCAAAGGTTATGGGGAGAAAGCAGGATTAGGCTATTGAGTTGGACGGTCAGCCATGATCGTGAAGAATGGCGGAGCAGACTGGAAGGGCCAAATAGCCTCGTCCTGCTCCTATCTCCTATGTTTCTACTTCTATGTCCTCGAGACCCTGCGGGAAAGCGAGAGTATGGATCCTGTCACGTGGTTCCCCGAGCAGACTATCAAAGTCATTTGGCAGAATGCCTCATTGCCAGAACTTTCCAACAAGGGCCAAGACATCGCTCGGCTGGTGGTGAGAAGGGAGTTGCCCACCACGTCCTGCGTGCACGCCCGGTCAGTCTGCACCACTGCTCGCTGCCCTTAAAGGTGTTGCGGTGGTGTGGGGTGTTGGAAGGGATGGTAGAGACCTCATCTCCTGCTGGGACTTGCCTTTGCAAAAGGAGTCTGGAGAGAGATGCAGTGGTTTTATTTGTCAAGGTTCGTCCCGAGCAGCTCTGTGATGCAGGACTCGGCGGTCTGGGACGCACACCGCACCTGGAGGACCGTCAACTCTGTGAAAGATGGTCTTTGGTCTGCCCGAAACATGTTGGTCTTCCAGAGCAAGGAGATGACCCCGACTGAGTGCAGCAGACTGGCACATTAAAGCTCCAGGACCATGTGCTGAGGGACGCACTAAAACTTGGGACGTCTGCTGCCAGGGTGCAGTGGGGAAAGACCAGCCTTTGAGGTCTTCCTGCCAAAGTTTAACAAGGATCTCTTAAGATCTGAGACCCCGCACCATTTCCCTTGAAAAAATATAACTTGGAGATAGCAAGAACCGCCGATGCTGGAGTCAGAGTCAATACAGTGTGGAGTTGGAGGAATACAGCAGGTCAGGCAGCGTCAGGGGAGCAGGAAGGTCAATGTTTCAGATTTGCACCCTTCATCAGGACTGCCAGGTGAATTAAGGATGAGGTTGTGGATAGGTCTGGGGTCTCGGCTAGTTCAGGAGGTCTAAAATTGGGGGTAAGCATGAGCAAGTTTGGTGTAGTTATGATCCTGGATGTCTAGGAGGGAGGAGAAAAAGCATTGGTTGAGGGTGTGGATCCAGCGTAGAATGAAAACTAGTAGAGGACCCTTGGGGATCTGGGAGAGAGAGGCTCTGAGCTGGGGTAGGGCTGACTGTAGTGCGAGAAGACGTTGACACATGGCTGTGAGCTGAGGATCTGCAGAGAAAGCCATTTCTGGAGGCTCTGAGTGTGCTGTAGATAATGGTTGTTGCGGTTTGGTCCAATTTGGGATGGTCTGAATGTTGTTTCGAGTCCATGGGGTACGAGCCCATGAATATAACTTGTTTCCCTACATGGTTAAAAAGTTCTGTTTGTTGCAACCGGACGGAACTCTGAGGAATGTCAAATCCCAAATGCTCATACTCTCGAAGGTCTGCACAGAACTGTTTCTGGACCTTTGTGCACACACTCACTGATAATTTATGAATGAGATATAGTTTTGCAGTGAAATAAACAAAACAATTGAGTTCTATTGTGGGAATACAGTGCAGTTTCAGGAAAAGTGAATCATTTCTGGCCTAGAAATGATGATGCTGAAAACACTGCGCAAGTTAGGAACAGAAACAGACCATTCTGCCCTCCAATAAGTCTATAAAATGGCTCTTCTGCCCCCAACAAGGGACTAATTTAGATATGAGGCTGTGACTGCTGAACATGGTTAAGGAGCCTCACTGTTTCTGAACGAAAAAAATGAGCAAATTCAGAGGGACAGGTTCGGTTTTTTTGGGACAGTGTGTGAGGTGATTGAAGGGCAGCAGCCTCTTTGGGCCAAATGGCCTACATTTGCTCCTATGCCTTGTGGTGTTATGGCAGAGCAAGCTTGTGATGGCACTGTGCATAGGAGGGATTGGTTTCACACTATTTCTCTGATAGAGAAGGGGTAACAAAGTGGTGAAGGAATGTCTGCTTCAGAAACGGTGGGTAAACAGCTTGGAGCTCCTTCAATGTTCTGTATAAATTAAACCAAAGAAGCATGAGTGGATGGAATCAGGCTCACACAGACCCAGGGATTTAGTTTTTGCTTTCAGTTGGAGTTTGCAGTTGCCTGTTGAAGCTGCTGGATAGCACTCTCTCTTCTGCTGCAGCTGAAACCTTGAGTTCTCTCTCTGCTGCTAGCTTCCTTCTGTAGGTGTTCCTTCTCCTGGACTGGATGAGATCGCAAGTGAGGGAAATTTGTTTTGCTGAATTTGCCTTTGCCAAGGGTGTGTTCATGGGATGCTACTATATTGGAACAGTTGACAATTACTAGCTAAATAATATATTATTTTGTTAAGCAGCTCAATAGAGCTAAAGTTAATAGAACATGGAACAGTACAGCAGAGTTACAGGCCCTTTGGCCCACGATGTTGTGCCGAAAATGACACCAAATTAAACTAATCCCTTCTACCTGCTCTTGGTCCATATCCCTCCATTCCTTGTATATTCATGTGCTTATCTAAAAACCCCTTAAATGCCCCGTTGTATCTGCCTTCACCACCACCCCTGGCAGCGTGTTCCAGACTCCTACTGCTCTCTGTGTAAAAATCTTGCTTTTCCCATCTCTTTGAACTTTCCCCCTCTCACCTTAAATGCACGAACCCTAGTATTAGACGTTTCACCTCTGGGAAAAAGATTCTGACCGTCAATCCTATCTGTGTCTCCCAAAATTTTATAAACTTCTGTCAGGTCTCCCCTCAGTCCTCTGCCGCTCCAGAGTTTTCCCAGCCTCTCCTTATAGCTCATACATGGTTCCAATTCAAATCATAGAATTCCAACAGTGTAGAAGTAGGCCATTTGGCCCATCAAGTGCACACTGACCCTCCAAAGAGCAACCCACCCAGACTCACAGCCTTATCTTATCCCTGTAACCCTGCATTTCCCATGGCTAACCCACCCTAACCTGCACATTCCTGAACACTATGGGACAATTTAGCATGGCCAATCCACCCTAACCTGCACATCCCTGGGCACTATGGGACAATTTAGCACGGCCAATCCACCCTAACCCACACATCCCTGGGCACTATGGGACAATTTAGCACGGCCAATCCACCCTAACCTGCACATCCCTGGGCACTATGGGGCAATTTAGCACGCCAATCCACCCTAACCTGCACATCCCTGGACACTATGGGTCAATTTAGCATGGCCGATCCACCCTAACCTGCACATCTTTGGACTGTGTGGAAGGAAACCGGAGCATCCGGAGGAAACCCACACAGACATGGGGAGAATGTGCAAACTTCACACAGTCGCTCATGGGAGGAATCAAACGTGGGTCCCTAGCACTGTGAGGCAACAGTGCTAATCAATTTTGTTGGTTTGGATTTTAAGCCTGGTAGACGAATAAAGTGTGTTTTGCTTAAAGCCGAATAGTTTGACCAATTGGGTCACATCCGGAACACAGAGCATTACACTTGCCTTTAAATGAAATTAAAAGTTAAGGACTAGGCTATCTCCTTGATAGCTTTGAGAAGGGGGTCTGGTCTGGTCCATAACAAGCTTGAGTGACTGATTGACCTATTCCTGCTCCTGATACATAAGTTAGGATTTTGCAAACTGAGTGCATTACGGTGAATTTAATATGTTTGGACTTTCAGAAGGCATTAGATAAGGTATCACCCATTAAGCTACTTAGTAAGATAAGAGCTTACTGTGTTGGAGACAGTGTATTAGTACAGATAGAAGGCTGAAAGTTGGGATAAGGGTTTTCGGGATGGTATTCTGTAACTATAGTGGAGTAGTGCAAGGATCAGTGTGGGTGGGGGGGTGCAATTATCTATTTTATATCTAAATACCTTAGATTGACCTTAGAAAGGGAATGTACTGTAGACAAGTTTGCAGGTGATACAAAAACTGGGTGGGAATACTAGTTGTGAGGATGACACAGAGCATAAAGGGCTATAGACAGGTTAAAGTGAGTGGGTAAAAACTTGGCAGATAGAATATAATGTGGGGAAATGTGAGGTTATGCACTTTGGCAGGAAGAATAGAGTCATAGAGATGTACAGCACAGAAGCAGACCGTTTGGTCCAACTCGTCAGTGCCGGCCAGATATCCGAAATTCATCTCGTCCCATTTGCCAGCATTTGGCCCATATCCCTCTAAACCCTTCCTATTCATGAACACATCCAGATGCCTTTTAAAGGATGTCATTGTACTAGCCTCCGCCACTTCCTCTGGCAGCTCATTCCGTACACGCACCGTCCTCTGTGTGAAAAAGTTACTCCTTAGGTCCCTTTTAAATTTTTCCCCTTTCACCTTAAACCAATGCCCTCTAGTTTTAGACTCCCCCACCCTAGGGAAAAGACTTGACTATTTATTCTATCTGTGCCCCTCATGATTTTATATACTTCTATAAGGTCACCCCTCAGACATCGATGCTGCAGGGAAAATAGCCCCAGCCTATTCAGCCTCTCCCTATAGCTCAAACCCTCCAACCCCGGCAACATCCTCGTAAATCTTTTCTGCACCCTTTCAGTTTTAGCAACAATTTTTCCTCCAGCAGGGAAACCAGAACTGAACACAGTATTCTAGAAGTGGCCTAACCAATGTCCTGTACAGCCGCAACATGACCTCCTAACTCCTATACTCAGTGCACTGCCCAATAACGGCAAGCGTACCAAACACTTTCTTCACCGCCCTGTCGACCTGTGACTCCACTTTCAAGGAACTATGGACCTGCACCCCAAGGTCTCTTTGTTTAGCAACACTCCCCAGGGCCTTACCATTAAGTGTAGAAGTCCTGCCCTGATTTGCCTTTTCAAAATGCAGCACCTCACATTTCTCTGAATTAAATTCCATCTGCCACTCCTCAGCCCATGAGTCCATCTGATCAAGATCCCTTTGTACTCTGAGGTATCCTTCTTCATTGTCCACTGCATCTCCAATTTGAGTGTCATCCGCAAACTTATTAACATAACTCCTATGTTCACATCCAAATCATTTATATAAATGACAGAAAGCAGGGAACCCAGCATCGATCTTTGCAGCAATCCACTGGTCACAGGCCTCCAGTCCGAAAAACATCCCTTCACCACCATCCTCTGCCTCCTATATTTGAGCCAATTTTGTATCCAATGGCTACTACTCCCTGAATTCCATGTGATCTAACCTTGCTGACCAGTGTACCATGGGGAACCTTGTTGAACACCTTACTGAAGTCTATGTAGATGACATCCACCGCTCTGCCTTCATCAGTCCTCTGTCACTTCTTTTAAAAACTGAATCAAGTTAGTGAGACACGATTTCCCAAACACAAAGCAATGTTGACTATCCATAATCATTCCTTACGTTTCCAAGTGCATATAAATCCTATCCCTCCGAACCCCTCCAACAACTTATTCACCACTGACATCAGGCTCGCTGGTCTATAGTTCGCTGGCTTTTCCTTACCACCTTTCTGAAATAATGGCACAATATTAGCCACCCTCCAATCTTCAGACGCAACACCTGTGGCCATCAATGGTATAAATATCTCAACAAGTGGCCCAGCAATCACTTTCCTGGCTTCCCAAAGAGGTCTAGGGAACACCCGATCATGTCCTGGGGATTTATCCACCTTTATTCATTTTAAGACATCCAGCACCTCCTCCTCTGTGACGTAGACACTTTTCAAGATATCAGTGGAGGATCTGAATATTATTTATATCGAGAGAGACTACAGAACAGAGGGATTTGAAAGTCCATGAATTGCAAAAGACAAGCATCCAAGTTGAATATGTCACAGGGAAGGCAAATACAATGTTGTCCTTAATTTCAAAGTGTAAGAGTTGGGAAGTTTTGCTAAGGCACTGGTCAGAGCACAGCTGGAATTCTGTGAACGGTTTTGGGGCCCCATATCTTAGGATGGTTCAGTCGGCTGATCCTGTATATGGAAGGACTGTCATATGAGAAGTTGAGTATGTTGGGCCTGTACTCTTTGACTAAGGAAAGATATGCTGGCACTGGAGACAGTCCAGTAAGGTCATGGCTGATCTGATTTTCCTCCACTCCACTATCCTTTATAACTGTCGATTCACTCAGTAACAGGGTGGATACTGTGAGGTTACTTTTCCTCCCTGTCACCCCCTGCCACACAATAACTAGAGAGTGGTCACAGTCTCGACATAAGGGCTCAGCCATGGCAGAGGCGATGGCCTAATGGTGTTATCACTGGACTGTTAACCCAGACACCCGCATCATGTTCTGGGGACCTGGGCTCAAATCCCACCACGGCACACGGTGAAATTTGAATTCAATAAATATGTGGAATTAAGAATCTAATGATGACTGTGAATTGATTGTTGGGGAAAAACCCATCTGGTTCACCATATCCTTTAGGGAAGGAAACTGCCATCCTTACCTGGTCTGGCCTACATGTGACTCCAGACCCACTGCAATGTGGCTGACTCTTAACTGCTGTCTGGGCAATTAGGGATGGGCAATAAATGCCAGCAACGCCCTCATCCCATGAATGAATAAAGGAAAAAACAATTTTTGAACTGAGGAGAAAATAGAACATAGAACATAGAACATTACAGCGCAGTACAGGCCCTTCGGCCCTCGATGTTGCGCCGACCTGTGAAACCAATCTGAAGCCCATCTAACCTAGACTATTCCATTATCATCCATATGTTTATCCAATGACCATTTAAATGCCCTTAAAGTGGGCGAGTCTACTATTTTTGCAGGCAGGGCATTCCACGCCCTTACTACTCTCTGAGTAAAGAACCTACCTCTGACATCTGTCCTATATCTATCACCCCTCAATTTAAAGCTATGTCCCCTCGTGCTAGCCATCACCATCCGAGGAAAAAGGCTCCCACTGTCCACCCTATCTAATCCTCTGATCATCTTGGATGTCTCTATCAAGTCACCTCTTAACCTTCTTCTCTCTAACGAAAACAGCCTCAAGACCCTCAGCCTTTCCTCATAAGACCTTCCCTCCATACCAGGCAACATCCTGGTAAATCTCCTCTGCACCCTTTCCAATGCTTCCACATCCTTCCTATAATGCGGTGACCAGAACTGTACGCAATACTCCAAGTGCGGCTGCACCAGAGTTTTGGGTGTCTTTTTGGCAGTTCAATGCAAAGTTTATTCAACTGCAGTGGCTTTATAGGGCAGTTATGATCCAGCTGCATCGCTGTGGGGTCTGGAGTCACATGTAGACTGTTTAATGTCTGAGACAATGCATCGTGCTGCTTGTTAGCATCTTTATTTAAGATTAAGGCAAATAGGTGGTTAGTTATTAATTATCGTCACAGGTAGTCAGGGTAGTGAAGAAGGCGTTTGGTACGCTTGCCTTTATTGGTCAGTGCATTGAGTATAGGAGTTGGGAGGTCATGTTGTGGCTGTACAGGACATTGGTTAGGCCAGTTTTGTAATATTGCGTTCAATTCTGGTCTCCCTGCTACAGGAAAGATGTTGCTAAACTTGAAAGAGTTCAGAAAAGATTTACAAGGATGTTGCCAGGTTTGGAGTGTTAGAGCTGTAGGGAGAGGCTGAATAGCTTGGGGCTATTTATCCTGGATCATCAGAGGCTGAGGGGTAACCTTACAGAGGTTTATAAAAACATGAGGGGCATGGATAGGGTGAATAGCCAAGGTCTTTTTCCCCAGGGTAGGGGAGTCCAAAACTAGAGGGGCATAGGTTTAAGGTGTGAGGGGAAAGATTTAAAAGGGACCTGAGGGGCAAGATTTTCACGCAGAGGATGGTGCATGTATGGAATGAGCTGCCAGAGGAAGTGGTGGAAACTGGTACAATGACAACATTTAAAAGGCATCTGGATTGGTACATGATTGGGAATGGATTAGAGGGACATGGGCCAAATGCTGACAAATGTGACAAGATTGATTCAGGATATCTGGTTGGCATGATGAGTTGGATCGAAGAGTTTGTTTCCACCCTGTACAATTCTATGACAATGACTCTATTAATTTAGGATATCTGGTTGGCATAGATGAGTTTGACCGAAGGGCCTGTTTCTGCTACAACGCTGTGACTGTATAACTGGAGAGGCTTCGTACGTGCAGTTATGATCCAGCTGCATCGCCGTGGGGTCTGGAGCCACATGTAGACCGTGTAATGTCTGAGTCATTGCATCGTGCTGCTCATTAGCATCTTTATTTAAGATTAAGGCAAATAGGTGGTTAGTTATTAATTATCATCGCACCTATAAATTGGAAGCATCTGCCACATGGAGATGATGGGGAGATGGGAGGCGTCAAACTGAGGTAGTCGATAGATACCCTGCGCAAGATGAAAAGATCTCTTTAGCTCAGTTTCAATCGCACAGTCTAACTTGCAGAATTATTTGGCTAGACAGATAGATTTTCAGTTTAACCAAATAGACAATCAATGATAATTTTACGGTCACCCTAACTGAGACCCATCTTGACTCTGGGTTCATTAATCAATTTCATTTAAATTCCACAAGATGTGTGCTGGATTTGAACCTGTCTCCCCTAAGCATTAATCTGGGTCACTTGATGACTGGCCCATTCATGTCACCGTTCCGTCTTCGCTGTGTATCCATCTGTGCCCACCCATGGTTAATTTACTCTGAAACAATCCAGAGGCCGGAAGGAGACCATTCAGGCGCATTGAGCCTCTGCTCGTTCTCAGAAATGTCAATAACCTTCAGCCCCATCCTGAGAAAACTCCCCATTCTCTTATTTTTACCTCAGTGCATTCTAAATATTTTTCTTTATTCATTAATGGGATGAGGGCATCACTGGCTAGGGCAGCATTTATTGCCATTCCCTAATTGCCCAGAGGGCAGTTCAGAGTCAACCACATTGCTGTGGACCTGGAGTCACATAAAGGCCAGACCAGGTAAGGATGGCAGCTTCCTTCCCTAAAGGACATTAGTGAACCAGATGTGTTTTTCCGACAATCGACAATGGTTTCATAGACTCTTCATTCCAGATTTTGTTTTTTACTGAATTCGAATTCCACCGTTTGCCGTGGTGGGATTTGGACCCAGGTCCCCAGGGCGTTATGCAGGTCTCCATATTAATAGTCCAGCGATAATACCACTAGGCCACTTTCTCCCATTGAATGGCAAAGCAGGTTTGAAGGGCCAGATGGCCCACTCCTGCTCCCATTATCCACCTTTCCACCTTTCTTTGTGTCTGAATGAGTGGAATACCTGCTCCCCACCCCCAACATCACGACCCTCCTACCACGCTTTGGCGTCTCTGATCTCCGGCCTCTGACCTTCTCCTCCCTGATCAGAACTTGAGGAAAACTCACTTGTGTCGTGGCTCAGTTTCAAAGTTAACACCCCGAAACTGTCCGACCTATCTTCGGGGTTCAGTCACTCTCCCGCACGCGCGAGCATTAAGAGTTAACTGGGTACGATGAGACTTGAAAAGATTTGTGACTCACTGTTGTGTGCTGTGGGTGTAGGACAGAATTATATTATCAAACCTTATCTGCCATACGGCGTACTTGGCTCCACATAAGTTTCATTTACCATGGTTTCTATTTTTGGTTAAGAATTGAGTACATAAGGGGTCCCTCATTGGTAAATGATAATTTTAAGAACAACACAAGCTGATCCGTGCAGCTCTGTCCTGCTTTATGTTTTGGTACCTTGTATATTTTCTTCATTCGCTCTCAAGATGTGGGTTCCACTGTTTGGTGCAGCTGGGTCTCTCTCCCAACCTCTCTCTCTCTCTCTGTCCACCTATCTGTGCGTCTAGAAGGGCTCATCTCTATCCATGCTAACGTCTCCTTTCTGAGCACTTCTTTAAGCCCGTTTTGCATCAGACGTGAGCATCTGATTTCTCTCCACAGAAGTCACCAGACCTGCTGAGCTTTTCCAGCAATTTCTGTTTCTGTTTCACACTAACGTGTGCTGGAGAGATTGTCCCTGTGGGGGAGACCGGGGTCTGTATTCTACACAAGACTCAAAGAATGGGAGGTGACCCCTTTGACGTGAGCAAAGTTCTGGTTGGGTTGAATAGGGGGCACACAGAATGGAGGTTCCACACAAACCCCTCCCGGCTGAGCTTGGGCAGGGGAGTGTAGAACCAGCAGACACAGTCACAGAGTAAGGAGCAGGTCTTGTGGGACTGAGATGGGGAGGAATCAGAGGGGGTCGGGTTGGGAAAACTTTGGTATTCTCCAGCTTTCAGAGGGTAGCCTTTGAGAATGTGCACTACATAGGTTAAAGATGTTGAGGGATAGCACTGGGAAATGGAATTGAGCTACATCACCCGTGCTCTCACTGAGTGGTGCAGTAGGCTTGTTGGGCTGAATGGCCTATTTCCTGTGTTCTTGTGACCAGACGTAGAATGTGGAGCAAAGGAGCAGGCCATTTGGCCCACCTACTTGTTTCTGTTCCACACCAGCATCTTCTCACCCTTTCTTCACCTCCCCCTCCACCCCCTCCCAGCACCCCATCCCTGCCCTCTCCATGTGATTTGATTTATCATTGTCACATGTACCTAGGTACAGAGAAAAGTTTTGTTTTGTGCACAGTACAGGCAGGTCATACCATACAAAGTGCATTAGGGTAATAGAGCAGAGAGAGGAATACAATGTTACAGCTGCGGAGAAGGTGCACAAAGAGCGAGATCAACATTATATTTAAAATTTGACAGGTCCATTCAGAAGTCTAACAACGACAAGGAAAAGCTGTTCTTGAATCTGTTGGTCCATACGTTTAAGCTTTTATACCTTCTGCACAATGGAAGAGGTTGGAACAGATTATAACCGGGATGGGAGGGGTCTTTGATGATGTTGGCTGCCTTCCCGAGATAGGGGAAAGGGTAGATGGAGTCAGTGAATCGGAGGCTGGTTTGTGTGATGGTGTGGGCTGTGTTTACAACTCTCTGTAATTTCTTACGGTTCTGGGCAGAGCAGTTGCCATACCAAGCCATGATGCACCCAGATAGAACACTTTCTATGGTGCATCTGTTAAAGTAGGTGAGAGTCCTTATGGAAGTGCTGAATTTCCTTAGTCTCCTGAGGAAGAAGAGATGTTGTGCTTTCTTGACCATCACATCTACATGGGTGGACCAGGACAGATTGTTGGTGATCGTCACTCCCAGGAACGTGACACTGTCAACCATCTAAACCTCATCCCCATTGATGCAGATAGGGGTGTGCCCCTCCATTCCACTTCCTGAAGTCAATGACCAGTTTCTTTGTTTTGCTGACATTGAGGGAGAGATTCTTATCATTACACCGCATCACCAAGAAGTCTATCTCTCTCCTGTATTCTGTCTCGTCTTTATTTGATATCCGGCCCCACAACGGTGGTGTTGTCAGCGAACTTGTAGATGGAGTTTGGATGAAATTTGTCATGAGTGTACAGGGAGTACAGTAAGGGGGCTGAGTACGCAGCCTTGCAAAGCACCTGTGTTAAGGATTATCATGGAGGAGGTGCTGTTGCCTATCTTCAATGATTGCGTTCTGTAGGTCTGGAAGTGGAGGATCCAGTTACAGAGTGCAGAGCAGAAGCCTAGGTCTCAGAGTTTGGAGAACACACTCGGTGTGAGGCTCTGTCCAGAAAGGGGGTGTCACCACCTTCACCAGCTCCCTCTGATCGACTGCCCCTCCCTTTCTAATCAACCCACCCCCTCTGTTAGTTGGCACCGAAGCTGTTTTGCAAAGTCTCTCCTCTCTTGGTGGGGGTATCTATATTTGGGCAGAGGTGGAGTTGGGACTGAGTTGGGGCCGTTGGATGGCGGTTGCGGGGGGAGTGTATCAATTCAGTGGGCCAAGGGGTCTCCCTTTAGGTTGTCCTGTTCCGCCACACCATCACAAACTGGAGGAGTTCTGTCCATGCACCCACTCGCCCTGTGTGAGAGAGAAAGAGTGCGTGTGTACTTTTTTAATTCATTCACAGGATGTGGGTTTCACTGGCCAGGCCAGCATTTATTGTCTATCCTTAATTACCCACAGGGTTGTTAAGAGTCAACCACATTGGTATAGGTTTGGAGTCACATGTAGGCCGAGACCAAATAAGGGTGGCAGTTTCCTTTACTAAAGGACGTTAGTGACCCAGATGGATCTTTATGACAATTGACAATAGATTCACGGTCGTCATTAATTCCAGATTTTTACTGAATTCGATTTTCAATATCTGCTGTGGCGGGTATTGAACCCAGCTCCTCAGAACAATTAGCTGGGTTTCAGTCTTATGATAGTACCATTTGTGTGAGTGTGTGTGTACGTGTGTGCATGTGTGTGTGTACATGTGTGCATGTGTGTGTGTGCAAGAGTGTGTACGTGCATGTATGAATGCGTGTGTATGTGTGTGCGTGTTTGTGTGTGAGACTGTGTGTGTGTGTGTGTCTGTGTGTGTGCGTGTGAGAGTGTGTGTGTGTGTGTTTGTGGAGCGGATAAATTTCAAGAAGGAATTCGACAGTTATTTGAAAAGGAAGAACATGTGGCAGGATTGTGTTGAGCGATACCCACATGTCCGAGCTAGCACATAAACAATGGGCTCAATGACCTCTTTCTGTGCTGTAACTATCCCTACATGTCACAGTTGTCCAACTCAACAAGACCTTGCAGTGATCTAAGAGTTAAATGCAATAGATTCCTTTTCCAGACCTGAAATCTTTTAAAACAGAATTCGAATGAAACTTAAGAATTTCCTCATCATTCCTTTGCAGTTCTTCCTCATTCCATTAATCTTTGCATCAGACCTCTGTACTTCACACAGGCAGATGACAGAATAAAATTAATTTCTCGTCTGTCTCGCAGCCTGCAGCCAGATCTCACACGATCAGGACGATGGTAATTCTCTTTGTTATTTTTGTTCACTCATGAGACGTCAGTGTCTCTTCCTAGGCCACCACTTATTGCCTCCTTGAGAAGGTGGGTGTGAGCTGCCTTCTTGAACCGCTGCAGTCCTTGTGCTGTGGGTAGACCCACAATGCCCCTTAGGGAGGGAATTCCAGGATTCTGACCCAGCGACACTGAAGGAACGGCTGACATATTTCCAAGTCAGGGTGGGGAGCGGCTCAAAGGGAAACTTGCTGGGGGTGGTGTTCCCATGTATCTACTGCCAATGTCCTTCTAGATGGCGGTGGTCGTGGGTTTGGAAGGTGCTGTCTAAGGAGCGTTGGTGAGTTGCTGCAGTGCATCTTGTAGATGGTACACACTGCTGAAACTGAGCGTCGGTGGCGGAGGAAGTGGATGTTTGTGGATGTGGCGCCAATCAAAGCTCTGTTCTGGATGGTGTTGAGTTTCTTGAGTGTTGTTGGAGCTGCCCCCATCCAGGGGCCAGTGGGGAGTATTCCCTCACACTTATGACTTGTGCCTTGTCGATGGTGGACAGGCTTTCAGGAGTCAGTTCAGACTGAGATAAGGTGAAATTTCTTCACTCAAAGGGTGGTGAGCCTGTGGAATTGTCTACCACAGAAGCCTGTGGAGGCAAAATCACTGAATATACTTAAGAATGAAATGGATAGATTTCTAGTGTTATGTTGGGGGTGGGGTGGGGGTGTGACGTGGTGGCTCAGTGGTTAGCACTGCTGCCTCACAGCATCAGGGATTCAGGCTCAATCCCACCCTCGGGCAACTGTCTGTGTGGAGTTTGCACATTCTCCCTGTGTGTGCGTGCGTTCCCTCTGGGTGCTCCATTTTCCTTCCACAGTCCAAAGAAGTGTAGGTTAGTGTCAATTGGCCATGCTAAATTTCCCCATAGTGCCCAGGGATATGCAGGTTAGGGTGGATTCGCCCATAGTATCCAGGGGTGTGCAATCAGGGTGGGTTAGCCATGGGGAATGCAGGGTTACAGGGATAAGGTGGGGAGTGATGGTGGTCTGCATGGGATACTGTTCAAAAGGTCACTGTGGACATGATGGGCCAAATGGCCTGTCTCCACACTGTGGGGATTCTATGGTTCGCATGCACAGATCTTTTCCAGAGTTGAGGATAAGACTACATTTGTAGTAAGTATAATGCTGTGAATGATGACAATTTCTATTTAGACACCTATGCTCAGCAAGGTGGAGGTGATGGTTTAGTGCTATTATTGCTGGACTATTAATCCAGAGACCCAGATAACATTCTGATAACCCAGATAACCCAGGTTCGAATCCCACCACAGCAGATGATGGAATTTGAATTCAATAAATACCTGGAGTTAAGAATCTATTGATGACTGTGAATCCATTGTCAATTGTCAGAAAAACCCATCTGGTTCACTAATGCCCTTTAGGGAAGGAAACTGCCATCCTTACCTTGTCTGGGCCTACATGTGACTCCAGACCCACAGCAATGTGGTTGACTCTGAACTGCCCTCTGGGCAATTAGGGATGGGCAATATATGCAGCCTGGCCAGCGATGCCCTCATTCCGGGAATGAATAAAGAATAAAGTGGTTCCAGTCAGAGTGCTATTAAACAGACAGAAAGCGCTGGAGAAACTCAGCAGGTCTGGCAGCAACTGTGGAGAGAGAAAGAGAGTTAATGTCTCCAGGTCTGGTGACCCTTCTTCAGAAGTGAAGGAGGAGTTTAAAAAAGGGGTGGGTTCTTTGGGAAAGAGGTTGTGGGGGGACGACAGGGGGACCAACAACCAAGGTCTGGGAAAGGTCACAGTAGAGGGGCCTTTTGTGGCGCAGTGGTAATGTCCCCATCTGTGGGCCAAGACACATGGGCACAAGTCACACCTTCTCCAGAAGTGCGTCGTAACATCTCAAAACAGGTTGGTTAAAAATATCTCCCAGGATTATTAGGACGTAGCATGCTTGCCTTTATTGGTCGGGGAAGTGAGTACAAGAGTCATGATGTCATGTTGCAGCTTTATAATGCTTTGAATAGGCCTCACTTAGAGTATTGTGTTCAGTTCTGGTCGCCACATTACAGGAAGGATCTGAAGGCTTTGGAGAGGGTGCAGAAGAGGTTTACCAGGATGCTGCCTGGATTAGACGGTAAAAGCTATAAGGAGAGGCTGGAAAAGCTTGAGTTGTTTTCTCTGGAGCAGTGGAAGCTGAGGGGAAACTTGATAGAATTTTATAAAATTATGCGATGCATAGCTAGGGTTGACGGTCAGAATCTTTTTTCCCAGAGGTGAAATGTCTAATACTAAGGGGCATGCATTTAAGATGGGAGGGGGAAAGTTCAAAGGAGATATGAGGTACGCACTGCCAGGGGATGGTGGTGGGGGCAGATACGATAGGGGCATTTGAGGGGCTTTTAGATAAGCACACAAATATGCAAGGAATGGAGGGATATTGACTTAGGGTAGGCAGAAGAGATTAGTTTAATTTGGTGTCATGTTCGGCACAATATTGTGGGCTGAAGGGCCTGTTCTTGTGCTGTACTATTCTATGCTCTATTTTTTATGTTCTGTGACGTGTGGGATCAAAGGTGCTTTGAGGAGAGAGTTGAAATGGGCCTCAATGCTTTCTGTTCCTTATTGAAGATGGCGATGAGGGGGGAGAATGCACGATGGTGGCAAAATTTGCAGATGACAGGAAGATAGTTTGGAAAGTATGTTGCAGAAATGTGGGCAGATATAAGTAGGCTGAGTCAGTGGGCATAAGTCTGGCACATCGAGTATAATGCGGGAAAATGTAAAAATATTCACTTTGGCAGGAAGGATAAGAAAACAAAGCAGAGGCTTAATTAACTGGAGGACCGCTGTGGAGCTCCCAGGTGCAGAGGGATCTGGGTGTCCTGGTGCAGGAGTGACCAAAAGTTATGTTGCAGAAACAGGACTAATCAGGAGGCTAATGGAATGCTCACCTTTTCATCAACAACAGCAAAATGAAAGGAGCTGGTCATTGACTTCAAGAATACAATGGGAGCTGGGTTATGGAGGGAATGGGGTTACAGAGGGAGTGGGTTTACAGAGGGAGTGGGGTTACAGAGGGAGTGGGGTTACAGAGCGAGTGGGGTTACAGAGGGAGCAGAGTTACAGAGTGAGTGGGGTTACAGAGGGAGCGAGGTTACAGAGGGAGCGGGGTTACTTAAGGAGTGGGGTTACAGAGGGAGTGGGATTACAGAGGGAGCGAGGTTACAGAGGGAGCGAGGTTACAGAGGGAGTGAGCAGAGGGAGTGGGGTTACAGAGGGCATGGCTTGCTGTTTGAATGGTTAGCACTGCTGCCCCACTGTGCCAGATACCCAGGTTTGATTCCAACCTCGGGCGACTGTCTGTGTGGAGTTTGCACGTTCTCCCTGTGTCTGCGTGGGGTTTCCTCTCGGTGATCCGGTTTCCTCCCACAGTCCAGGCATGTGCAGATTCACCAGGGGAAATGCAGAGTTACAGGAATAGGGTATGGGGGTGAATCTGGGTGGACTGCTCTTTGGAGATTCGGTGTGGACTTGTTGGGCTGAATGCACACTGTAGGGATTCTTTGAAATACAGAGGGGATGGGTTTACACAGGGAACAGGGTTACAGTGAGAATGACATTACACTGAAGGCCATATGCCAGAGAAAGCCTCCTTTCAGAAGCTTAGCGATGACACAATGAGTACAGACAGCGATGTTGTAAAGACATGAGAATTTTCCCACCAGCTCTCGTAGCCTGGTGCTGCTTTTCTGCTCAGGTTGTTTATATCCACATGTTAATTGCCATCAGACTGGGGTCATACCCCAGGCTCTGCGTTAATCCAGGCAAAGTGTTCAAGAGAAAGAAAGCTAAACATAGTATCATGCCTGAGACCCATTGACTAGAACACGATAACACAGTGACTGCAGACGGCTGCCAAACTGCACAGTTCTGAGCGTTTTGAATATGACAGTTGCACAGTGGATGTCAATGTGTCAGTGTCTTCAAAGCAAACAACCATTTAATTCCTGACATCAGTCGCTCCTTCCTCTAGCGTAGTAGGCTCAAAAAAATGATTCTCTCAAACATAATCATTGTTGTCTTGGCTGCTGTGGTGTAGTTCGATTACAGTGTGACTTAGCTAGCAAGCAGCTTCATAATCCAGCACCTTTCATATGTAGAATTGCAAATTGATTCCGAGTAAAATCCCCAGCTCTGAAATTGAGTTTGTGTTTACCTTGAAGAAACCAAAATGTTGGAACACGGATTATTAAGAAAATATTCAGTTCTTTCTTGACTAACTTAGTTGGCTTCATCCTTGTCTGCATTTGATACACGTGCCCATTCATTTAATCTGTAAATGTCTTTGTTGGTGAGGCCACTTTTGGAATACTGCATTCAATTCTGGTCTCCCTATTATACGGAAGACATTGTGAAACTGGAAAGGGTGCAGAAATAATTTATAAGGATGTTGTCAGGGTTGGAGGGTTTGAGCTATAGGGAGAGGATGAATAGAATCACAGAATCCTTATAGTGTGGAAACAGGCCATTTGGCCCATTGAGTCCACACCAACCCTTCAAAGAACATCCCACCCAGACTGTGTCTGTGTGGGGTTTCCTCCTGTCATCCAAAAATGTGCACGTTAGAGTGGATTGTCTAAATTGCTCCATCGTGCGCAAGCTGGGGAGGTGGTGGTTTAGCCATGGGGAATGCAGGGTTACAGGGATAAGGTTGGGGGGAAGTGGCGGTACTGGGTGGGAAGCTCTTTGGAGGGTCGGCGTGGGCTTGATGGGCCGAGCGGTCTGCTTCCACACTGCGGGGGATTCTGTGATTCTAAGCTGATGGCAGGGAAAGAGTTAAGGTGAGTTGCCTTCGCTTCAGCCGAAGAGGACAAGACAGGAGATTAATTTCTGGTGATGGGGAATGAGATCCTTTGGAATCTATCTGAAAGCGCTTGTCAGCTCTGCTGTTAAAGTTACTTTAAAATCATTTTAATAGATGCAAGACCATGCTGGGTGACACAGGTGTTGATAATTAACTTTAATTCTTTGGGTCTCTCTTCTTCACAGTAATTGGCAATAATTAAATCTGCCATAATTAGGTGTCATTGTCATGTAAATATATGCACAGAGTACCATTAGTGCCTTCCTCTCCACTCACTTCCCCTCTCTCCCTCCCCCTCCTCGTCTGCCTTCAGGACATTTTCGATGCACCCCTTTTGTTTCAGAGATGTTAGGCCAGGCCTCAGTGCGGCCCAGTCAGAGGAAGCCTGAAAGGAAAGGCCTCAGGCCTGACAGAGGCCGGTTGGCGTTACTTTACACCCATTCGGGCAGTTGTCTAGCCACCTGCAGTGGTCCTTAGGTAGGATAAGCCCCCAGTTGGAGAAAAGGGGGGCTTTGAGATTTTAGGGTAATTGCAAAATTTTGTTTCTTGGCCACGCTGTCATCAACTCTACCAGGTGCTGTAACATAGCAACCGTGGCATCCAGCTTGATTCCATCACTCGATGGAGCGAAAGGCCATTGAGTTAAAGAGTGGGCACTCTCCGTTTGTCGTGTCTGTGTCATTGGGCTGGTAATCCTGGGGCCAAAGTTCTGCGGTCGTGGGTTCAAGTCCCACCACCCCCCTCCCATAGGAAGATATTAGGTTTTGAATTAAACTTAATAAAGGAGGCTGGTCTAATGATGATTGTGCAACCATTCTTGTGAGGAGAAAAAGACCCATCTGGTTCACTAATGCCCCTTTAGGGGCAGGGGAGATCTATTGCCCTTACCAGCCTGGGCCTACGTGGGGCATCAGACCCCGCGGCGATGTGGTTGACTTTTAACCTTCCCTGTGGACTGGGCCAAGTGAGTCGCTCAGTTCAAGGGGCAATTAAGGATGGGCAATAGCCAATGATACCCTAATTGTGTGCAGTTTTGGGCTCCATATCCCAGGAAGGATGTACTGGCCCTGGAACAGGTTCAGAGAAGGTTCACGAGATTGGTCCCAGGAATGAAAAGCTTAACATATGAGGCACGTTTGAGGACTCTGGGACTATACTCATTGGAGTTTAGAAGGACGAGGGGGGATCTAATTGAAACTTACAGAATACTGATTGGCCTGGACAGAGTGGATGTTGGAAAAATGTTTCTATTGGTAGGAGAGACTAGGACCTGAGGGCACAGCCTTAGAGCAAAGGGAAGACCTATTAGAATGGAGATAAGGAGAAACTTCTTCAGCCAGAGAGTGGTGAATCTATGGAATTGACTGCCACAGAAGGCTGTGGAGGCCGGGTCATTGAGTACATTTAAGACTGAGATAGATAGGTTCTTGATTATCAAGGGGATCAAGGGTTATGGGCAGAAAGCGGGAGAATGGGGTTGAGGAACTTATTCGCCATGTTTGAATGGCAGAGCAGACTCGATGGGCCGAATGGCCTAATTTCTGCTCCTGTGTCTTATGGTCTTATCCCACAGGCAAGTCAACAATAGTGCAAGATTTAGGGTGTCTTGCCCAACATCTTACTTTGCCCCACGTAGAGTTTTTTTCCGTTGACGTGCCTCTGTCAAGGGGGGCGTCTATATAAATGCAAGATGTTGTTGCTGAGCAGACAGAAGGCCTTGCACCTGCTCATCACTGACCAACATCTCAATGGGGCCCTAGTCCCAAATTTGGCATCCTCACCTCAGTAACTTCCAAAGGACGTTTTGCATTTAGATCCAGTTATTATCATGACCTCAGGAGTTGCAAAAGCACTTTGTGGTTGAAAAAGTAGTTTGGAAGCAACTGTTTTGGGCATGTGGGGCTCAGACGTTGCGGAAAAAGCCGTGAGAAATGGTAGCACTTCATCTGGCACTCACCAGACCTGGCGATGCGAGAAAGCCATGTTTGGCCAGGAAACTGCCTTCTTGCATTCCTGTCCTGATGATGTGTAGGGTGAGGGAGCAGCTTTCAAGCTCATGTCCCTTCTCTGCGGCACCTCGGAGCAGAGTCGCAGCTGTCATGTCCGAAGGCAAATCTGCGCACAGCAATATCCCACAGATGAGGCGGGGGAGAAGGAGAGGGGGTGGTGGCCTGAAACAATCCATTCCAGTGAGGTTACTTGGTCGAATGTTGGGCCCTTGGTAAAACTCCTTTGCTGTTCTACTCAAGGGCTAGGCGGACATTGAGTTAACATCGGTGTCCAAAAGACGGAATTTCCAACATTGCAGCACTCCTGCAGTCCAGAGATTGTGCCCGTGCTCTCGGGAGGAGGGTGAGGGTGTACAGAACCTACAAATTTTTCACGCAATGGGTGGTGCGTGTACGGAATGAGCTGCCAGAGGAAGTGGCGGAGGCTGGTACAATTACAACATTTAAAAGGCATCTGGATGGGTACACGAACAGGAAGGGTTTAGAGAGATATGGGCCAAATGCTGGCAAATGGGACTAGATTAGGTTTTCTGGTCAGCATAGACGAGTTGGACCGAAGGGTCTGTTTCTGTGCCGTACATCTCAATGATTATAACTCAAATTCCTCACTCACTCGATTTAACCATCTCCCAATTGCTGCATCTAATTCCTCACTGGCAAGAGGGGCAAGTTTTTAAAGGGACCTAGGGGGCAACATTTTTTACACAGAGGATGGTCCGCATATTTGGAATGAGCTGCCAGAGGAAGTGGTGGAGGCTGGTACAATTACAGCATTTAAAAGGCACCTGGATGGGCATATGAATAGGAAGGGTTTAGAGCGATGTTGGCCAAATGCTGGCAAGTGGGACTAGATTAATTTAGGATATCTGGTTGGCATGGACTGGATGGACCAAAGGCTATTTTTCCATGCTGTATAACTCTATGACTCGAAGTGAGCCACAGGGGACTAATGGAAAAGCAATGACTTTGGGTCCATAGATCCATGGATGTTCAGGGGTAAACACCTGGGGCCTTGGGTTGGGACACGCACCGCCCAGCTCCATTTCCTCCAAGCGGGAAAGGTAGACCTAGGCAGGATTCCTGCTCTGGATTTGCTGCCGGTGACGGCAGTGCCTTCCGAAGCTCCAAGACCCAAGTGGAGCTCTTCCTTTCCTCTCTGATTCAGGCCAAGGGCAATCTACAGTCCAGCAGACTACCCTGTGATACCCGACACGGGGAAAATGGTGCCATCTGTTCAATCGCCCAAAAGCGAAACTAGGGGGGCATTTCACAGAAGCTCTGACCCTCTATTCCATCCTCCACCACCACCACCCCCTCCCCAACCACGTTTTTGGTAAGGGAATAACCCTTGTTATCAACTACACACTAGATTTTGACCCAGTGACACTGAAGGAACAGCAATATATTTCCAAATCAGGATGGTGAGTGGCTCGGAGGGGAATTTGCAGGGGGTAATGGATATGTGGTGGTTCCCCTGTATCTACTGCCCCTATCGTTGTAGATGTTAGAGGTTCCTAGTTTGGAAGTCTGAGGATTTTTTTGGCAAATTTCTGCAGGACTTCTTGCAGATGGTACACAATGCTGTTACTAAGCATCGGTGGTGGAGGGAGTGGATGTTGAAGATGGTGGATAGGATGCCAGTCAAGCATTGGTATTCTCCTGGATGGTGTTGAGCTTCTTGAGTGTAGTTGGAGCTGCCCCCATCCAGGGGCAAGTTGAGAGTATTCCATCACACTCCTGACTTGTGCCTTGTCGATAGTAGGCAGGTTTTGGCGGGAGTCAGGAGGTGAGTTACTCGTCGCAGGATTCTTTGAGCCACTGTATTAATATAGGGCATTTGGTTGAGTTTCTGGTCAATGGTAACCCCCAGAATGTTAAGGAGGGAATTCCAGGATTGTGACCCAGCGACACCGAAGGAACAGCCAATATATTTCCAAGTCGGGATGGGGAGTGGCTCGGAGGGGAACTTGCAGGGGGTGGTGTTCCCATGTATCTGCTGCCCTTGTCCTTCTAGATGTAAGTGGGTGTGGGTTTGGAAGGTGCTGTTTAAGGCGCCTTGGTGAGTTGCTGCAGTGCATCTTGTAGATGGTACACACTGCTGCGACTGAGCATCGGTTGTGGAGGGAGTGGATGTTTGTGGATGTGGTGCCAATCGAGTGGGGGCTGTTTTGTCCTGGATGGTGTTGAGCTCCTTGAGTATTGTTGGAGCTGCCCCCACTCAGGGCAAGTGGGGAATATTCCGTCACACTCCTGACTTGTGCCTTGTCGATGGTGGGACAGTTTTCTGCCATCCTTAACCAGCCTACACATGATTCCAGACCCACAGCAATGTGGTTGACTCATAAGTGCTCTCTCGGCAATTAGGGATGGGCAATAAATGCTGCTTAGCTCATCCCGTGAATGAATAAAGAGTATCGAGTTAATTGGCAAAGCAGCTTAGAGATTGCTAAACATTAGAAGGATCCCACTCCTTTCCCAGTGTTTCTGGTTGACTTGGTGGGACTCCTAAGAAAGCACTGATCATGTCCTAAATGTGCTGTAAACTAAGAGGAGTGGGTGAAGCAGGTATCTTGGTGAATTTCAGCTCCATATGTCCTACGCAGTGCAATCTCGAGTCAGTGATGAGCAGTTCCGGATGGAAAGTCAGGAGAGAAGTGGATAATGAGCAGTTTGATTATCGAGATCTTTTCAGATGGTGTTGAGCTGCAGCAGAAAATCAGATGAGCGTTGAGTCAGATTGACAGCCTTGTTCTAAAGCTATCGTCATCGCTTATAAAACCCACCCTTTGAATCAGCTCTCTCCATTTCACTCACCTCCTTCAGCCCCATCCATATCTCGGTCCTGCTCTGTTTTGAATGACTCAGCCATAAGGGGGCTGTTGAGTCTTCATCAACCTGGTCCCTGGACTATTCAATTCTGTCCTTGAACCTCTCCGCCTCTCTCCCTGTCTGGTTCACATCTCAAGTCAACGCCCAGGCTAATCAGAGTCGACCTTTCAAAGTTTAAACAAAGCTTGGCAGTTGACTGTCAGTCATCGCAAACTGGTCCATTCTCCTCTATCCCATCCGAGTCTGTTCGACAATTATGAGCACTCTCCTCTTGACTGGTATCAATGTTGTCTTCCTGCTACTTTGGTGTTTCTTGCAAATTGTTCGGGCGGGTGAAAATTGTCTCGTTTTTAGCAATACCCAAATTCAGTAGCACCAAATAGCACTCTCTCTCCTTTGAAAGAACACTGCTCTAGACCTTTTGTAGCTCCAAGGTCAGTTTGTTAAAAGAAATTGACGAGGCATTAGGAGTATCAAGACGTTCTACAGGGTACAGGCACTACATAAATATGCATTGAGTGTTCTGCCATGTGGCTAGATTTGGGAGTTTTAGATGTGGAAAGGCTCTGAGAGGTCAGGAGGTGAGCTGCCCTTTACGTAAGGCTTTCTTTCCGTTGGGATTTAGCTGTGATAAACCCCAGATGTCGAAGAGGGGGGAGCTGCAGGTCTTCGGGATCTTTGCTTTTGGGAGTTTGTTGTATTTTGGCACTCGTGTGGAGCGAATGTTACCCTCCCCTGTCTCAGTCCGTCTTCTGATGCAGCCCACACTGACTTCATTATGGAGTACGCAGCTTTGGCAAGAGGTGAACGCAGTCACCAACTCTCCATGTAGTCCTGCATCTCCTGACTCCCCAAAACCTGTCCCCCATGTACAAGACACAAGTCAGGAGCATGTGGGAATACTCCATACTTGTCCTGCATGGGTGCAGCTTCAATCACACTCAAAAAACACAGAAAACAGGAGCAGGAATAGGCCATTTGGCCCTTCGAGCTTGCACCACCATTCAATACGAGCATGGCTGATCATGCAATCTCAGTATCCCATTCCTGCTCTATCCCCATACCCCCGATCCCTTTAGCCACAAGGGCCACGCCCAGCTTCCTGTTGAATGTATCCAACCAACTGGCCCAACAGCTTCCGGTCGGAGAGAATTCCACAGGTTCACAACTCTCTGAGTGAAGAAACTATTCCTCATCCCAGTCCCGAATGACTTATCCTTTATTCTTAGACTGTTTCAAAGAAGTTTGACACTATCCAAAACAATGCCCATGTGTGATTGGTATCCTATCTACCACCTTCTGCATCCACTCCCTCCACCACTGACACTCAGTAGCAGCAGTGTGTACCATCTACAAGATGCACTGCAGCAACTCACCAAGGCTCCTTAGACAGCACCTTCCAAACCCACGACCACTTCCATCTAGAAGGTCAAGGGCAGCAGATACATGGGAACACCACCCTCTGCAAGTTCCCCTCCGAGCCATTCCCCATCCTGACTTGGATATATGTCCGCAGTTCCTTCGCTGTCATTGGGTCAAAATTCTTGAATTCCCTCCATAAACAAACCTTCAACTACAGTTAGACTGGACTTCTAGAGAAGCCCATTCAAATGAATGCTCCCCTGATATTCAGATCACTTATCCTTCTGTCTATCCCTGACACCCGTCTTTGCAAAATGACTGAGGATGGTTTCATTTCAATCCCACTGATCTCATTATTTAGAAATTTAAAAAGAAGCACCAGAGGGTTTAATTTCTGCGGCTGCCTCGTGTTTAAAAGCATTCGTGTAACATCCTGCTCTGATATTTTACCATCACTTTGAACGCATTTGCAATAAATAGTTTAGCATCAACACTAAACCAGTGCACAGTGCAATCTTATAGGATCTGCACATAACCATAAACCTGAGGGAATTAATCCCTTTTTATTTTGGTGCTGGTTATCACAGACATTGCGGTTATGAATTGTTTGGTTTTAACGAGGAATAACACTGAGGAGGTCCTCGGACGCAGCAAAAGAAAGTCTTAGAACTGCACAAAAATCAAACATGCTGACAGGAAGTAGATGGCCCATTCTTAAAAGGGAGTAATGGACATTCACTCAGTTTTGTTTTTAATTCATTCACGGGATGAGGGTGTTGCTGGCCAGGCAGCATTTATTGCCCATCCCTAATTGCCCAGAGGGCAGTTAAGAGTCAACCACATTGTTGTAGGTCTGGAGTCACACATCGGCCTGGACCAGGTAAGGATGGCCGTTTCCTTCCCTAAAGGACATTAGTGAATCAGATGGGTTTTTCCCCAACAATTGACAATGGCTTCGCGGTCATCATTAGACTCATAATTCCAGATATTTTATTGAACTCAAATTCCACCATCTACCATAGCAGGATTCGAACCTGGGTCCCCAGAACATTACCTGCCTCTCGGGATTAACAGTCCAGCCATTATACCATAGGCCATCGCTTCCCCCTACGCCTACTGTTGCCCCATGTCTGTAGATGATGATGGCCTCTGGACTGGTAATGTCTTTGGACTAGCATTTCAGAATCCCAGGACGTTGTTCCAAGGATTTGGGTTCAAATCCTGCCCTGGTAGGTGATAAAAATGGAATTCAGAAAAAAATTAAGAGTTGTTCTGATGTTAGCTATCATTGATTGTCATAAAAAAATCCCACTAAAAGCCCCTTTAAGGAGAGGGAAATCTGCCCTTCCTTACCTGCTCTGGGCTCTTTTGGACTCTCTTCAAGCTATATCTTTCTGGGCTTCTTAAATTGTTCAAAATGGTGCCGTATTGCGGCGCCAAATGAAAGCTTTTCACAGTATTTTGTTGTAAAACACACGCGACAATAAAATCAAAATAAAAAAAAACACGTGACTCCACGCCCCCTGAAATGACCCTCTCACTTTCAGGACAATTAGGGATGGGCAATAAGTGCTGACCCAACCAGTGATGCCCACATCCCATGAATTAATTAACCAAAAAAAAGGACCTGTTAATTTATAAAAGAATCGATCCATTTCAGATTATAAATTAAGAATGGATTTAGCACCATTTGCAGAGCACAGTTCCGAACTACTACAGTACAGGGTCGACCCTAAAGTCTTCGGTTTGTTTGTTTAAACTAACCTTCCAGATCTAAGACTCTCCTGAACAGTTAATCTCATCATCCTTTGGATAAACTCCAGAAACAAGCAATGACTGTTCTCCGTATCCTGCGATTTAATTTGTGGGAATCTACCTCTGTCTTAAATGAGCTCACTGACTGAGTTCTGTGCAGTACAGACAGCCAGCGATTTCTCCAGCCTCTGAGGGGAGAATTGCATCCTTATAGAGTTATAAAATCAGACAGTGCAGAAGCAGACCCTTTGGCCCAACCAGTCTGTGCCAAACATAACGTCAAACCACTAAACTAGACCCATCTGCCTGCATTTGGCCCGCATCTCTCCAAACGTCTCCTTTTTAGGTACTTATCCAAACATCTTTTAAATGTTGTAATTGTACTCACATCCACTGCTTCCTCAGGAAGTTCATTCCTCACGCGAACTGTCCTCTGTGTAAAGAAGTTGCCCCCATGTCGTTTGTAAATCTTTCTCTCACCTTAAAAAATGTGCCCCCTCGTTTTGAAATCACCCACCCCAGGGAAAAGACAGTGACCGTTAACTCTATCTATACCTGTCATTATTTTATAAACTTCTGCAAGGTCGCCTTTCAACCTTCTTACTCTTTAGTGGATAAAGTCCCAGCCTTTATTTATAACTCAAACCTTCCAATCCAAAATATATTGCCCTTATCTTGAGCCCTGGTTCTAGAGGAACCTAACAGTCCCCAGCCCTTCCTGCTTTGTCCCTGACGAGCCCTGTAAAGAAAATTCTTATGTTTGAATGAGATCACCTCTCACTCTTTGAAATTCCAGAAAATGGAGTCTCAATCTCTCCTCCCATGACAATCCCTCCACCTTAGTTATTGGATATTCATCAGTTAATCACTGGACGTCACTGACTTGGCCCAGCTGTTATTGCCCCACTACAACTGCCTCCTTGAGAAGGTGGGGGCATTCAGCTACTTTCTTGTAGATATATGCCATTGGGAAGGGGTGTGGGGGTACGGAGTTTCAGGATTTTGACCCAGTGACATTGAAGGGACGATCAATATATTTCAAAGTCAGGATGGGGAGTGGCTCGGAGAGGAACTTGCAGGGGGTTGGTGTTCCCATGTATCTGCTGCCCTCATCCTTCTAGAGGGTAGAATAGAATCATAGAATGAACATAGTACATAAAGAGGTCATTGTCCTTCTCGAGGGGTTAGGGGTCACAGGTTTGGTAGAACTCTTGTTCCCTCAGTGCTTATAACGCTTGGTCCAGTTTGGTTTCCACTCAATAAGAACTGCGAAGGCAGTAGAGTACTCAGCAATGGTAACACCACTGAACGTGAAGAGGCAATGGTTGGAGGCTCCCCATGCTGCAGATGTGCGTTGCTTGGCACTTGTGTGGCACGACTGTTACTTGCCACTTGTCAGCCCAAACCTAGACATTGTCCAGGTCTTGCTGCATATGGACACGGACTGTTTCAGAATCTGAAGAGTCACTATATTGCAATTTACTTTGTGATTTAATGTGGCCAACAGTGACAAACACTATGTTGCCTCAACACTATGTCCAGCAGGCCACCCTTATATTCATCAAGAATGTAATGTTCATTGGCTTCTCTGTTCTACATACATTGAATTATTTGGATGGATGGAATCTACCGTGTTGACTCCCAGCATAAAGCATGTTCAGATCAGTTGCGACTGATGGGCAACGCAGAGCTTGGAATGCATAATTTTACCTTCAAATGAAACTTTTGATTTGATTTCCTAAGTTTCTTTGGAGAGCTGTATTTCTTTTTAAATGATCGTTACAGTGCTTTGTTGAGGAACTGTATCTGGGGCTTTTTCATAGAGTTCCCACAGTGTGGAAGCAGGCCATTTGGGCCATCAAGTCCACACTGACCTTCAGAGGAAAATTCCACCCCGACCCACATCCTTACCCTATATTTCCCCACTGATAACTCACTTGGACACTATGGGGTAATTTAGCACGGCCAATCCACCCTAACCTGCGCATCCCTGGACACTATGGGCAGTTTAGCACGGCCAATCCACCCTAACCTGCACATTCCTAGACACTATGGGGCAAGTTAGCATGGCCAATCCACCCTAACCTACACATTCCTGGACACTATGGGGTAATTTAGCACAGCCAATCCACCCTAACCTACACATTCCTGGACACTATGGGGTAATTTAGCATGGCCAATCCACCCTAACCTGCACATCCCTGGGCACTATGGGACAATTTAGCACGGCCAATCCACCCTAACCTGCACATCCCTGGGCACTAGGGGCAGTTTAGCACGGCCAATCCACCCTAACCTGCACATCCCTGGACACTATGGGGCAATTTAGCACAGTCAACCCACCCTAGCCTGCACATCCCTGGACACTATGGGGCAATTTAGCACGGCCAATCCA
>NC_063374.1:5604909-5609404 GCF_021869965.1 Rhincodon typus | reverse complement strand
GGACACTATGGGGCAATTTAGCACGGCCAATCCACCCTAACCTGCACTTCCCTGGACACCATGGGATAATTTAGCACGGCCAATCCACCCTAACCTGCACTTCCCTGGACACTATGGGACAATTTAGCACGGCCAATTCACCCTAACCTGCACTTCCCTGGACACTATGGGACAATTTAGCACAGCCAATCCACCCTAACCTGCACTTCCCTGGACACTGTGGAACAATTTAGCATGGCCAATCCACACTAACCTGCACATCCCTGGACACTATGGGACAATTTCGCACGGCCAATCCACACTAACCTGCGCACCTTTGGACTGTGGGAGGAAAACCCACACAGACACAGGGAGAACATGCAAACTCCGCACAGGCAGTCATCCAAGAGTGGAATTGCTGGGTCCCTGGCGCTGTCAGGCAGCAATGTTAACGGCTGAGCCACCATGCCACCTTTTTCTTGGCCTGACTGCATTTTAAGGCTTGAAGATTGCCAGGAGAGGAGCTAAAGGATGTGGGCCGATGTGAAACAGTACTCAGGTGGAAGTAATAGGCTTCTGGTGGTGCAGTGGTCGTGTCCCTACCTCTGAGCCAGCAGACTGGGGCTCAAGTCCCACTTGCTCTGTTGGTGAGCGATAACATCGCTGAATAGGTTAATTTGGAAAATATCCACTTAGTCAGATCTACAGGCTCTAGTCCCTCTCATCTCACAGCTCTGTGATATTGTAAGCCCCTGCTATTTTCCCCACTATTATTAACCCATTTGCTTGGCCATCAGTTTTTTTCTGTTCATTTTCCAATTAATACATACCGGGCAACAGCTGTTACTACTGTTACCTCTCTCTCTCTCTCTCTCTCACACACTCTCTCACACACACAGACACGCACCCACACACATATACTCACACTCATATACACACTCCCACACTCTCTCACATTCACACATGCATGTACACACACAAATGCACACAGACATGCACACGCACATTCTCTCACACACGTGCAGAGTCACATACACATTCACACAAACATACACACGTGCACACGTACACGCACACACTCCCACATACACACACTCACACACACACATATACGCGCACACACATACATACATGCACACACACATACACAAATGCACACATACACGCACACACATACACACATACATTCTCACACATGCATGCAAAGTCACACACATAATCACACAAACTTGCACACATTCACATGCACACATACACGCACACACACTCCCACACACACTCCCACTCACGCACTCTCTCACACACACACTCACATACACTTATCCACAGACACATGCACATTCACAAATGCACACACACACGCGTGAATAAATGCACACACACATGCAGACACACACACACATGCACACAAAGTCGCACACACAGTCACACAACTGCTGCAAAACCTGTTATGCAAACACTCTTGCGATGAAGACCACCATAACCTTGGTGCTTATGTTAGTTTTTGAGACTCTTAAATTTGTACACCCAGGTCAGGACCCCTAGTGATCGAGCAATCATCTGCCACACGTCGTCTCTACTTCCCCTTCTCCAACCTCTCCAACCTATTTATGTCTCTGGGGTTTCTCATCCCTGGAACCCTTCATGTGACTCTACAGCCTTTGCAGTGCTCCCATGACCTTCAAACAGGAGGCCACAGTCTCACTGTTTATTTTTAGTCTCTCGTGGGAATGTGGGCGTCAGTGGTCGAGTCCAGCACTTATTGCCCCGTCCCTATATGCCCCCTTGAGAAGGTGGTGGGGAGCTGCATTTTTGAACCACTGTAGTCCGTGTGCTGTAGGTAGACCCACAATGCCCTTAGGGAGGGAATTCCAGGATTTTGACCCAGCAACAGTGAAGGGACGGTCGGTATATTTCCAAGTCAGGATGGCGAGTGGCTTGGAGGGGAACTTGCAGGGGGTGGTGTTCCCATGTATTTGCTGCCCTTGTCCTTCTAGATGGAAGTGGTCACGGGTTTGGAAGGTGCTGTCTGAGGATCTTTGGTGAATTTCTGCGGTACATCTTGTTGATAGTACACCCTGCTGCTCCTGAGTCCAGTGATAGTTACCACTATTAGCATTGGTTCCTTCCTTATGTGTACCAAATCTTAGAAATGTTACAATGCATCGTTCTATGCATTCAATTGATTTTGAGAATTGTGCACGCATTTTAATAATGATATTAACTGGAGCTTAGTTGTGAAAAAAACAAATTGATTTGATAAGAAGCGTCCCTTATTTTACATCTCCAGTAGCATAATGGTTGAGAATGGCCTGCATTGTGTTGTCAATGCATGATCAGACGAGCGAAAATGTGTTACGGCCCTCAATAGCATCATAAAGCCATAAAGACCCTGATGCATAGCTGCTTCCCATCTGCCACTTTGCAAAATTCTTGCTCAGTTGGCTGCTAGGTAATAGGTGGGACTGTCGGCAGAAGGGGTTTGAGGGACAGAAGGGAACAGGAGCAGACTTTCATCTCCCCAACCTGTTCATTTCACTCGTTATAGCTAATAGCTGATCTCTTCCATCTCAAACGCAATTTCCCATTCTGTTCTCCTGTGTCCAAGCATCATTCATCTCAGGCTTTGTGGTGTGAAGAGCATGCATCTTTTCCCATTTATTCATGGGCATCGCTGGGTGGGCCCAATGTTTATTGCCCCTGTCCCTAATTTCACCCTTGAGAAGGTACGTTGCCTTCTTGAGCTAGTGTAGATTGACCCACAATGCCCTTAGGGAGGGAGTTCCAGGATTTTGACACTGAAGGAGCGGCCAATATATTTCCGAGTCAGAATGGGGAGTGGATAGGAGGGGGAGCTTGCAGGGGATAGTGTTCCCATGTATCTGCTGCCCTTGTCCTTCTAGATTGTAGAAGTCATGAGTTTGGAAGGTGCTGTCGAAGGCACCTTGGTGAGTTGCTGCAGTGCATCTTGTAAATGGTATACACTGCTGTGACTGAGCATCGGTGGGTGGAGGGAGTGGCTGTTTGTGGATGTGGTGCTAATCAAAGTGGGGGCTGCTTTGTCCTGGATGGTGTCGAGCTGCTTGAGTGTTGTTGGAGCTGCCCCCATTCAGGTGCAAGTGGGGGTATTCCCTCACACTCCTGACTTGTCGATGGTGGACAGGCTTTGGGGAGAGACAGGAAGTGAGTTACTCGCTGCAGATACCCAGCCTCTGACCTGATCTGGTAGCTGCTGTGTTCACATCACCCTCTGAGGGGGCATATCTTGAAACTGCCGATCATTCTCCAACTCCATAGGTTTTGACGCGTCATGCCCGGGATTTGTTGGACAGTCCAAGCCACGGGGAAGGAAGTATGATGTACCAAATTGGTTTTTATGGTAAGATAATGGCGGAGCAGGGCTCCACCTGCTTTCCTTTTTATTTCTTGCCTCTTCCTTTTCTCGTTTTTTGCCAATCTTATTTTACTTACTTGCACCTTCTGGAGGAGCAGTGATGTCATCAGTGGTGTTGAGTAGGCCCAGCGCGGACTGGTGGCCGTTGGCAACTCTGCAAGATGGCGGTGGTGTTGGCACTGTCTGCTCTTCTTCCTTTTCATTCAACGTCTTTTCTTGCTCATTTTTCTTCTTTTTAGTTTCAGTATGTTTTGTTTAATTTTTTGTTGTTGTATGGCTAACTTGCCTTCCGGAGAGAGGTGGTGGCAGCGGCAGTGTGGGGTTCGTCGGTCAGACATTCAGAGGCTTGGGTCCCCTGACCCGGGACTCTCGGTGAGTTCCCGATGCCCGGTGCCTGGACCAAAGGCGAGACAGACGATTGGAGTGAGGCCCAGGACTGGAAGGCGCCTGGAAAGGAGCTTTGGCCATCTGAGATCCCAGTGAGGTGATGGTGGTACCCTCAACATCTGCAGCGAGGGTGAGAGCCTGGGGAGGTGGGCCCAGCGTGGGGAAAGTGCGCCAAAGAAGAGGAGATGGAGTCCGTGTAGGACATACGGCCCCACCATGACTAAGCATTTAAGAAAGTCCGAACTTCTAGCTTTATTTCTTTATTTTTCAACCTAATACTGAGGACGGTGGATGGTTAACTTTGTTCCCTATTTCTTTCAACCCTGTTCTTACATTTTTGCACCTAGGTACTTGTACTGAAGATGATGCCATGTGTGACAAAATTGAAAACTTTTCAATGTACTCCTGTTCTTGAATACACATGACTGTCAAGTCTAAATGTATTTTTATGCTCAGCTGCCAGGGGACGCTATCGATATAAAAACCAAAAGAACTGCGGATGCTGTAAATCAGAAACAAAAGCAGAAGTTGCTGGAAAATCTCACCAGGTCTGGCAGCGTCTGTGAAGAAAATAAATCAGGGTTCACATTTCAGGTCCGGTGACCCTTTCTCAGAACTGATGGTAACTGGGAAAACATCGGTTTCTATGCAGAAAATAGGGAGGGGGATGGGGTAGCGAGTAAACGATAGGACAGAGCCCAAAGAGAGAGAAGAGCAGTTGGATAGACAAAGGAG
>NC_063374.1:5603916-5604509 GCF_021869965.1 Rhincodon typus | reverse complement strand
TCCACCCTAACCTGCACATCCCTGGACACTATGGGGCAATTTAGCATAGCCAATCCCTCCTAACCTGCACATCTTGGGACTGTGGGAGGAAACCGGAGCACCCGGAGGAAACACGCAGACAATGGGAGAATGTGCAAACTCCACACAGACACCTGAGAGTGGGATCAAACCTGGGTCCCTGGCGCTGTGAGGCAGCAGTGCTAATCACTGAGCCACCGTGTCGCCTCATGGTTGATAGGCACAGAGAAACCCACTTTCTGAAGGGAGCTACTCATAAACCAATAAAGTCCGAACTGAGATAGGGTAAAGGCAAGAGAATGTTCCCAACGGATCAGGGAGTCGCAGTCAATGGACACAGGGTAGGCCATTTAGGACTGAGAGTCACATAGTCCAAAGATGTACAGGTCAGGTAGATTGGCCATGCTAAATTGCCCATAGTGTCCAGGGATGTGTAGATTAAGGTGGATTGGCCATGCTAAGTTACCCATAATGTCCGGGGATGTGCAGGTTAGGGTGGATTGGCCATGCCAAATTGCCCGTAGTGTTCAGGGATGTGCAGGTTAGGGTGGATTGGCCATGCTAAATTGCCCATA
>NC_063374.1:5598296-5603906 GCF_021869965.1 Rhincodon typus | reverse complement strand
TGTGCAGGTTAGGGTGGATTGGCCATGCTAAATTGCCCATAATGTCCAGGGATGTGCGGGTTGGTGTGGATTGGCCATGCTAAATTGCCCATAATGTCCGGGGATATGCGGGTTGGGGTGGATTGGCTGTGCTAAATTGTCCCATAGTGCCCAGAGATGTGCAGGCTTGGTGGATTAGCCATGGGAAATGCAGGGCTGTAGGGATAGGATTGGTGGAGACCTGATGGGCCGAATAGCCTATTTCCACACTGTGGGAATTCTATAATCCTGTGAGATGAACGCCCTCCCTAACGACATTGTGATTGCAGCAATTCAAGAAGGCAGCTCACAACCACCTTCTCAAGGGGTAACTAGGGGTGGGCAATCAGTGCTGGCCCAGCCAGTGATGCCTATGTCCCATAAATGAATTTTTAAAGAAGTCTTCACCCAGAGATTGGGGAGCCTGTGGAATTTACAGCCACAGGCCAAAACATTGAATGCTTTTCAAGAATGGCTTGGATACAGTTCTTAGGGCTAAAAGGATCAAAGGGGACTGGGGGAGAAAGCAGGAACAGGGGACTGAGTTGGATGATCAGCTGCGATCCTATTGAATGGGGTAGCAGACTCGAGGGGCTGAGTGGCCTACTTTTGCTCCCATTATCTATGATTCTAATTTGAACTGTGCGGCAGAATATCTTCTTTGCTGAGCGGGTCATGAACCTTTGAAATTCTGCACCCCAATTGTATAATGGTAGGATCCCTACAGGCAGAAAGAGGCCATTTGGCCCATCGATTCCACACCAACACGCCCAGGGAGCATCCGTTGCGAAATCGGTTCTGGACCAAGCTGGGTAGATCTTTGGGAATCCAGGGCCCGGAGGAGATGTGGTGAAGCAAAAGATATTGTTGAACGTTGCAGAATCCAGGACCTACTCCTGTTCAGATCCAAACCTCCCTTTGCTCTTTCCCGGGGGAGGGGTATGGGTGCCGCCAGAAAGGTAACAATTTGTTGCCCGCCTTTTCAATGGAAAAATGTGCCTCGCTCGGACATTTTGGTGAGCGCTTTCAACGCACCCCCACCGTCACTATGGGGGTCTGGAGTCACGTGTAGGCCCAGACTGACTACAGACGGCAGATTTCCCCCTCCCTGATGTCTGGTCATGAACCAGACACCATTGTCAACTCAGATCTACAGCAATCGCCATGGCCATCATCATTGTAGCTTTCTCTCAAAACCAGATTTTTTTTATGAGTTGTGTTCACTCACCACCAGCCACACTAGGGGAATATGAAAACATGCCCATTCCCTACCCTCAGGGCATTAACCCAGGCATCTGGATCACTGGTCTTCTCTCATTTAAGGTAGGGGATGGGAAGACGGCATGGGGAGGCAAAGCAGAGATACAGAGAGAGAGAGAGAGAGTGAATTAGCAGAGAGAATGGAGGAGACCAAGGCAGCAGAGAGAACAGACTGGGTTCTGAAGATAAAGGCAGCACAGAGAATGAGAAACCAGGAGAGAGAGAGAAACAGAGAGATAGAGAGAGAGAGAATGAGACGGAGAAAGAGGGAGAGAGAGACACAGAGAGAGAGAGGCAGAGAGAAAGGGAGAGGCAGAGAGAGAAAGGAAGAGACAGAGAGAGAGAGGGTGAGAGAGAGAGACAGGGAGCGGCAGAGAAGTAGAGACGGAGAGAGAGAGAGAGAGACAGAGACGAAGAGAGAGAGAAACGGAGAGACAGAGAGAGAGATACAGAGAGAGAGAAACGGAGAGACAAAGAGAGAGAAAGAGAAACGGTGAGAGAGAGAGGGAGAGAGAGAAAGAGACGGAGAGACAGAGAGAGAGAGAAAGAGAGTGAGAGAGAAGTGATGGACAGAGAGAGAGGAGGCTGGGTTTGGAGATAAGGGAAACAGAGATAGATACAGAACCCAGAGATAGGGAAAGTGGGGCCAGGTCGAGAGCGTGGAGGAGTGCAGAGATAAAGCACAGAGATTGTGGAATCACAAAGAGAGAGAGCGCGCGAAGGAATGGACAGAGTGAGAGCAGGCTGGTTTTGGAGATAAAGGAAGCAGAGAGAGATGTTGAAACCAAAGATAGAGAGGGAGAGAAAGAGTGAGAGAACAAGCAGTGAGAACAGAGGGAGAGATAGGTGTCACAGAGCGGGCAGACTGGGATGAAGACAAAGGAAGCAGAGACTAATAGAGAAAACAGAGAGAGAGAGAGGCCAAACAATGGAGAAGTGCAGAGATTGAGGAATCACAGAGAGAAAGAAAGAGAGAAGGGATGGACAAAGAGAGAGAAAGCAGAGGAGTGGTTCTGGAAATAAACAATGTAGAAGCACCAGAGAGAGAGGGACCAGACAGGGAGGGCGGAGAAGTGTGGATGTTAGAGAGAACCCATTATGTCATAAAATGACAGAGGAACAGAGATCACAGAGAGAACTGAGAAGCTGGAAATCAGAATCAATGGGCTGTGAAAACTCAGGGATCCATATCCCTGGAGTATAATTCTGAGTGCTAACGGAAAGCAATTAAAGGGGTACGGTGTTAAATCTTCCACGTGTCTCTGTGGTACAAAGCATTTACCTTGTGGACCCTGTGCTTTACTAGAAATTCAATATTTGCAAGTTGAAAACTCACTTTTGATCAAGGTGATAATTGTCGAATCTTTAATCAGTTTTAATTGCAGCTCTCTGGGAATTCTAAAAATAGTGCTAATCTGCTATCTTTCAGAACAGGAACCTTGATTATCAGAAAAAATTAGAATCCACTTTGGCATAAATGATCGTTTACCGGTTATTAAGCTCTGCCGGGTGCTGTGGAATTAATTTACGTGTCGGTGTGAGATTCAGGAGATTGCTGTCTTTAGAAAGGCTGATACCTTCTGGATGCTATGCAAATGAAAGGCCACAGCAACCTCAGGAACAACAGCGTCAGGGCCAGAGATTTGCGCAGCCAGTGAATATTACGTTATAGACAGGACGTTACAGTGGGGGATGTGTCACAGGGATTTTAGAGCGTTGGAACTTAAGAAATTGAAGCAGGATTAGGCCATTTGCTCCCCCACCTCCCCGAGCCTGCTCTGCATGGCTGAGCCAGCATTCCTCATTGCTTTCCTGCCATTTCCATGTGACCCTCCACTGATCAGGAATCCGTCTGGAAATCAGAAACAAAAGCAGGAATTGCTGCAAAAGCTGATGGTATCTGTGGAGAGAGAGAAAGCAGAGTGTGATGATGATGTGGCTTTAAGAAGTTATTTTGTCCTGGTGTTATTTATTTGAAGAGAGGTTGTAAGGCAGAAATGTCAAGCAGTCCACCGGAACCACGAGAGTACAAGTTGGAACAATAGAAGCAGCCAGGCTGGGTGTCCAACTGTCACAGAACAGGATTTATGGTTTCTTTTTAGTTTTTAGTTTAGCTTTAAGCAGTTGCTGTTGTAGACTTGAATAAGTGGGAGCTATTTTTTTCCCCCTCTCAATTACAATCAAAAGCTGGGGGCTCTCTTCCTGGCCTACTGGATCACATGAGAGACAAAATCTGTTTTCCTGAATTTGTCTTTTTGCCAAGCGGTGGGTTTGTGAGATGTTACGATATTGGAACAGTTAATTAGTAATAGTTACTATGTCTATTTTTCGATTAAGTTCCAATAGAGTTAAATTATTCTAAATTCCTTATTCTTTTGCTTGTATTTTAACAACAGTGTGATAATAGTGTTTTATTTAATGTCAAGTAGCTTGACCAGTCATATTGCATCTGGAACATGGAACCTCACATTTGCCCTAAAAGTAAGAAAACATTAGGGTCTAGGCTACCTTAAAATATTTTGAGGGGCTCTGGTCTGGTCCACAGCAAATGTTTCAGGTTCAGGAACCCTTCTTCAGAACAGAATCTCTCTCTCTCTCTCAGCCTTAAATATCCACAACGACTCTGCCCCCACAGCTCTCTGTGGTAAGGAGTTCCAAAGACTCTCAAGCTCTGAGAGAAGAAATTCCTCCTCATTTCAGTCTTAAATTGGTGCCCCTTTATTCTGAGACTGTGCCCTCTGGACCCAGACCCTCCCATGGTGGGGAGGGGGGGAACATCCTCCTCAATGTTGACCCTGTCAAGCCCCTTAAGAATCCTGTATGTCTTAATCAGATCCCCTCTCATTCTTCTAAATTCCAGTGAGTAGAGTCCCAATCTGTTTAACCTTTGCTCATAAAACAATCCCTCCATATCAGGGATCATCCTGATGAACCTTCTCTGAGCTGCTTCCAATGAATTGATAATTTTGTTATGGATAATTTTGTTACGGTGAGGGAACGTCTCAGTTACAAACTGTTTTCAGGAGAGAGGGTTAGAGTCTGGATGGGTTCAGGGTTATGGATTGGATTAAGGATAAGGTTAAGGTTAGGGTTAGGATTAGCGCTAGGGTTAGGGATTGGATTAAGGTTAAGGTTAAGGTAAAGTTTAGGGTTAAGATTAAGTTTAGGTTTAGAGTAAGGATTAGGGATTGAGTTTAGATTAGGGGTAAATTTCGGATGTCTTTTGTTTGAATTCATTTATGGGATATGAGTGACCATCATTGTAACTTTATCTCCTTAATATCACTGTCTGTGTTTATTACATACCGTTTCTTCACTGCAACTGGGTTGAACATTAGACTTTGATTTAGATTTTGGTTTAGGGTTAGGAGTAGGGTTGGGATTGGATTAAGGCTAGAGTGAGGTGAGGTTTGGATTTAGGGTAAAGTTTAAGGTTAGGGTTAAGGCTAGGCATTAGGAAAAGGTTAGGGGTATGGTGTTATGTATAAATTACATTTAGACATAAGTTACATTTAGAGTTATGACTAACGATTAGGATGAGGGCTAGAGTTAGGGTTCACGTTAGGTTTAGGATTAGGAATTTGTTTAAAGTTAGGGTAAAGGTTAGGGATTGGGTAAAGGTTAGGGTTAGAGATTGGATTAAGGATAAAGTTAATGTTAGGGTAAGGATTAGGCTCGGGATTGGATAAAGTTAGGGTTAGGGTAAGGCTCAGGATTTAGGTTAGGTTCAGGTTTAGATTAGGGTTAGGGATTGAATTTAGTTGAGGGTTAAGACTCAGGTTAAGTTTAGGTTTAGGGTTAGGGATTGGGTTATGGTTGGGATTAAGGTTTGAATTAGGGTTAGGGTTAGGTTTAGGTTTAGGGCAAGTTTTAGGTTTAGGGTTGAGGTTAGGTTTAGTGTTAGGGATTGGGTTAAATTTAGGTTTAGGGTTAGGTTAATGTTTGGGGTTAGGGCTAGGATTAGAGTTAGGGTTAGGGTTTGGTTTTGGGTTAGGGTTGGGGATAGGATTACTGAAGGTTAGGGTTAGAGCTAGGGTTAAGGATCAGGTTAGAGCTGCAAGTAGGGTGAGTATTAGGGTTAGGGTTAGGTTTAGAATTAGGGTGTGGGTTGGGTCCGGGGTTAAGATTAGAGCCAGAATTAATGTTAGGGTTATGTTTAGGATTGGGGTTTGGGTTAGGGCTAGGGTTAAGATTAGGGCCAGAGTTAATGTTAGGGTTAAGTTTAGGATTTGGGTTTGGGTTAGGTCTGGGGTAAAGATTAGGGTTAGATTAATGTTAGGGTTACGGTTAGGTTTAGGATTAGGGTTTGGGTTAGGGCTGGGGTTAAGATTA
>NC_063374.1:5595185-5598286 GCF_021869965.1 Rhincodon typus | reverse complement strand
GGTTAGGTTTAGGATTAGGGTTTGGGTTAGGGCTGGGGTTAAGATTAGGATTGGAGTTCAGAGGAGACTATATTGATACAGACAGCCGTGCTGGTGCACTGTGACATTAGTCTGCCGTATATAAGGCTGCCACTTTTGCCCTTGCGTCTGCCTGCCGTCTAAATGTTGCTCTTTCTCCTCTCCACCTCCCCACACCCCCCACTCCCCGCAGCGAAAGAAGAGTCCGTAGCCACCTTCAAGGGCACCGAGTTTTTCTGCTACGACCTCTCGCACAACCCCATCCAGAGCAGCAGCGACGAGATCACGCTGTCGTTCCGGACGCTGCAGCGTAACGGGCTCATCCTGCACACGGGCAAGTCAGCAGACTACGTCAACCTGGCGCTAAAGAACGGAGCTGTCTCGCTGGTCATCAACCTGGGCTCCGGCGCGTTTGAGGCCTTGGTGGAACCCGTCAATGGCAAGTTCAACGACAACGGCTGGCACGACGTCCGGGTCACTCGCAATCTCCGTCAGGTAATGACCACGCCTGGCGGGGGGGAAACGTTCACCCTCCTCCCCCCCTCCCCCTCTCACCCATTTCGCTTTGTCACGGGGTGTAGGAGGGTGTGGGGAGAAACCGGCCTGGGCTTTCTCGTCTGCGCCCTGCTCAGTGCAAATTGTGTCTGTCCTGCATTTACATATCGACGCAGAAAGGGACTTCGGCAGGGCACGAGGGTGGGGGTTTCTTTTTTTTCTGATAACTCCCCAGGGTAGCACCAACTCCTCTGGGAGACTCATGGAGTTGTACAGCACGGAAACAGACCCTTCGGTCCAACTTTTGTCCGTGACATTCGGAATCAATCTGGTCCGCTTTGCCAGCATTTGGCCCATATCCCTCTAAACCCTTCCTGTTCATGTACCCATCCAGGTGCCTTTTAAATGTTGTAATTGTACCAGCCTCCACCACTTCCTCTGGCAGCTCGTTCCATACACGCACCGCCCTCTGCGTGAAAAAGTTGAAGCTCAGGGCCCTTTTAAATCTTTTCCCCTCTCAGCTTAAACCTGGTTTTGCACTCCCCTACACTGGGGAAAACACCTTGGCTACTCACCCTATCCGATTCCCTCATGATTTTATAAACCTCCATAAGGCCATCCCTCAGCCTCCGACACTCCAGGGAAGATAGCCCCAGCCTATTCAGTCTCTCCCTGTAGTTCAAACCCTCCAACCACAGCAACATGCTTGTAAATCTTTTCCGAATCCTTTCAAGTTTCACAACATCTTTCCTATAACACTGAGACCAGAATTGAACACAGTATTCCAAAAATTGGGCATGGCACGGAAAGAGGCCATTCATGCCATTTACCTCTGGAGAAACTAGCCGTCTGTTCTGGTTCCCTCTTTGGGTCCCTTGGCCATAGCCTCACAGATGCACGACCAGGTTCCTTTTAACTGAGACAGGGGATTTTCACCTCAATTGGCGAACAGGCAGTGAATTTCAAACATCCCCCACCCCACACGCTTCTCTGTGCAAAGAGATTCTCCCTCACTACCGCTCTAATCCATCGATTGTTCACCTTCAGCTGATGTCACCTTCAGATGGGTGACTACCTATCTCCACCATCCACTCTATCTAAGTCCCTCATTATTTTGTTTGCCCTGTTTAAATCACCGTTTGGCTTCCTCCGTTCTGAGGAAAACGATCTCCAGCCTCCAAACTTTCCTCATCGGTGCAGTTTTCAAACCCGGCCAGTGTTCCTGTGTATCTCTTCTGCGTGCTCTCTGTCTCTGTCTCTGTCTCTCTCTCCCTCTCTCTCTTTCTCTCCTTCGCTCTCTTTCTCTCTCTCTCTGCCCCCCTCTCTTTCTCTCTCTCTGTCTCTCTCGCTCCCTGTCTCTTTCTCTCTCTCTCCTTCTCTCCCTCTTTCTCTCTCTTTCTTCGTCTCTCTCTCTCCTGTAATTGGTGACCGGAACTGCACACAAACCTCCAACCGTGGCCTGACCAGTGTCTGATACACACCCCTACATTTGACTAATGAAGGGAAGCATCCCCTCTGGCTTCTTTACCGTCTTATCTACTCGTCCTGACATCTCCAGGGAGCTGCGGGCACTCCCAGGTCCCTCTTGCCCTGTCAACACCCTCCCTTTTGCTGCGTATTCCTTCACTTTGTTTGCCCACCCCAAAACGCATCACCTTGCATTTCTCTGGATTGAATTCTGTTTGCCACTTTTGCAAACTCAACCAAACCAGTGATGTCAACCTGTAGGGTCTTGGAGTCATAGAGGCATACAGCCCAGAAACAGACCCTTTGGCCCAACCAGTCTATGCCGACCATAATCCCAAACTAAACGAGTCCCACCTGCCTGCTCCTGGCCCATATCCCTCCAAACCTTTTCCTATTCATGTACTCATCCAAATGTCTTTTAAATGTTGTAATTGTACCCACATCCACCACTTCCTCAGGAGGTTCATTCCATACATGAACCACTCTATGGGTAAAAATGTTGCCCCTCATGTCTTTTTTAAATCTCTCTCCTCTCACTTTAAAAATGTGCCCCCGAGTCTTGAAATGCCCCATCCTAGGGAACAGACAACTCCATTAAATCTATCTATACCCCCCCATGATTTTATTAACCTTTATAAGGCCACCTCTCAACCTCGTATGCTCCAGTGCAAAAAGTCCCAGTTTATCTAATCTTTATTTAAAACTTCCACACCTGGCAACATCCTGGTAAATCTCTTCTGAACCCTCTCAGGCTTAATAATATCCTTCCTGTAACAGGGAGAACAGAACTGCACACAGTACTCCAGAAGAGGCCTCACCAACGTCCTGTACAACCTCAACATGACGTCTCAGCATATTTCCCCACCCGAAACAGCAGATTGGTTTAGAGCGTTCACAAAGTCTCCAATGTGAATCCTTTGGGATTATATGGCAGCACTGTGCTCAAATGGGAATTTTTTTTGTTAAAAGTGAAGAACGCTGAAAGAAACAAATCAGATTCTAAAATGCTCGCCCTGGGTCAGGCTAGATTTCACCACTGGGGCATGTGTGAAGGAGCTCATGGAAGGGAAAGAACTTGGCAAAATTGGCACAGTTTCAAATGTTGAGGTAATGCGGGAAGC
>NC_063374.1:5586049-5594685 GCF_021869965.1 Rhincodon typus | reverse complement strand
CATTGCTCAGACCTTTGAGGACAGCAGTTGGGATGTCACGTTGAGGTTGTACAGGACATTGGTGAGGCCTCTTCTGGAGCACTGTGTCCAGTTCTGGTCGCCCAGTTGTAGGAAGGATATAATTAAGCTGGAGAGGGTTCAGAAGAGATTTACCAGGATGTTGATGAGAATGGAGGGTTTCAGTTATAAGGATAGGTCAGATCGGCTGGGACTTTTCTCACTGGAGCATAGGAGGTTGAGAGGTGACCTTATAGAGGTTTATAAAATGAGGGTGTAGATAAGGTGAATGGCAGGTGTCTTTTCCCTAGGGTGAGGGATTTCAAGACAAGGGGGCATATTTTTAAGGTGAGAGGAGAGAGATTTAAAAAGGATATGAGGGACAATTTTTTTACACAGAGAGTGGTCCATGTGTGGAATGAACTTTCAGAGGAAGTGGTGGATGTGGGTATAGTTACAACGTTTAAAAGACATTTAGATAAGTACATGAATAGGAAAAGGTTTGGAGGGATGTGGCCCAGATGCAGGCAGGTAGGACTAGTTTAGTTTGGGATTATGGTCAGCATGGACTGGTTGGACTGAGGGCTGTGTTTCCGTGCTGTACGACTCTACGAAACTCATTTCCTTCCTGGTTAGGCTCCTCCAGCAACACTTGCACAGACTACGTTGTCGCTGGACTAGTCATCCAACAGCACAGGTTAAAAGCTCCTTTTTTTAACCCCCTTCATTCATTAACGGGATGAGGGCATTGCTGGCTAGGCAGCATTTATTGCCCATCCCTAATTGCCCAGAGGGCAGTTAAGAGTCAACCACATTGCTGTGGGTCTGGAGTCACGTGTAGGCCCAGACCAGGTAAGGATGGCAGTTTCCTTCCCTAAAGGACATTAGTGAACCAGATGGGTTTTTTCTGACAATCGGCAATGGATTCACGGTCATCATTAGATTCTTAATTCCACGTATTTTATTGAACTCAAGTTCTACCATCTGCCATGGTGGGATTCAAACCCAGGTCCCCAGAACATTATCTGGGTCTCTGGATTAACAGTCCAGCGATAACACCACTAGGCCATTGCCTCCCCTCAGGCCACAGGTTCAAAGCCTGTGGAATACCACTGGTCACAGGCTCATTTTAAGTTTTAAAGAGAGGAGAGGCGGAGAGATTTAGTGAGGGAATTCCAGAATTCAGGGCTGCGGGCAACTGAATGGTCACAGCCCTGTGCCCCATCGTGGCTCTCCGTATGAGCACACCTCCCAGTGCTATTCCCTAACCTTCTCTCTATCACCCTCCTGTCTAAGTAACCATCCAGCTCCCCTTCATGTAACTTGGTTGAATCTGCCTTTCCTGTTCCCCCACCAGCTCTCTTAGGCAGTGTCCCCCAGGCCCTGAATTGATGTCTCCGTGAGAGGGTGCTCCCTCACGTTTTTGCTTCCTTTCAGAGTGATTTGAAACTCTGCATCCCCCCTTTCATTCTTGGTCCCCTCACAAGTGTGACTCGGCCAAGTGAGATGGGAGGCCAGAACCGGAGGAGCGCAGCAACGGCTGAGGGTGGGTGGCGGGGATAGAGGGGAGGGGGTGGGATCTGAAAACGGTGCTGAGAGTTTCCACATTGGGGAATGGGTGACGACATGGGTCATCACGCACAAGGGGCGATGAACGAATGGCAGTCAGAGCGCACTGGGGTCAGGGGAGCAGAGCCTTGGATCACGTTAGGTTTCTGCATGGTTGCAAGTGAGAGTTTAACCGGGACAGCACGAAAGGAGCCCCTTGTAAAACCAGCCAGAGGCTGACACCCACTGAATCAGAGGCAGCACCAACACCTTGTGCATCAAAGGATGGGAACTCTTGACAAGAGTCTCCAAATGCCTGCCCACCATCGACAAGGCCCAAGTCAGGGGTGTGAGGGAATACTCCCCACTTGCCCCTGGGTGGGGGCAGCTCCAACAACACTCAAGAAGCTCAACACCATCCAGGACAAAGCAGCCCCCGCTTTGATTGGCACCACATCCACAAACATCCCACTCCCTCCATCACCGACGCACAGTCGTAGCAGCATGTACCATCTACAAGATGCACTGCAGCAACTCATCGAGGCTCCTTAGATAGCACCTTCCAAACCCAGGACCACCTCCATCTAGAAGGACATCAGCAGTAGATACATGGGAACACCACCCCCTGCAAGTTCCCCTCTGAGCCACTCACCATCCTAACTTAGAAATATATCAGCCGTTGCTTCAATGAAATAGAATCCCTACAGTGTGGAAGCAGGTCATTCAGCCCACTGGATCCACACTGACCCAGACCCACGCCCTACCATATTCCTGTAACCCTGCATTTCCCATGGCTGACTCACCCCAACCTGCACATTTCTGGACACTACGGGGCAATGTAGCATGACCAATCCACCTTAACTTGCACATCCCTGGGCACTATGGGGTAACTTAGCACGGCCAATCCACCCTAACCTGCACATCTTTGGACTATGGGAGGAAACCGGAGCAAGCAGAGTCAGCACTGCACTGAGCCATCAGGTCATAATTCTGGAATTCCCTCCCTAAGGGCATTGTGGGTCCACCTATGGCACACAGACTGCAGCGGTTCAAGAAGGCAGCTCCCCACCACCTTCTCAAGGGGGCAATTAGGGACAGAGCAATAAATGATGGGCCTAAACACATTCCATAAATGAATAAAGATGAATTATGTGGGTCCGAGTATTGGCGGGGGGAGGGGGGGTGGTGGGGAGGAGGAGGTGGTGCTGTAACTGAGATCATAGAAACAGAGATTGGGAATGAAGGTGCCTGACGGCCATTACTAACAGAACATCAGTGAGTCAGTGATGGCTGACCAAGGGGAGGCGATTGGAAATCAATCCTTGAGCGTTTTAACAGTGTGAGGAGTGTAACTGAGGCTTTGCTGCACTATATCGGGTCATCCAGATGAGCTGAGCAGCTGCTAATGAAGGATCCTGTTGTTAACTCAGAGTCCTTTAATCATGTTGAATCCTATTTGTAAACAATGACAGGCTACAGCTCTCTCTCGTACTGCAATCAGAAATTTATCCTCCCACTGGTCTGCTTTTGCTTGAAGCAAACTGAGAGAACTGGATAGAGTGGACGTGGAGAAGATGTCTTCACAGTGGTGGGGAGTAGGGGGGACCATATTGGCTCAGTGGTTAGCACTGCTGCCTCACAGCACCAGGGACCCGGGTCTGATTCCATCCTCAGGCAATTGTCTGTGTGGAGTGTGCACATTCTCCCCGTGCCTGCGTGGATTTTCTCCGGGTGCTCCGGTTTCCTCCCACAGTCTAAAGATGTGCAGGTTAGGGTGGATTGGCTGTGCTAAATTGCCCCATAGTGTCCAGGAATGTGCAAGTTAAGGTGGATTGGCCATAGGAAATACAAGGTTATAGGGGAGGGGCGGGGAGGGGACTTGGGTGGGATGCTCTTCGGAGGAGTTGGTGTGCACTTGATGGTCCGAATGGCCTGCTTCCACACTGTAGGGATTCTATTCTATGATATCATTCTTCTAAAAGCTCCAGCAAATATAGTCCGAACTGATCCAGTCTCTCTCCATACGTCAGTCCTGCCATCCCAGGAATCAGTCTGGTTAACCTTCGCTGCACTCCCTCCATCGCCAGAATATCCTCCCTCGGATAAGGGGACCCCAAACTGCACACAATACTCCACGGAGTGGTCTCACCAACGCCCCTGTACAAGTGAAGTAAGACATCCCTGCTCCTGTACTCTAATCCTCTCACTATGAAGGCCAAAGTACCATTTACCTTCTTCACCGCCTGCTTCCCTTGCAATGCTTACTTTCAGCGGCTCGAGTACAGGTCTCATTGCGCCTGCCCCACCTTTACCAATCTTTCGCTATTCAGACTATAAGCAACCTACTTGTGTTTGCTCCCAAAGTGGATAACCTCACACTGACCCACATTATCTGCTGTGCATTTGCCTGTCCTCACTCAGCCTGTCCAAATAACACTGGCACTTCTCTGTATCCTCCTCACAGCTCATCCTCCCACCCAGCTTTGGCACTGCCACCCTTTAGAATCAGGGTGAGATGCCATCCCTGAAAAGCCAGAACTGGAGGGAGCCATCCTAGAGCTCCCATGAAAGCGATGGCCTTGTGGTACAATCGCTGGACTGTCAATCCAGACACCTCAGTTAAATTCCTGGGCATCCAGGTTTGAATCCTGCCATGGCAGATGGCGCAACTTGAATTTGACAAGAAAAATCTGGAATTAGGAGTCTAATGATGACCATGAATCCACTGTTGGAAAAACCCATCGGGTTCACTTTAAGGAAGGAAACTGCAATCCTTACCTGGCCTGGACCTACATGTGACTCCAGACCCACAGCAATGTGGTTGACTCTTAACTGCACTCTGGGCAATTAGGGATGGGCAGTAAATGCTGGCCTAGCCAGAGATACCCACATCCTATGGAGCTCAGTGGTCAGCACTGCTGCCTCACAGCACCAGGGACACGGGTTCGATCCCAGCCTCAGGTGACTGTCTGTGTGGAGTTTGCACGTTCTCCCCGTGTCTGTGTGGGTTTCCTCTGGGTGCTCTGGTTTCCTCCCACAGTCACAAAGTTGTACAGGTTAGGGTGGATTGGCCGTGCTAAATTGTCCCATAGTGCCCAGGGATATGCAGGTTAGGGTGGATTGGCCGTGCTAAATTGTCCCATAGTGCCTAGGGATGTGCAGATTAGGTGGGTAAAAGGGGTATGGGTCTGGGTGGGATGCTCCAAGGGTCGGGTCGGTGTGGGCTTGTTGGGCCGAAGGGCCTGTATCCACACTGTAGGGATTCTAAATGTTAAAAATGTAAATGTTATGATTTTTATTTTGCAAATTGACAGCGAGTGGGGTGGTGAGGAAGGGGAAGGAGGCTTGAGGGTGGCGAGGTATTTGCAAACAATGGAGGGAGTTCGAAGAGGCGAGACGGAGTTACAGAAACGACACGGCGCACAGAAAGGCTGGGGGGGGGGGGGGGGGGGGGGGGCGATTTGGCCAAACGTGTCCGTGCTAGCCCAAAGACGTAAGGTGGGCAAAGAATAGGTTGGCGCACAGGATATGTCAGGGAGGTTAAGCAATCACCAAATTCCGAGGAAAACGATGAGGTGCCAGGGAAGAGAGAGAGAGAAAAAAAGCACGAAAACAAAAAGATCTCCAGAAAGAAGACCTTTTCACTTTGGAGTCAGACTGAACGGAAACAGGCCCTTCAGCCCAAATCTTCCATGCCAACCAGATATCCTAAATGAATCTAGTCCCATTTGCCAGCATTTAGCCTGTATCCCTCTAAACCCTTCCTATTCATGTACCCATCCAGATGCCTTTTAAATGTTGTAATTGTAACCACCCTGCATTTCCTCTGGCAACTCGTTTCATACACACACCACCCTCTGTGTGAAAACATTTCTCCTTAGGTCCTTTTTAAATCTTTCCCCTTTCACCTGAAACCTATGCTCCTCTAGTTTTGGACTCCCTTACCCTGCGGGAAAGACCTTGTCTATTCATCCTATCCATGCCCCTCTTGATTTTATAAGCCTCTATAAGGTCACCCCCTCAGCCTCTGATGCCACAGGGTAAAGAAGTCCCAGCCTATCCTTGCACAGCGATACCCACCGATACCCTCCGCTCAACATGCTCTCAAACTCACTTCACTTGCAAGCACACACTTGGCAAGGGTGCAAGAAGTGGGTGCCAGGCAGAAAGCGGGCAGGGTCAAGGCAAACGGCAATTGCCCCCAAGGCTCCCCCAGGCAATGTGAAAGAGGGAGCTGACATGAGGAAATGGCCCACTCTTCAGAGAACTCTCATTGCCGCTTCACTGTAGCGGGTGACCTACTCTCCACTCCCATCACATCACCACAGTGTCTGTATCATCGACTAGCTCCACTGTTGGACTTCACAGTGATAGGACGTCTCGAGACTAGAACCAGACACTGTGTGGGAAGTGGGGGTTGGAAACGCTGTTTAATAATAAATGGTGAGTGAGAGGCCGCAGTCTCCTATTGAAGGCAGGTGATGGAGATTAGGAATTCCCGTCCCTCGAAAGGTCCTGAGTCTGCGGAACTCTCTCTGCGGGGAATTGGGGTCGGTGGACTTTCCTCAGATAGGCCTGTGACCAAGACGAGGGGGGTAGCCCCACTCCTCCCCCACTCCTTCTCTCTATTTATTTCCCAGCTCCCGACCCGAAACGTCAATTTTCCTACTTATCTGATGCTGCCTGGCCTGCTGTGTTCCTTCTGCTCCACTTTGTGTTATCTCTGACTCCAGCATCTGCAGTTCTTGCTATCTCCCAGGGGGAGTTCGAAGATGTGCCAACCATTAGGAGATAAAAATAATAGAATCCCTACAGTGCAGATGGGGGCCATTTGGTCCATCAAGGATGTTGCTGGGGTTGGAGGGTTTGAGCCACAGGGAGAGGTTGAATAGGCTGGGACTATTTTCCCTGGAGTGCCGGAGGCTGAGGAGTGACCTTACAGAGGTTTATAAAATCATGAGGGGCATGGATAGGGTGAATAGCCAAGGTCTTTTCCCCAGGGTAGGGGAGTCCAAAACTAGAGGGACATAGGTTTAAGATTTAAAAAGGGACCTAAGGAGCAACTTTTTCACGCAGAGGGTGGTGTATGTATGGAATAAGCTGCCAAAGGAAGTGTTGGAGGCTGGTACAATTACAACATTTAAAAGGCATCTGGATGAGTACAGAGGGATATGGGCCAAATGCTGGCAAATGGGACTAGATTAGTTTCGGATATCTGGTCAGCATAGACGGGTTGGATCAAATGGCCTGTTTCCATCCTGTACATCTGTATGACTCTAAGGGTATTCCAGCCCTCCAAATAGTGTTCCACCCTATTCTAGCATTTCCCATGGCTATTCACCTATCCTGCACATCTCTGGATGATTTAGCATGGCCATCCCACCTAACGTGCACATCTTTTGGACTGTGAGAGGAGCAAACCCGCACAGACACGGGTATAACGTGCAAGCTCCACACAGACAGTCGCCCAAGGGTGGGATCAAACCTGGGTCCCTGGCACCATGAGGCAGCAGCGCTAACCATTGAGCCACCCAACGCCACTGGGAATGATTCAATAAGTGTAGTTACTAATGTACACTATATAAATACTGTTGGGTAGAACCATGGGTGAGTAAATTTACAACCTTTTCATTTGGGAACCTATTGTCTATATAAAATATTTGATTGGAAGCTTGTTATCTCTGAAATCAGTATCAGAACCATTGTTTTTGGAGCAAAGATTTAAGCTGTGCACTATCTCTATCACTAGGAGTGTTCAGCTCCTACCCGTACATGCATAAGTGTCCAAACAAAGAAATCTGAGCCTCATCTGGTCTAAAAGGTTAGGAATAAAAGGGTCAAAATCAACCATGCAGCGCCCCTCTCAGTTACCCTCCTTGGGGTCAAAGAGGTAAGGCTTGGGGTTGAATCCAGAACTGCGGATGCTGGAACTCTGAAACTGAAACAGAAACAGAGATTGCTGCAATTACTCAGCAGTATCGGCAGAGAGAGAAAGCAGAGTTCGCACTTTGAGTCCGGGGTCAACGTGTGGTACACACGGCAGTCGGACCAGCATGACCAACCCTTGGTCATCGGTCGATTAAAATTTCCTCTGGATCTCGCTGTGAAATAAGAGGCGGTCCCTTTAGATTGGAGATGAGGGGGATCGTACTCTCTGCCCAGTCAGGACCTTGAGGGTCTGCTGAATTCTCAGCCCGCTCGGTGCACGGTGGAGGTGGGGGTCTTTTTAATGCCGAGGTAGGTAGGTTCGTGACTGATACAGAGGTCAAAGGGCATCAGAGGGGCACAGGGAGAGGTGGGAAAGATGGAGTCATGAGAACAGCCGCAGCCGTGCCAAAAGGTGGAGTGGACACAAGGGCCAAATGGCCTACTCCGAGTCCTTATGTGTATGTCATTGTGCTCTCTGCTCTAATGGGAAGGATCCCAGCCTCTCCAGATACCCGCTCAATCCCTGTACCGTTCATAAAAAAGGTCAGACTTTTGAGATTGGGGTGGGGGCATGGTCTATTTGTGAATTAAATCCCTCTGTGATGATATTATGGCTTTTAAGAGATGGCATTTGGTCCTTTTTTTAAACAAAGAGAGATCGAGACAGAGCCGTCTGTTCTGAGCCAATAAAGTAAACGGCTTGTGAGGCCTAGGGGTTTTTTTTTAAAGTTGGAGCAATAGAAGCAGCATGGATGGGTGGAGTCAGGCTCCCACAGAATCAGGATTTTTTTTTAGTTCACCTTTCAGTACTTGTTGAGGTTTTGCAGCTGCCATGGATCTCTCCCTGCTACAGAAAAAAAACATTTGAGGTCTCTCTCTGTCTTGATGTTCTTTCCTCCTGGATTGGAGTAACTTGTAATGTGCTTTCCAGTGTTAAATCAACTAACCCACAGAGTTCAAAAACAAAGCTGCTGGAGAAGCTCAGCAGGTCTGGCAGCATCTGTGAAGGGAAAAACAGAGTTAACGTTTCGGGTCCGGTGACCCTTCCTCAGAAACGTTAACTCTGTTTTTCCCTTCACAGATGCCGCCAGACCTGCTAAGCTTCTCTAGCAACTTTCTTTTTGTTCCTGATTTACAGCATCCACAGTTCTTTCGGTTTTTAA
>NC_063374.1:5553015-5581049 GCF_021869965.1 Rhincodon typus | reverse complement strand
TGATGGATGTGTCAAACATGGAACCTGGGTCCTTAAGGGAAAATGTGGCTTCCCTAAAGCCTTTGGCCTTTGGAGACAATCTGTTTTACTGAATTTGCCTTTGCCAAGGGTGTGCCTGTGAGATCTTATGATATTGGAGCCGTTGCTGTTCAGTGGTTAAATAATCTATTATTCTGTTAAGTTTTCCAACCGAGTTAAAGTTAAACCAATTCCTCTTCCTTTTGTTTGCATTTTAATTGCAGCGTTAAAGAATAAAGTGTGTTTTGCTTAAAGCGGAGAAATGTAACCAATCGAATTCCATCTGGAACACAGCATCTTACACTTGCTTTTAAATAAGATAAAAGTTAGGGTCCAGGCTACCTCCTTGATATATCTGAAGGAGGTTTGGTCTAGTCCATAACACCTCTGCTTGCATCTCCCCATCACTAAACGTCTCAAAATTATTCAAGAATGCTCCTAGGTCTCTCTACATGAAAGGGTGATCAAGAAAAAGGATATCAGTTTTTTAGTGTAGAGTGTAATAATGTGCCTCTCAACTCAATTGTGTACCGAGATGCACACATTTGTCCACGAGGAGAGGTAACGCATTTCTGAATGTTAGCTGATCTAACTGAAACAGACTTTCTCCAACAGATGTAACAGGTGGAGCTTATTTGCGAATCGGAAGTCTGGTCAGACCAGAGTGTGTTTCATCAGCTACGTCCTCTCGAAGAGAGCTCGCCTTTCAGGCATCTGCGTTGCCGTGTGTATACAACGTTGCGCCTCTGCCTGACAGTTAATCTGCTCTAATCGGCTGACCAGTTTGTAACTCGCAACGAGCTTTGCAAGGGTTCAATCAGCCAATCCACAGAGTTGATCAATCCCTTGTCAATCGTATGACAGACTTGTCAAATGTGGAAGCAGGGTCCATTCGAGGAAAGGAGGTTTCCCTAAAGCCTTTCGCCTTAAGGGATTCCAGTGATTGTTTGTGCTACAGGGTCCCCTGAGCTAACACATAGCTTGCCAAGTGCCATTTAAAAGTTGGGGAGCCACTTCACAATGTCCCCAACAAGTGGGGAAGAAAGCTTTGGTGCTCTTTCAAGCTTCAAATGACATGATCGCTGACCCCTTCAAAAATGGAAGCTCCTCGTTCTGAGGCGAACAAAAATGGCATGCGCAGTGTCATCAAGTGGCAGAGAGAAAGAGAAAGGGTTGGGGGGGGAAGAGGGTCATGTACACACAAAACTTAATGGCGGTGAGATAGAGACATGGTGTCCCGGACAGTGCAAAGGTGTTTGGCTAAAATTCCCAGCATGCCATGCAGGATGGACAGCAGCGGTGGTGGTGGGGGGGATCCACTGGAGTGGAGGGCGAGAGAGAGGGGCAGTGGGGAATGTGTAGGCAGTGGGGGTAGACGGGCACAGTCCTCCCGAGCTCCTCCTCTGTCCACTCCACCGCCCGACCCCTTCTCGTCCCACCATGCTCCTCCCCGTGCCAACACCCGCCCACCCCTCCTCTCGCCACCTCCAAGCCCATCTCAGTTGGAGTCTAGACAGAGAGAGGGAGAGAGGACGGAATAAGCGATGGATTGATCGCGAGAAAGAAAGAAGGGAGAGAGAGAGAGAAGAAGAAAAGGACATTTCCCCCTTTCTCTCCAACTGAAAGCGAACTGAAAACAAGATGGCGGGCAGGGAATGGAAACATATTGGCGATGACCAGAATGGACGGATGGTGGAAGGGGAGAAAGAAAGGAAAATGCGGCGAGGAAGCCAAAAGAAAGATTTACCAACCCCTGTCGCTTCGGAAATTGTTTTTTTTTTTGGTTTCATTCTAAGAAGCTTCGATGTGGGTTATCGAAAAGGAAAACGGAACTGAAAACACACCAACCCAAACAATAAGACAATAAGAATGATATCTACCAGATAATGCAGTTTGTTTACCATTGCGTGTCCAATGCCAGAGTGCTTTCCAGTAGAAAGAAGGGAAGGGGAGAGCAGAAAAAGGGAAAGAAAACAAAACGACAAGACTGTAAACTCACTAAAGGATTTACACTCAAAAAAGAATGATGGAATTTTTTTTAGAAGGTTAGTAATATTACATAAGCTTGAAGAAAAGGTTAACAGTTAGTACAGAGAAAAAAAATGACCACATTCCATGAATGAGGATAAAGGTTAGTTCTCAAAGCGTGGTTAGTAAAAAAGTACACACAAAATTGGCAAATTAATTGCTTTCTTTTACAGGAGGGCGTGTCAGGGTGTGCCAATGGGATCTTGGCTGATGGTAAAGATCGAGTGGGCATCAGTACCTTGGTGAGGGCTGCCCATTTGGGCGAAGGGCAAGTGGGTACGGGATTTGACAGCGCCCATTTCTTCTGGATTTTGCGACACCCCACCCTTACTCCAATACCACCCACTACCGCCGCCCCCGCCCAACCCCAATATACCCTCTGAAAGTTGCCGCCCCAATATCTTTTTTTTTGCTTTTGTCTCGTTCTCCCGACCTGGGTTCGCTCCCCGTCTAATCCTGCAAAAGGGGGCACACGCCGTCACTGAGTATCGTCGGCCAAGGCTTTCAGAGGGTGGGAAAGGAAGTTAACCCTCCGACGCGGCTGTGAGATACGTTACCAAGCGGGAATTGACGTGCTTTTCAAAAGGCAAAACGCACACGCGTCCATAACCCCACCTGCCACCAACACCTTGCAAAAATCATTTCAGCACAGAAACAGTGTCGGATACAACGAGCGTCAGCCAGGACTGGGCACATCAGCTTGGGGTCTGTCTGTTAGAAAAAATTTGAGGCCTTCTTCGTTGGCAGTTCCCAGGTTTCCAGTATTCGTCATTTTCCATTCTATTCTGTTCTATTGATACTGTGTTGAGTGGGCGTAGCTTCATTGCGCTGTATTCAATGAACAACCGTCATTCAAAAGTGTCCAATTTGTTTGGAACGAATCCAGTTTAGCAGCTCCACAATTTCCGACCTCTCGTCTCCCCTGAAGATTAGCCTTTTGAACTAACTACCTCTAAAACTCTTAGACAGGGTCAACGCAGGAGGGATGTTCCCGATGACCCGGGGAATCCAGAACCAGGGGGCCACGGTCTAAGGGTTACGGGGAGGACCATTTCGGACTGAGATAAGGAAAAATGTCTTCACCCAGAGAGTGGGGAGCCTGTGGGATTCTCTGCCACTGAAATATTGGATGTGTCAAGGAGTTGGACATATGTCTTAAGGCCCAAAGGGTATGAGGAAGAAAGCAGGGACAGGAAACCGAATTGGACGATCAATCATGATCCTCCTGAATGGCAGAGCAGGCTTGAAGGGCTGAATGGCCTACTCCTGCTCCTATTGTCCACGCTTCCGGTGTCAGTATTGCTTCTTCCTGTGCCCTCTGCCCTCTGGTATCTCACTCCAGGGGCCAAGCCGGGTCGTGCAGGCTAGGTGGCGTGAGGGTGAGATGGGATGTCATCAAGAATGGCACATGCCAAGGCTATAGAGAGAGCAATGGCAATGTCACTGGGGGAGTGACCCCGAGACCCAGTCTCCAGTCTCCAGCCATCCAGAGGGCCAGTCTAATGCTCTCAAGACACTGGTTCAAATTTGACTAGGGCAGCAGAAATGGTGGAAAATAAACTCAAATCATAAGATGTGGGGTTGAAATTGCAGAAATCATTTTCATGAACCACCCCCCCCGACATCTAGGTACAATAATGCCCCTTCCGGGGGATGGGAAATCTGCTGTTCTTACCCAGTCTAGGCCTACATGTGACCCCAGGCCCCAAAGAGATGGCGATTGGCTCTTAACTGCCCCTCCGAAATGGCCTGAGACAGCCACTCCATTTCCACGGTGATTAGGGAAATGGGTATCAAATTATAATCACAATCAGCAACTTCTCCCGCCTCACTCCTCCTGCACTCAGTATTCTCACTCTTCGCCCTTCCCTCCAAAAGTCCCAGCTCGAGATGTGGCAAAAGCCGAGAGAGCGAGAGAGGTTGGGGGGAAGACAGATATCTGGAGCTAACACACCTCTCTGATTTCACCGCTCCCCCTTCACCTTCAACATCCATCGGATAGACAGTCAGAATCTGGTCTCCACTGACCAGTAGCTGGGCCTACGTGTGACAAAGCAATACTGGTGTGAGTGACTGGCTCACTTAACACAAAGTTTGGCCTTAACCCTAAATCTCATCCTAACCTTAACCCTAATCCTAATCCTAACCTGAAACCTAGCCCTAACTCTAACATTAACACAAGCCCTAAACTTAAGCCTGACCCTGACCGTAACCATAATCCTAACCTTAACCATGACCCCAACCTTAACCCTAGCCCTAGTACACCCCTAATCCTAGCCCTAACTTTAACCTCAATCCTAACCCTAAACCTCGCTCTAACCTTAACCCTAACCCTAGCCCTAACCCTAACCCTGACCCTGACCCTAACCCCTAACTCCTAAGACTAACCCTAACCTTAATCCTAACCTTAACCCTGACCTAACCCCTAACACTAACCTTAACCCTAACCCTAAACCTAATCTTAACCCTAACTTTAACCCTAACCCTAATCCTAACCTTAACCCTGACCCTGGCCCTAACCTCTAATACTAACCCTAACCCTAATCCTAACCCTACCCCTAACCTTAACCCTGAACCTAACCCTAGCACTAATACTAACCCTAACCCTATTCCTAACCTTAACCCTGACCCTAATACCTGACCCCTAACACTAACCCTCACGCTAACCCTTGCAAAAATGGTTCTAAATCTATTCTGTAGCCAGTGCAGCACCCCCTCCAAATGCCTCCTGATTGAACTGGAGAGAAAAGAGACACCCCCTCCCCACCACCATCCATTGAGAACCTCAATCCATTCATCGCAGCTCGATGTGTCTGGGAATCGTTGACCCCTCCCCAGTCCAAGGTGCCTTGAGCAATGGATGTTGGCCACCAGTGCGCCCTTTTGTGTGTTCTTAGTTTTGTGGATCTATTTTAACCCATTCGGCCAATTTGGGGGCGCGTGACTCCCCAATCTCCATCACCCTCAGAGAGACAGAGAAAGAGTCCCAATATATGCCCAGTGCTGGCATCTTGACGCTTACAAAACATGGCTCAGTGAGGACATCCTGCTAGACACCTGAATGGAACAGACCAACAGGCATTGTTGGGATTGATGGGAATACCGTGCGTAGATTCCCGGGGTTTGGTCGTGATGGAGGGGGGAGGGGGAATATACAATGGGCTGAAGGGGTGTTCCATTCAAGTGTGTGCCCTGAGGGCAAACAGCTACCACGTGACTGAGCAAGCACCCATGAGATCGCAGAAGACCCCAGCCCCACACCAGCCCCCACCTCGAGCGGTAAGTACATTCATTTGTCACGAAGAGACCACAGAAGAGGAAGAAGGTTCTACAATCACGTTCAGTAACTGAGGGAGGTCAGAATCTCTCAATGCAGCCTATAGTGCAGTTTCTTTAAGAGCCCCCAGCACATCGCCAGTGTGGTCCCCACTCCCCAGATTCCCTGCTAGAGCTGGGGAACAGCAGGAGGCTATTCAGCCCTCCCCAGTCCTGCTCTCTCCATGCTTGCCTGCCGGTAACACACATGGACACACACATATGCACACACTCGTGCACACTCACTCACAAACACACTCACTTGCACATATAGACATATGCATACACACAGACACACGAATACACACTCATAAACTAAGGCGCCCACACTGATGCACACACTCACTCGTACATACACGATTGCACACACACGTACACAGAAACTCACACACACAAAATCACACTCACCCAAAATGACATACACACACGTGTACACAAAATCACATACAGACACACAGACACAAAATCACACACAGTCACAAAATCACACACACAGACACACACATGCACAGAATCACATGCACTCACATACTTTCACACTCACATACACAAATGTGTATACACACACAGAAACACGCGCATACTCTCACACACACACACAGTCACACATATGCACTCACCCATACACACTTACACACAAACACACAAACTCAGAGACAAATGGACACACACATGTACAGACATCCATACACACAAATTCTCACTACACATTTACACCGACAGACACACACACAGGCACTTGCACATGCATTTGGTCTCACACACACACACACGCACATGCACCCGCACACACATAGACAGACACTCACACACTGTCACACCAGACACACGAATGATCACAAACACAGAAACACAAACACACACCCTCTCTCACACATGGACACACATGCACACACATACACAGCTGCACATACATGCACAAATACACCCATGTACATGCACCCACACTCACACCCACTCACTCAGACACACAAACTCACACTCACACACGCTTAAAGAGTCTCACACACACACAATCTCACACACACTCACACGTGCTCGCACTCACCCACATACTTTCTCCTGTACACACACACCTACACAGGCAGGCACACACAGATGCACATTCACACACACACACATTCACACACTCACATACACTCTCAGACACACTCACTGAGACACACACACAGACACACGTTAACACACTCTCACAAACACACACACACTCACACACATACATACACATTCACACGTACACAACCACACACACTACCACGCACAAACACAAAGTCACACACATGCACAATCACACACACTCTCACATTGCACACTCTAACACACACTCACACATTATAAACCTAATCCCATACACTGTCTCTCAGATACACTCAATCACACTTACAGACACATGCTCCCTCATACACACACACACTTACAAATAATCACGCATACACTGACACAAGCATTCCTGCATACATGCAAACGGACACACACACACACACTCAGACACATACCATACACAAACACAAAATCACACAATCACATTCACACAAAAATGCTCTTGCACACACATACACACAAACACTCTTGCACACACAAACACACACACACATACAGGGACACACATACTCATTCACATTGTCTGCCGTACACATATACACTCACACACCCTAACACACACACTCACATGCAAGTGCACACTCACTCAGCTACTCAGACACACTCATACTCTCACATTCACACTCTCATATGCACTTATACATGCACACAGACATGCACACAATCACACAGACACCCATGCACACACAAAGGCACACACATATATACTCACACACACGCACTCACACACCACAGTCACCACATACTTACCCATTCTAACAAATACAGATTAAATCTCACACACACATTCACATAAAAACACACTTGCACATTCACACACACAAACACGCACTCTCACACTGACACACACACACAATCCACACACACACAGACACTTTCACATCCTCGTACACTCACACACACGCATACACACACACACTCACTCAGATACACACACACATGCACACACACACTCTTTCTCTCTCTCACACACACACACTCTCACACACACCCACTCACGCAATCACACACATTCCTTTGCTCACTCACAGAGACACACACATACCTACTCTCACAAATTCACGCTCACACACAAACACTCACTCAAACACACACACAATGTCTCTCACACACCCACAGTCTCTTTCTTACAAATACAGTCTCTTTCACATTCACCCACCCACATTCTCACACATATTCACACACTCACACGCACAAACACACATTCACACACATTGTCACACACACCACACACACACACAATCACACAGTCACAAAAACACGATCAATCATGCACACTCACACATACAAACACACACACAGACACACACTCTTGCACACATGCACATAGACATACATACATACATGCACACACATACATGCACACACACACTCAAACACTTACTCACACACACTCACAGATACATACCTGTTCACACTCACACACTCCCACACACAGAGACACACACTTACACATTCTCACAAACACACACTATGACTCAAAAACACACATTCCACCTGGAAACCAATATCCATTTCAAGCCTTCCGACTCCCACAGCTACCTAGAGTACACCTCCTTTCAGCCACCTTCCTGCAAAAAAACCATTCCCTATTCCCAATTCCTTCGCCTCCGTCGCATCTGCTCTCGAGAGGAGGCATTCCACTCCCGGACATCCCAGATGTTCTCGTTTCTCAAGGACCGCAACTTCCCCTCCACAGTGGTCGAAAACGCACTCGACCATGTCTCTCGCATTTCCTGCAACTCATCCCTCACACCCCCTCCCCGCAATAACAACCAAAACAGAATCCCCCTCGTCCTTTCATACCACCCCACCAACCTCCAGGTCCAACGCATCATCCTCCGACACTTCCGCCATCTGCAATCTGACCCCACTACCAAAGACATTTTTCCCTCCCCACCCTTATCTGCTTTCCGGAGGGACCACTCTTTCTGTGACTCCCTTGTCCGCTCCACACTCCCCTCCAGCCCCACCACACCCAGCACTTTTCCCTGCAACCGCAGCAAGTGCTACACCTGCCCCTACACCTCCATCCCAGGCCCTAAGAAGACCTTCCACATCAAACAGATGTTCACCTGCACATCTGTTAATGTGGTATACTGTATCCGCTGTTCCAAACTGGCCTCCTCTACATCGGGGAAACCAAGGGGAGGCTTGGGGACCGCTGTGTGGAACACCTACGATCGGTTTGCAACAAACAACTGCACCTCCCAGTCGCGAACCATTTCAACTCCCCCTCCCACTCCTTGAACGACGTGTCCATCCTGGGCCTCCTGCAGTGCCACCCGAAGGTTGCAGGAACAGCATCTCATATTTCGCTTGGGAACCCTGCAGCCCAATGGTATCAATGTGGACTTCACAAGCTTCAAAATCTCCCCTCCCCCGACTGCATCCCAAAACCAGCCCAGCTCGTACCCACCTCCCTAACCTGTCCTCCCACCTATCCCCTCCTCCCACCTCAAGCCCCAACCCCATCTCCTCCCTACTAGCTTCATCCCGCCTCCTTGACCTGTCCATCCTCCCTGGACCGAACTATCCCCTCCCTAACACACCTTTACTGGCTCCAACTCCGCCTGTCTCCTCTCGACCTATCTTCTCCTGTATCCATCTTCTATCCACCTCCCCCTTTCTCCCTATTTATTTCAGAATCCCCTTCCCCTCCCCCATTTCTGAAGAAGGGTCTAGACCCGAAACGTCAGCTTTCCTGCTCCTCTGATGCTGCTTGTTCTGCTGTGTTCATCCAGCTCTACACCTTGTTATCTCAAATTCTCCAGCATCAGCAGTTCCTACTATCTCATTCACACAGAAATGTTCTTGTGTGAGCACACACAGACAAATACTCTTGCACACACATATTATGCACACTCACTTACACAGTCACACACACATACTGACATACACTCACACACACACACCATCACACACAAGTGCGCACTCACTCACACACACATATATGCACTCAGCCACACATACACACGCAATCGCTCACACGGACATGCAAGTAGACACAAACACACACACGTACCCACACTCTCACTGTCGCAGACAGACACACACACTTACACACTCTCACAAATACACACACACATTCACTCACACAAACAACTCACACACACGTTAATGCTAATACCTCCACACATACACCCATGTGAACACACACAGGCACACATACAGACACACACACTCTCACATACACGCACACATGTACATCGACACCCACGCACACAGGAACTCTCTCACACACACTACACAATTACCTAAACATGCAATTACAAACATTCTCTCTCTGACACACGCATATGCATGTATTCACGCCCACTCACACACAGACACACCCACTCAAGCACATACATGCACACAAACACACGTACATTCACACATGCACATACATGTACATGCAGACATATATGCACACAGAGTCACACACACATGTACATGTACACATACACATATATACACATACAGATACACACACACTCACACGCACTCTCACTAACACACACAAACACAGAAACAAACTCACACACAGTCACACTTACAAATACTTACTCAGACACACACCCACACCCACACGTACATGTGCACACACTGACAAACGCACGCACGTACTCAGACTTGCATACATAATCTCACACACACTTCCACACACTCAGACTGAGGCTTTTTCACACACAGACATGCCCACACTTACTGTTTCACAGACACACGGAGACACATGCACACACATTCCCACACATGCACAAACACACACATATACACACTCTCATGCACACAAACACTCTCACGGTACACACATGCACTCACAGACACTAACACAGAAACACACACAATCACACACAAGCAAACACACTCATATACTCCTACAAACAAACTCACATTCACTCACACACATTTTCTCAAAAGCACACATGCTCACACCCATATGCACACACTCGCACATGCAAACTCATGCATATGCACGCACACACACATAGATACACACTCATTCACATACTCCCACACACCCACACACACTCTCTCTCACATTCACCCACACTCACACATTAGCCTACACACACAGGCACACAAACTCACACACACAGGCATATACACTCTCAGACATGTATGCGCATTCACTCACACACACATTCACACATGACACACACACACTCGCTCACAACAAAGAAACACACACGTGCACTCACAGACATGCGCAATCTCTCTCACACACAAACAGCCAGCGGGAAATAGAGGAGAAAATATGCAGACTGTTCTCAGATGTTTGTAAGAGTAACAATCGGTTAATTATACTGTGGGATTTCAAATTCCCCAACATAAAATGGGATAGTTATTGTGTAAAGCGTTTAGAGGCAACTGATTTCTTGAAATATATCCGGTTTGGTTGGCAGGGGGGGTGGTGGTTTGTATCAATAAGTAGAAGGCCCAACATAGGACAGTGCAGTGCTGGATCTGGTTCTGGGGAAAGAAGGTGAACAAATGTTTGATGTGACAGTGGAGCATTTAGATGATAGCGATCACAACATGGTACAGTTCAAATTTGTTCTGGACAAGGAGAAAAGATGGCCTGGGAAAAATGAGTTTGGACTCAGGGGAGGCGGGGAGAGATGGCAAATTTTATTGAAATAAAGCAGGATCTGGCCCACCGTTGACTGGAAACAGCTCCTTGTGGCTCAAAGGGACGATGGAGGGCATTCAAAAAGGAGCTGGGGAGTGTATAGATCTAACCTGTACCCTTTAGATGGAAATGTAGGAGCAATAAGTTCAGAGAACCCTGGATGTCTAGGACAATTCAGGACTGGATGATGAAGAAAAGAAAGGCTTTTAACAAGTCCAAAGGGAGCAATTCAACTGCAGCCCGAGAGGAATACAGGAAGTGCAGGAGGGAACTTAAAAAAGCAGTTAGAAGAGCAAAAAGGGGGCATGACAAAGGACTTGCGAACAGGATTAGACATAATCCTAAGATATTTTATAAATACATTAAACAGAAGAGGTTAACCAGGGAAAGAGCAGGGCCCATTAGGGACCAAGGGGGTAACCTGTGTGCGAAGCTGCAGTATATTGGAAAGGGCGTCAAATGAATATTTCTCTTCAGTCTTCGCTCTGGAAAAGGGGAACGTAGGTACAGGATTCAGGAAAGGGACTGTGAGGAAGTTGCACAGTTTGATGTAGGAAATGGGGAGGTACTGGGGGCTCCATTGGTCTTAAAAACAGACAAATCCCCTGGCCCAGTGAATTGCATCCCAGGATGCTGTGGGAGGTAAGGCAGGAAATTGCAGGGGTTCTGACACACATTTTTAATTTCTCTCTGGCCATGGGGGATGAGCCAGAGGAACGGAGGATGGCTAATGCGGCTCCACTTTTTAACAAGAGTGGTGCAGATGAACTAGAAAATTACAGACCAGCGAGTCTCATGTCAGTGGTAGCAAAGCTACTGGAGAAAATTCTGAAGGAGCGAATTAATACCCACTTGGAAAAGCATGGGTTAATTTGGGATAGTCAGCATGACTTTGTCAGAGGGAGGTCATGCCTAACAAATTTGTTAGATTTTTTTTTGAAAATCTGATCAAGTGTGTGGATGAGGGAAGTTCAGCTGATGTGGTTTGTTTGGATTTTAGCAAAGTTTTTGACAAGGTCCCACATGGGAGACTGATGGAGAAGGTTAAAGCGCACGGATTTGAGGGAAACCAGGTGAGATGGATCAGAAACTGGCTCAGCAATAGGACACAAAGGGTGGTGGTAGAAGGATGTTCGAGTGACTGGAGCCCAGTGTCCAGGGGTGTACCACAAGGATCAATACTGGGACCCTTATTGTTTGTGATATACATGAATGATATAGATGAAAACGTGGGGGGAATGTACAGAAAATTCGCAGATGACACCAAGATTGGTAGAGTGGTTAATAGCGAAGGAGATGGTTGTATATTACAGGAAGGTACAGTTGGGTTGGTCCAAGGGGCAGACCAGTGGCAGTTGGCATTTACTCTTGATAAGTGTGAGGTGATGTACTTTGGAAGAAGAAACAGGATGAGATAGTATTTAATGAATGGCAGGTCACTGGGTAGCTCAAACGAACAGAAGGATCTCGGGGTAATTATTCACAGATCCCTGAAGTCGGCACAGCACATGAATAGGATGGTTAAGAAGGCACATGGGACACTTACTACCATCAGTTGTGGTACAGAGTACAAGAGTAAGGAGGTGATGTTGGAGTTGCACAGAGTGTTGGTCAGGCCACAGCTGGAGTACTGTGTGCAGTTCTGGTCACATCATTATGGGAAGGATGTGATAGCACGAGAGGGAATACAGAGGAGGTTCACCACGATGTTACCTGGGAGGGAGAAACTGAGAAATAACAAGACACTAGATAGGCTTGGATTGTTTTCTCTAGAGCACAGAAGACTGAGGGGGACACGATTGAAGTGTATAAGATTATGAGGGGTACGGACAGAGTGAATAGAGAGCAGCTGTTTACCTTGGTTGAGGGGTCAATCATGAGGGGCATAGTTTAAGGGTAAGGGGGCAGGAGACTCAGAGAGAATTTGGGAAAACACCTTTTCACTCAGCGGGTGGTGGGAATTTGGAATGTACTGCCTGGGAAGGTAGCGGAGGTTGGAAACCTTACAACATTTAAAAAATATTTGGATGAGCACTTGGAACATCATAATATTTAAGGATATTGAATAAGTGCAGGAAATTGGGAGTAGCGCATCTTTAGTGGTAGTTATGTCGGTGCAGAGTCGATGGGCCTTGTCTGTGCTGTATGAATCTGTGATTCTCTCTCACACACTTCAAAGCACTCACTTGCACACAGACACACACAAACTCATAAACACATGCACGCACACACACATGCACACACACTCGTACACACATTTACACGCATACATATACTATCACACACACTCAAATAACTCACACACATACACAAACACACACACACAATCATACTCATTCACTGACATGCATTCATATTCACACACTCACGCTCACGCACACACAGACACACAATCTCACGCACGCACATATACACAATCACACTTTCAGATGCACACATACACTCTCGTATACATACACACACACACACACACTCACACACATACACACATGCGTACACACACACACTGACACGCACACACATACACATAACACACACACATACATGCGTGCACACACATGCATGCACACACACACTCTGATACATGCACACTTACATGCATGCATACACACACACTTACACACACACTCTCACACATACAGACATACACACACACACACACGCATGCACGCACACAGACTTATACACACAGACACACACACAGGCACACACACGCGCGCACACACAAATGCTCTGGTATGTGTGACTCTGACTCAGTTAGCAATAGCTGACTTCTGCACTGCAGGTGAACAATCGGATGGAGGGCGGTAGGGAGCAGCTGCTGAGTCTCGAAGACCCAGCCACGAGGAATGTCTGAGAGAGCACTCAAGAGCCCTGGATGAACAGCCCGGTAAATGGATTACTGCGTCCGTTTTTATCACCCTGTGTTGGGGCTTCAGCTTTGGGAGATGAGACCGAGGACTGAGATGAGGAGGAATTTCCTCATTCAGAGGAGTTGGGGCTGGGGTGGGTGAGGAGTATGTGGAAATTTCTACCCCAGAGGTTGGTGGATGGTCAGTCACTGAGTGCGATTAGATCCCGTCACCCTTCTGGAAACCCTTGTCACTAAGGGACAGGGAGATTGTGTGTTGACCGTCTCAGAATGGTGGATAGAACCAACGTGCCTGAATGGCTTGCTCCCACTGTTGAAGTGCAATCTTCAATTGGGACCAGGTCACTCCACCAATGGTTACCCCTGGGATTTCCAGGGTCATCAGCTTAAATCGTCCAACCTCGTTCGCGAGACAACGATACGAACCCAGAGAAGAGCTCGGCGGATCTGAATTTGCCCTCAACTCTGCTTTCCTGGCTGCCCTTCTCCATGCCAGCCCCTTTGATTCCCTACTCGGCGCTCCACAAAGGGCGACCCTCGTTGCGTCTGGTGGCAGTGGTTAGGACTTGACGTGACATGGTGGTTCCCCAAAAAAGGAAACTGGTGCTACACAAAGGAAGGTGGAAAGTGGTTGTGGATCAGTCAGGCAGAGGGCGGTCACGTGGGGTGACGTACGCCCAAAATATGAATTGTTCGTTTTGGAAGAGAAAATGGAAGAACAGAGTATTACTTAAAGGGGACAGAAACTGCAGAAAGCTGCAATGCACAGGGACTTAGAGTTACTTACAGTCTTAGAGATGCACAGCACAGAAACAGACCCTTTGGCCCAACTCGTCCATGTCAACCACATCAGTGTGCTTGTAACATGAGGAGAGTCGTCACCTCATGATCTGGGTCTGGGGGTCTCAACTGGTCGCTGTGCTTTTCAAGGCTTAGAAATGCAAGTATTCATGTTTGCCAATGACACAGAGATGGGGACATTGTACCTATTGAAGCTGAGAGTGTTAAATTACCTCTAGATAGTGATAGGTTGACTGAATGGGTGCAATCCAATGGATTTCAATGTCGACAAGATTTGGATTGGAATTGAAAAGCGCTAGAGTCGTTGAGAGGTACAGCAGGGAAACAGACCCTTCAGTCCAACTCGTCCATGATATCCTAAATTAATCTAGTCCCATTTGCCAGCATATGACCCATATCTCTCCAATCCTTTCCTATTCATGTACCCATCCAAATGCCTTTTAAATGTTGTAATGGCACCAGCCTCCTTTATTTTGTGCATGAAACACAAAGAACTAGCACAGAGGGGCAGCAGGTAGCTAGAAAGGGTCATGGAATGTTGGCTCTTATTTCAAGGGGCTATGGAGTATAAGAGTGGGGAAGCCTTACTTCAACTGCATAAGGTGCTGGTGGGACCACATCTAGAGTACTGTCAGCAGTTTTGGTCTCCTTGTTTAAGAAAATATAGCATTTCGTTGGAGGCAGTTCAGAGAAGGTTCACTGGGATGATCCCTGATATGGAGGGATTGTCCTATGAGCAAAGGTTAAACAGGTTGGAACTCTACTCACTGGAGATTAGAATAATGAGGCGAACTCATTGAAACATACAGGATTCTTAAGGGGCTTGACAGGGTAAATGCTGAGGAGGATGTTTTCCCCTCGTGTGAGGGGTCTGGGACCAGAGGTCATAGTCTCAGAATAAAGGAGCACCAATTCAAGACTGAGATGAGGAGGAATTTCTTCTCTTAGAAAGTTGTGATTCTTTGGAACTCCTTGCCACACAGAGCTGTGGGGGGCAGAGTCCTTGTGTATATTTAAGGCTGAGATTGAAGGATTCTTGATCAATTGTGGAATCAAGGCTTACAGGGTAAGGGCAGGGAAGTGGACGTGAGGAATGTCGCATCAGCCACTGAATGGCAGAGCAGACTCGAGGGGCCGAATGGCCTACTCCCTGCTCCTATTTCTGACAGTCTGGTGGTTTTGTGGGATGTAGCGGGACGCCAGAAAGCCGATGTCTCACAGAGGTTGGAGATTGGGAGGAGGTTACAGAGATGATGAAAAGGGTGGATTTGGGAACGAGGGTTTGGGAATTTTCAAATCCAGGCTTAGTCTAGGCCAGGAGCCAGTGCTGGTCAGTGAGAACAGGGAGGGGGTGGTGAGGAATGGGACCTGGGGTTTCAGATGACCCTGAGCTCAGTGGAGGGTGGGCACCACAAGACGGCACCCCGGGAGAGAACAGGAAGAGTCAAGACTGAGGGAGATGCGAGCTGAGGGCGGTGGGGGTGGGGGACAGGGTACAGGAAATGCTTGAAGGGGTAACGACCAGAGTGCAGAAACCTTGGCATCCCTTGGCTAGAGAAACCCAACATTGGAATCTCCCATGGTCCACCCTGTGCTGGAGAACGGGCGATGTATTCTAGGAAGGATGAGACAGGCCTTGGCTATAAATAACCACTGAACGTCCCAGTGATAAGCTCCCACATGATGGGTGATAGTCATAGAGGGCTACGGGCATGAAATAAGGTCCTTCGGCCCATCGACTGGCTAGTCAAAACCAACCACTTCAGTGTAGACCTTATAAAGGTCTATAAAATCATGAGAGGCATAGATAAGGTAGATAGCTTTTCCCCCATGGTGGGGGAGTCTGAAACTAGATGGCATAGGTTTAAAGTGAGAGGGGAGGGATATAAAAGGGTCCAGAGGGGTAATTTTTTCACACAGAAGGTAGTGAGTGTTTGGAACGGGCTGCCAGAGATGATGGTGGAGGCGAGCACAATTTTGTTATTTAAGCAACATTTAGACTGGTACATGGATGGGACAGGAATGGAGGGATATAGACCAAACGCAGACCAAATGGCACCAGATTAATTGGGAAAACTGGACGGCATGGACAAGTCGGGCCAAAGGGCCTGTTTCCACGCTGTAGACCTCAACGACTATTCCAATCTGATTTCCCCAGCGTTGGACCCATAGCCTTGGCATCGCAAGTGTGTGTCTAAATCCTGCTTCAATGTGATGAGGGGTTTGTGCCTCTCCCACCCTCCCAGGCAGTGAGTTCCAGATTCTCACCACCCTCTGGGTGAAAGCATTCTTCCTCAAACCTCCTGGCCCTATCTAGTGGAGAGTGACATACCCAAAGGACAAGGTGGGGAGAGTAAATTAAATGGAACCATTCACTTGAACACAAAGCTCTGGAATTCATCAAAAACCCTTATGTTCAGCTACAGAGTAGTAGCATAAGAGGAGGCCATTCAGCCCATCTAATCTGCCTTTTTTGTTACTGTTCCTTGGGATGAGGGTGTCTCTATCAATGCTTGCCTCTGTCTCTCATCCCTAATTGCCCCAATGAACAGAGTGGCTTGCTTCGGAGGTCAGTTAAGAGTTATAACCTCATCGCTGTGGGGTCTAAAGCAACACCCACCTCCCCATCCCGACTTGGAAATATATCGGCCGTTCCTTCAGTGTTGCTAGGTCAAAATCCTGGAATTCCCTCAGTAAGGGGCAGTGTGCAGCACATGGACTGCATCGGTTCAAGAAGGCAGCTCACCACCACCTTCTCAAGGGGACAATTAGGGACAGGGGGCAATAAATGCTGGGCCCAGCCAGCGACACCCACGTCCTGTGAAGGACTAAAAAAGAAATGGAGGCCCAGAGCAGGAAAGGATGGCAGATTTCCCTCTCCATTAGAGACCCAGATGATTTTTTTTTTAACGACAATTGACAATAGTTGGCACGGTCACCGTCACTGAGGCCAGCTTTCAATTCATCAATTAATCATGCACAAATTTCAATTCAAACAATTTCCCTGATGTGATTTGAACCTAGCCCCAAAGTATTAGCCTGGGCCTCTATATTGCTAACCCGGTGACAGAATCACAGAATTCTCATGGTGCAGAAGGAGGCCAATCAGCCCATCCTGCTTGCCCCAGTTCTATCCCCTAGTGCTAATCTCCTGCCTTTCCCCCTCTATCCCATTACCATCCAATGCCCACCACTGAACCTGCCTCCCCCATATTTCCAGGCAGTGTACCCCACCCACTAACCACTTGCTGGGTGGGAATGTTTCCCCTCACATCACCTACACAGCGTTTGCTCCTCACCTCAAACCTACGCCCCTCTCTCATTCTTGTTCCTTTTCCAAGCGGGAACAGCTTCTCCCTATCTGGTCTGGCCAGCCCCCTAATTCTATGAATTTGATCAGATCTCCATTGATATATCCGCTACATCGCCATTTCCCCAGGGGTGTGGGGTTGGGTGATAGAGATGGTCATGGTCCCCAATGCTCTTTCCTTCTGTCCCTACAACCTGCGAATATTTTATCCAGTTTCCATTCCAAGATGACGACTGAACCTGTACCCGGCACTCAGGGCACACTTGCTGATCATCCCCAGTCATGTGGAATATTTTCTCCTCGTGCTTTGCTGCCGTCAATTACAGTCTATCAACCTTTCAGCCACCCGGGGGGGAGATTTGCTCGACTGAAACCCTCTATGATTAAATCTCCCCTCGCCCTTCCTTGTTCTGACGGAAGCAACCCAAGTTTCTCCAACCTTTCCTTTTTAATCTTTCGGACCCCCCAACCCCTACCTCACACCTCTTCTTCCTTTCTCCTCAAAACGTGCCACTGAGCAAGGGAGGGTAGGCCACTCCCTTTCCTGGGCTGATATTTCCCCAATTTCCCTAGACCCTTGTGTATGCACCTTCCAATGCTAAACTGCTTGCGTTACTGCATGGGGAAGGTGAGCTAGTAACACAGAGACCGGGGCTAATGTCCCTGGGGGGGAAGGTTCATAAGGAGATGTGGGTTTATATGGACATTGTGACAGATGGTCACAGATATTTGCTGCATCTTGTAGACAGCCAACCATTGGGATCTTCCTGACTAGTACCATCCTTTCAATTTCAGGTCCACTCAAGACAGAGGGAGGTCATTCTGCCCCTTAAAGCTTCCCATTACCTTTCTACTGTCTCAACTCCACCTTTCCACCCTATCCCTTTGATTTTCCTGGATACCCATGGCTCCCCTTTTCCAAATCCTATTCCATAGTGACCAAACACCTCGCTCAGCCAGGCCCTGTAGGTTCTGGGCTCGTTCTCCATTCGGCGAATCGACTGGGATGGGGTGGGGGGGGTGGGGAGGAAATCGGAATTTTGATTGGGGGACACGCTTGGAATTTGATCTATTATGAGATGGTCCACACCCAGAGGGTGGTAAGCAGCAGGGGGCGCAGTTTATTGGGAGAGATACAGTGGCGATGGGGGGGTGGCAATGGAGGGTATTTACCGGGGTGTGCTTGGGCAGGGTTTCTGAGGAGGGGCCGGAAAATTTCAGGACTTTCTCGGATCAGCCAAGCTCAAAAATCCTGGAGATCCCTCCCTAGCACCACTGCGGAGGGGTTGTACTATAGTTCAAGATGAGGGCTCACTACCACCTCCTGCAGGGCAAGAGGGGATGGGCCACAAAAGACGGTGCTTATAGCACTACCAATGTTCCCTGAATAAAATAAAATATTAGCTGAGGCAACAAAAGGCTGAGGGTTGTGGGTGGTGGCGAGGCAAGACAGTCACTTCCCTTGCCTCTGACCTTGTTGAAGATTACTAGCCTGATACCTTAAAGGATGGCACAGTGGTTAACACTACCGCCTCATGGCGCCAGGGACCTGGGTTCAATTCCAGTCTCAGGCAACTGACTGGGTGGAGTTTGCACGTTCTCCTCATGTCTGGGTGGGGGTTTCCTCTGGTTTCCTCTCACGGTCCAAAGATGTGGAGGCTAGGGTGGATTGGCCATGATAAACTGCCCCGTAGTGTCCAGGGATGTGCAGGTTAGGGTGGATTGGCTGCGCTAAATTGCCCTGTAGTGTCCAGGGATGTGCAGGTTAGGGTGGATTGGCAAAGCTAAATTGTCCAGGGATGTGTTGATTAGGTGGATCACTCATGGGGAAAACAGGGTCGGGGTTGGGTCTGGGTGGGATGCTCTTTGGAGGGTTGACATGGACTCAATGGACTGAATGGCCTGCTTTCATGCTGCCAGGATTCCATGATTATCTACTACAGGAGTAGGAGTCATGCGTCTGAAAGACTGTGTCCTAAATTTTGATTTCAATGTTGCCCGCAAATAAGATTTGAAGGTGATTAATGACCTCACAGGCAAAAAAACATGGTTTTGTGCAGACAAACATTGGTCTTAAAGGTGGGAGAGTTCCCGTTCAATAGATAATATTTAGACGCACCCACAGAATCCATCCATCTCAATGACACAATGCCTCAGCCTTAATGAGCATCGGTCCCTTTTTGAAAATAAAACATAATCGCCCGAAATATTGCAACAAATAAACGTAGCTGACAGCAAAGTCGTCCATCTACTCACGACCAAATTGAGGAAGCCTTGACCCTATTTAAAATTTCCCCCATTTTTTACAAAATTCATTCATGGGATTTGGGCTTCATTGGACAATGTTTATCACCCTGGAGGCAGTTAAGAGTTAACCCCATTGCTGTGGGGTCTGGAGTCACATGTAGGCTCAGACCAGGTCAGGAGGGCAGATTTCCCCTCCCCCTAAAGGGGCATTAGTGAACCAGATGCGGTATTCCCAACATGGGACACCACTGGACTCCTAATTGAAGGATGTATTGGCCCTTGGGGGAAGTACAGTGTAGGCTTATAAGAATGATACCTGGACTTCAGGGGTTAAGTTATGAGGAGAGATTATTCAAATTAGGCCTTTATTGTCAAGAATTTAGAAAGTTAAAGGGGTGATCTCATCGAAGTCCTCAAGTTAGGAAAGGTTTGGAGTCATATGGGCCAGGAGCATGCAGGTGGGACTAGTTTAGTTTGGGATTGTGGTCGGCATGGACTGGTTGGACCTAAGGGTCTGTTTCTGTGCCGTACGGCTCTTTGATGATGATTTTCTTGCCAGGAAAAGGCAGGGTCGATGAAGATAAACCGTTTCCACTGGTTGGGGACTGTTGAACCAGGGGGCATAGTCTTGAGAATTAGGGCCCAAGTGCTCAGGAGAGATGGAAGGAAGCATTTCTCCACACAGAGGGTTTGGAATTCTCTTCCACAAAACAGCAGTGGGGATACTGGAGCAATTGTTAATTTTAAATCTTGGGTTTTTTGGTTAAGCAAATGGATTAAGGGATATGGGCCAATGGCAGCTATATGGAATCGACCATGATCTCATTGAATAGCAGAACAGGCTCGAGGGGCTGAATGGCCGACTCTAATACTAATCCCAGATTTCTAATGGATTCAAAGTCCAATATCTGCTGGGGCCGGATTTGAACCCAGGTTCTTCAGAATGTTACCTGGGCCTGGATTAAGAATCTGGCTGTGACACGACTCTGCCATTGTCTCCATGTGCCCTCCAGAGCACACAGGCCCGCATTAGATGCAGCGAGTATTCGAGTGCAACTATGATGTTCCCTCTCTCTACCCGCAGGATTCGGCTCAGCTCCAGTCTTGCAGTTGAGTTATCCAGGCTCCTCTCCCCTCTGAGTGAAGAGTGCACCTATATGGAACTGCATTATGGAGAACTTTATCAACCGGTCTGCTATTTAGTGGTGGGCTTCTGTAGGGTTAAGTACTGTGTCCCTTAGTTTGTAAATGCACCATATCAACGATTTGGAATATGACTGTTAGGGAGTGTGCATTAGAAGATCGAGCCGGGAGGTGATGGCTTTGTCATGTTATTGCCAGATTATTAATCATGGGGACCCAGGTGATGTCCTGGGAACCCAGGTTCAAATCTTGCCATGGCAAAAGATGGAATTTGAATTCAATAAAAATTTGGAATTAAGAGCCCCAGGAAGGGGTGGCACAGTGGTTAGAACTGCTGCCTCACAGTTCCAGGGCCCTGAGTTTGATTCCAACTTTGGGCGACTGTCTGTGTGGAGTTTGCGCATTCTCCCCATGTCTGTGTGGGTTTCTTTCATGTGCTCCAGTTTTCTCCCACAGTCCAAAGATGTGTAGGGTGGATTGGCTATGCTAAACTACCCCATAGTGTGCAGGGATGTATAGACTAGGTGGATTAACCATGGGGAATGCAGGGTTACAGAGATGGGGTGAGTTTGGGTGGGATGCTCTTAAGGAGGGTCACAATGATTCTATGATGGTGATCATGAATCTATTGCCAATTGTCAAGGGTAAAAACCCATCTGCTTCACTAATGCCCTTTAAGGAAGGAAGCTGGCATCTTTACCTGGTCTGGCCTACATGTGACTCCAGACCCACAAAAACATGGCTGACTCTTAACTGCCCATGAACAATAGACACTGGGCCCAGTCAGCAATGCCTTCACTTCCATGAATGAATTGAAGAAAACCACTGCAGTTTTAGGGAAGAGGAAGAGATGAGGTACCGTAACTTTGTTCTTCATGAGATTTGGGGTATTTTTCTTTATTCATTCACAGGATGAGGGCATCACTGACTAGGCAGCATTTATTGCCCATCCCTAATTGCTCAGAGGGTAGTTCAGAGTCAACCACATTGCTGTGGGTCTGGAGTCACGTGTAGGCCAGACCAGGTAAGGATGGCAGTTTCCTTCCCTAAAGGGCATCAGTGAACCAGATGGGTTTTTCCAACAATCAGCAATGGCTTCACAGTCATCATTTGATTCTTAATTCCAGATTTTTATTGAATTCAAATTCCACCAGTTGCTGTGGCGGGATTTGAACCCAGGTCCCCAGAACATTATCTGGGTCTCTAGATTAACAGTCCAGCAATAATATCACTAGGCCATCGCCTCCCCTTTTGTGTTGCTGGAAAGGCCAAGAATTGGCTTTTCCTTATCTCTGCCCTCAAAGGGTGTCCGCCTCAATTTATAAATATATTAAAGAAATAAATACATTTACTGGAGACTAAAGATAGCAAATGTAGAGGGGGAAGAGCTGGGGTCTGGAGTTGAGCTAGAGCACCAGCCATGATCATGGTTAATGGTAGAAAAGGATCAATGGGTCAAATGGCCTGCCGTTGAGTCTATTTTATGTTTCTATATAAAACAACGCTCACTAGGACTCACTCACATGATGAAACATCCTTCCCATAACCACCTTGCCAAGATCGTTCAGTATCTTGTACCCTTCAGTCCGGTCTCCACTCACTCCTAGAGTCACAGAGCTGTGCAACACGGAATCAGACCCTTCAGTCCAACTCGTCCATGCCGACCAGATATCCTAAATTAATCTCGTCCCATTTGCCAGCATTTGGCCCATATCCCTCTAAGCCCTTCCTATTCATGTACCCATCCAGATGCCTTTTAAATGTTGTAATTGTACCTGCCTCCACCGCTTCCTCTGGGAGCTCGCTCCATACACGTACCACCCTCTGTGTGAAAAAGTTACCCCTTGGGTCCCTTTTAAATCTTTCCCCTCTCACCTTTTCCCTACACCCTCTAGTTTTGGAATCTCCCCAATCCTCGGAAAGAGACCTTGGCTATTCACCCTATCCATGCCCCTCATGATTTTATAAACCTCTATAAGGTCACCCCTCTGCCTCTGACGGTCCAGGGAAAATAGCCCCAGCCTATTCATCTCTCCTTATAGCTCAAACCCTCCAACCCTGGCAACATCCTAGTAAATCTTTTCTGAACCCTTTCAAATTTCACAACATCTTTCCTATGGCAAGGAGACCAGAATTGAACGCTGTTTTCCAAAAGTGGCCTAACCAATGTTCTGTCCAGCCGCAACATAACCTCCCAACTCCTATACTCAATGCACTGACCAATAAGGATAAGTTTACCAAATACCTTCTCAAACTCCAATGGAACCAAGCACAGTTTGTCCAAAGTTTCCTCCTTGGACAATCCCCTCATTCCAGGTTTCAAATCTAATAAGCCTCCTGTTAACCATTTCCAATACGGTTAAATCCTTCATAAATAAAGGAGACCAAAACTGCACACAGTATTCTGGACATGGTACCACCAATGCCCTGTATAACCGAGACATAACATCCTCAATTTTACGAACAGAAACAGAAGTCGCTGGAAGCCCAGCAGATCTGGCAGCATCTGTGAAGAAAAAATCAGATTTACTGTTTCGGGTCCAGTCACCCTTCCTCAGAACTGATGGTAGCTGGGAAAATGCCGGTTTATATGCAGAAAATAGGAAGGGGGATAGGATAGGGGTTGAACGATAGATAGACCACGAAGAGAGAGAAGAGAAGTGACTTTGATGAAGAGAGAAGATAATGACTTTGTCTATCCAACTGCATTTCTCCCTTTTTGGGTTCTATCCTATCATTTTAATCCTACCCCATTCCCGTCCCTATTTTCTGCATGTAAACAGCTACCATCAGTTCTGAGGAAGGGTCACCGGACCCGAAATGTCAACTCTGACTTTTTCTTCACAGATGCTGCCAGATCTGCTGAGCTTCTCCAGTGACTCCTGATTTACAGCATCCATGGTTCTTTCCGTTTTTATCCTCAGTTTTATGTTCAAATTCTTTCAGCATGAAGGATAACATCCCATGAGATTTCTTTTGTGCTGGAGCTGCAAACTAACATTTTGTGACTCACGTACCAGATCTCCCAGATCCCTCTGCCTCTCGGAGTTCCACAGTCATTCTCCTTTCAAAGTGACACTCTTGTTTTCTTCCTGCCAATGGGAGCATTTATACAATTTCCTACATTATGCTCCCGTCTTTTGGAGTTTTACCCACTTTGTCATACTATTGCCATGGGTCTGCAAACTCCTCACGATGGTCTTACCGCCTATTTTCCTACTTGCCTTTGTGTGGCCTGAAAATTTATCTGCCATACCTCTGCTTACCGATCTGAGTTATTGATGTGTATTGTAAAATATTGAGATCCTCCGCTCGTGAGGACTCTCCAAGTCAAAAGAAGACCCATTCATGCATACTCTGTTGTCTGTTGGCCAGCCAATCTTAAGAGATAGAAGCAGAATCAGGGCATTCAGCCCATCGAGCCTGTTCCACTATTCAATCATGGCCAATACGTTTCTCAACCCTGTTCTCCCACTTTCTCCCTGAAACCCTTGACCCCCTTACTAATCAAAAACATATCCATCTCTGTCTTAAATGCAGTCAATGATTTGGCCCCCACAGCCCTCTGCAGCAATGAGTTCCACAGAGTCACCACCCTCTGGCTGAAGAAATTCCTCCTCATCTTAGTTCTAAAGGGTCATCCCTTCGCCCTGAGGCTGTGCCCTCAGGTCCTGGTCTCTCCTACTCGTGGAAACATCTTCTCCACACCCACTCTATCCAGGCCTCTCAGTATTCTGTAAGTTTCAATGAGATCCCCCCTTCATCCTTCTAAACTCCATCGAGCACAGACCCAGAGTCCTCAATCGCTCCTCATAGGACAAGTCCTTCATTCCCGGGATCATTCTTGTAAACCTCCTCTGGACCCTCTCCAAGGTCAGCACATCCATCCTTAGATACGGGGCCCAAAACTGCTCACAATCTTCTAGCTTTTCAAACATGTAACATACTTTTGTGTAGCACCTTGCCAAATATCTGCTGGTAATCCAAGATCAGGACATTAACAGACCTGCCCTCCGTCCACAGAACGTAACTTGTTCAAAGAATTCCATTAAATTTGCCAAGGGTCAATTGTTAACATCTTTCAAATCCATGACCTCTACCACAAGGGCAGGAGACACATGGGAGTATCATCTTGCCTTCATTGCTCAGACCTTTGAGTATAGGAGCTGGGACGTCATGTTGAGGTTGTACAAGATGATAAGGCCACTTTTGGAGTACTGTGTCCAGTTCTGGTCTCCCTGTTGTAGGAAGGATATTATTAAGCTGGAGAGGGTTCAGAAAAGATTTACCGGCATGTTGCCAGGAATGGAGGGTTTGAGTTATACGGAGAAGCTGGACAGGCTGGGAACTTCTGTCACTGGAGCGTTGAAGGGTGACCTTCCAGAGGTTTAGAAAATCATGAGGGGCATAGATAAGGTGAAAAGCAAAGGTCTTTTTCCTGGGGTGGGGGAGTTCAAAATCAGAGGGCATATTTTTAAGGTGAGATGAGAAAGATTTAAAAGGGACCTGACGGGCAACTTTTTCATACAGAGGGTGGTTCCTGTGTGGACTGAACTGCCAGAGGAAGTGGTAGATGCAGGTACAGTTACAGCATTTAAAAGGCATCTGGACAGGTACATGAATAGGTTGAGAGGGATATGGGCCAAATGCAGGCAAATGGGACTAGTTTGGTTTGGGAAACTTGGTTGGCATGGACAATTTGGACCGAAGGGCCTGTATCCCTGCTGCATGACTCAATGACTCTATGACTATATGACCACCCGCTGCAAGTTCCCCTCTGAGCCACTCCCCATCCTGACTTGGAAAAAGATTGGCCGTTCCTTCAGTGTCGCTGGGTCAAAATCCTGGAATTCCAACACTAAGGGCATTGTGGGTCTACCTACAGCACACGGACTGCAGCTGTTCAAGAAGGCAGCTCCCCACCACCTTCTCAGGGGGCAAGTAGGGGCAGGGTAATAAATGTTGGGCTCAGTTAGCGACATCTATGTGCCATGAGTGAATAATAGAAAAAAAAATTGGTGAAAATTTATCTTCCTTTCGCAGGAACATGCTGGCCTTTCCCGATTATCTCCCCAAGTGCTGAATTGTAACCTTTCATAGAATCCCTACAGTGTGGAAGCAGGCCATTCAGCCCATCGAGTCCACACCGACCCTCCAGAAAGTGTTCCACCCCACTCCCCTGCCCTATCCCTGTGACCCTGCATTTCCCCATGGCTATCCACCCTAACCTGCAAATTCCTGGACACTACGGGGTAATTTAGCACGGCCAATCCACCCTAACCTATACATCTTTGGGCGTGGGAGGAAACCCCATGCAGACAGTCTCCTGAGGGTGGAATCAAACCTGGGGGCCTGGCGCTGTGAGGAAGCAGTGCTAACACCTGAGCCTCCGGGTGATGATCAAGTCTAATGCCATCGCCATGGAAGCTGACTGGCATATAGCTCCCTGTCTTCCGCCTGCCACCCTTCTCCTTGAATACAGAAATGATGTTGCTGCTCTCCAGTCTGATAAAACCCCAGCAAATTTTACAAAGTGAACATCAAAACATCTGCTCCCTCCATAACAGCTTCTTCTAGGCCCCTGGAATAAAACCCATCAGCAGTCAGGTATTTGTGAGCCCACACTCAATCAATTTGTTCAATACAATGTCCCTAGTGATTGTAATTTCTTGATGGTCCTCTCTCCCTTCTGCCTTCTGGTTTGCAGCTATGACTGAGATGTTTTCTCCATTCTCTATAGTGAAGGCAGAAGCGAAATATTTCTTCACTTCATCTGCCCGTTTCACTATTGACCTCCCGTTTCCAGTCCCTATGGGGGGATGAATCGGCTGCTTATTTCATGCTTTTCACTTCAGGTACCTGTGTAAATTCTTACTTTTCTTTTTTATCTCATCGCTAGGCCCTTGTCCTCGAATTTCTCTCCACTGATTAACCATCTGGTCATTCTCCACTGTTTTAAACTGATGTCTGATGCTTTCATAGAGTCATTGAGTCATACAGTACGGAAACAGACCCTTCGGTCCAACCAGTCCATACCAACCATAATCCCAAAATAAACTAGTCCAGCCTCATAGGATCATGGAGTCATAGAGATGTACAGCATGGAAACAGATCCTTGAAGTATACGCAGGACACAAAGATCCTTATCTTAATAAAACAACTAGAAATACAGAAGAAGCTTTTTTTGGAAACCAGTTCTCCCTTCGCCCTCATTTTTAGCTAAACATTTCAAGGTCCTTCTGGTGTAGCAGCCTGCCGAATAACGAACTGACACATCAATTATTTTCTTCTCAGGAAGCAGTGAAGCCAATCTGCTTCTGCTTCTCAAAATACATCTCTCTGAAAGACACCAGGATATACATACATCGAATTTACCAACTCAAATTACCTACTGAGTCCATTCTCTCTACTCTATCCCCAGCTAAAATTCCCAGGACAGGGACAGCACAGGGTTAGATACAGAGTAAAGCTCCCTCTGCGCTGTCCCCCATCAAACACTCCCCAGGACAGGGACAGTACGGGGTTAGATACAGAGTAAGGCTCTCTCTACACTTTTCCCCATCAAACACTCCCAGGACAGGGAC
>NC_063374.1:5545188-5552515 GCF_021869965.1 Rhincodon typus | reverse complement strand
GGACACAGCTCTTCACGGATGAAAGGGTGTGGGGGAGAAAGCAGGAACAGGGGTCTGATTTGGATGGTCAGCCACGATCCCATTGAAGGGGATAGCATGCTTGAGGGGCTGAATGACCTGCTCCCATCTTCGACGTTTCTCCATTAAGGAACATGTCAAACGTCGTCAGAAGCAGAGATCCATTCAGCCCCTCAGGCCTGACCTGCTACTGAGTGGTTCACCAGCGCTGTAACTCCATTGGGCACATCTCTGATGTACTATCCCACTGGGGCTTCGCTTAGCAAAAAAGTCTATCCACCCCAGTTAACACTCCATCAAGAATCCGTTGCCATTTGCTGAAGAGTATTCTAGACCCCTCCCAGCCTTTGGGTGTAGATGTATTTCTCACTTTTGCTCCCCCTATGACTTGAGTTTTCATATCGCCTGCTTCCTCCCCTCCCCAGCAAATGCATCAGATCCCTTTCCACTGCCCCCTTCTCACTGAGAACACTGTAACTCACTTTCTGAATTCCAAGGGATAATTGTGCGACATCACCTCAGAATTAAACCCTTGCAATCGCGCAGTGATTTCGTTTGATTTATTATTGTCACATGTACCTTAGTACAGTGAACAGTTTTGTTTTGCGTGCAGTACAGGCAGACCATACCGTACAGCGTGCATTAGGGTAATAGAACAGAGTGAGGAATGTTCCAGCTGCAGAGAAGGTGCACAAAGAGCGAGATCAACATTGAATGCGAAATTTGAGAGGGCCATTCAGAAGTCTAATAACAGCGGGGAAGAAGCTGTTCTTGAATCTGTTGGTCTGTGTGTTTAAGCTTTTGTACCTTCTGCCCGATGGAAGAGGTTGGAAGAGATTATAACCGGGGTAGCAGGGGTCTTTGATGATGTTGGTTGCTTTCCCGAGGCAGGGGGAAGTGTAGATTGAGTCAATGGATGGGAGGTTGTTTTGTGTGATGGACTGGGCTGTGCTCACAACTCTCTGTAGTTTCTCGGGCAGAGCATTTACCGTACCAAGCTGTGATGCATCCAGACAGAATGGTTTCTACGGTAAATCTGTAACAATTGGTAAGAGTCCCTATGGATGTGCTGCATTTGATTAGCCTCCTGAGGAAGAAGAGACGTTGTTGTGCTTTCTAGAACATGATTATGACAAGGTCAGCCGGGTGGCCCTCATAGAGTATGAGTTCCTTGACTGAGGCTGTTAACCTGGTCCAATCAGGGAGCCCTGGCTGACAGATATAAACAGGAGTGTCAGGGGCTCTGCTCACTCTGAGGGAGCTGGATCAGTGTCAAGGACTTTCCACGTGTGAATAAAGGATGATGGGATACCGGTCTCTGTGGAGTTATTACACCGTCCTGGGGTCATTCCAGGGAAATGACCTCACGCTCCCACCCTCCAAGGCCAGTGCTGAGGTGTGAGATCTGGAACACAATCACAGTTTTGAATAGCTGGGGCCTGACTTCTACCATCCCCAACACCCCACCTATACCCATTCCATGTTCATTCCCATTGGCTATCTCGGCTATTTTGTGGCCATGAGTGCGTGAATTAAGGGCAAGGGCAGGCCATTCAGCGCTTTGAGCCTGCCACCTCATTCAACATTGCGGGTGATCATCCAGCTCAGTCCCCTCGTTCCCCGCTTTCTCCCCCACTACCCTTTCACCCCTGGAGAGGTATATCCAACTCCTTCTTGAAAGCATTCAACTCAAACAAACAAAATAGGAGTGGGAGAAGGCCATTCGGTCTCTCAAGCCTGCTACCCCATTCAATAGGATCTCGGCTGTTGAGATCAGTTCACATTCCCCACACCCCTACCCCCCAATAACCTTTCATCCTCCTCCCCATCCTTTGCTGACCAGGAATCTGTCTACCAGCACCTTATGGATATTTCCCAGGATCAGCTTCCTCTGCCTTTTCAGGAAGTGAGTTGCCTTTTGAAGTGAGGCTTTATGAGAGCAGGAGGCATGGTCGTCATTGATCTACTGGATAGTAGGACTGCTCTCATCACACAGAGAGAGAGGGAGAGAGAGAGAAATAGAGAGAGACAAGGAGACAGGGACAGAAAGAGAAAGAGAGAGAGACAGAGAAGCAGAGAGAGGCAGAGAGACAGAAATGGGGAGAGGTAGAGAGAGGAAGAGACAGAAACAGAGAGGGAGACAGGGTCACAGAGGAGGCAGAGAGACAGAAACAGAGACAGAGAGAGACAGAGACAGACAGGGAGACAGAGAGAGAGAGGGAGACTGAGACACAGAGAGAGGCAGAGAGACAGAGACAAAGAGAAATAGAGAGACAGAGAGACAGGGACAGATAGAGAGAGAAATGGGGACAGAGAGAGGAGGAGACAGACAGAGAGAGAGGGTTGGTGAGGTAATGAGATAGAGACAGAGACAGAGAGAGAGACAGACAGGAGAAAGAAAGAGAGACAGAGACAGAGAGAAAGAGACAGAGACACAGAGAGAGAGATAAGGACAGAGAGAGAGAGATAGAAAGACAGAGACAGAGACAGAGGGGAAAAGAGACAGACAGTGAGAGAACCAGAGAGAGAGAGAGAGCGACAGACAGAGACAGAGACAGAGGGGGAAAAAGACAGACAGACACTGTGGGCATCACTCTGCATCGCCAACTGAGGGAACCAAAAGCACAGGAGCTAGGCAGCTCGGTACCACCTCCTCAAGGGGCAATTAGGGACAGAGACTGGGCCAGGAAAGTGATAGCCTCATGCCGTGAATGATTAAGCGTTGGGGAAAGAGCACAGGACTGGTACTAGAGTGCTGCTTTGACTCAGTGACGGGAAACGTGCCAGCATTTGGGAACAAGATATTGAGAGAGACAGATTCCCTCGATCTGTGAAGCGTAAATACAGGATTTAAGGAACAGCATATGGCCCACTGCCCTCGCAAAAAAAAATAAAAAACAAAGGCTTTCTTACAACCTGCCCAAGCGCCTCCCCATCATTTCCCTTAAACCCTAATCTCACCAGAAACAGATCCAATTACGTCTCCAAATCCACTTATCCATTTCGCTTCATAAACAGTGAAAGCTGCTTAATTTTGAAAATATGGATCGGTCCTATTTATTCACATTGATTGTATCTGTCGCATAACTCACTCCAGATATTATTTCAATTAGATTGCCAAATGAGCAATTTTCCAATAGTTGCAGAGCTGCAAGTCGGGCAGCGAATAAGGACAGGATGTCATTCAGCCCCTCAGATCCATTCTAGATCCTTTCTCTGCACTGCTACTGTATCTCTTTGTCAGAAATCTATTCGTGTATCATAGAGTCTCCACAATGCTGAGAGGGCCCACTCTGGAATTCGAAAGGGCAGGGTTTGAGGGTGTGAAGGGAAGGCTGCAGCTGGAGACACAAGCTGTAGTTAAACGCAGTGCCAATCCTGCTGACTGTCCCTCTTTCTCTGTGCTCCCCACCCCCACCTCACGCTCACCATTTCTGTTTAATTCACCCAGTCAACTTTACCAAGTTCGCTGACCTTTTACTCCTCATTCGGGAAGCCATAGTTCGGACAATAAGGATCTGAATGTAGTAGAGGGTCGGTGAGAACCTAGTGGAGAAACATATTAACGCACCACTTCCGCTCCCTCCACTCCCTGGCACTCAGTCGCAGCAGTGTGTACCATCTACAAGACGCCCTGCAGCAACTCACCGAGGCTCCTTAGACAGCACCTTCCAAACCCACCACCACTTCCATCTAGAAGGACAAGGGGCAGCAGATACATGGGAACACCACCCCCTGCAAGTTCCCCTCCGAGCCACTCCCCATCCCGACTTGGAAATATATCGGCCGTTCCTTCAGTGTCGCTGGGTCAGAATCCTGGAATTCCCTCCCTAAGGGGCATTGTGGGTCTACCCACAGCACAGGGACTGCAGCGGTTCAAGAAGGCAGCTCACCACCACCATCTCAAGGGGGCAACTAGGGACAGGGGGCAATACATGCTGGGCCCAGACAGCGATGCCCAGGTTCCATGAATAAAGAAAATCAGCAACAGTGTAGGTTGAAAAGGCTGCAAATAAATTCCTGAGTTTCATTTCTAGAAGGAGGGACTTGGAGAAGAGGAGTGATACTAGAATAGAAACAGGAGTAGGCCATTCGGCCCTTTGAGCCTGCTCCACCATTCAACAGGATCATGGTGCAACATCCAATTCGGTCCCCTGTTCCTGCTTTCTCCCCCATACCCTTTGATCCCTTTAGCCCCAAGAACTACATCCAATGCCTTCCTTGAAAACATTCAGTGTTTTGGCCTCAACCACTTTCTGTGGCAGAGAATCCCACAGGTTCCCCACTCTCTGGGTGAAGACATTTCTCCCCATCTCAGTCCCAAATGGCTCACCCCGTAATCCTTAGGCTGTGACCTCCTGGCTCTGGACTCCCTGAGCCATTGGGAACATCCTTCCTGCGTTGACCCTGCCTGGTCCTGTTAGAGTTTTACAGGTTTCTATGAGATACCCCACCTCATTCTTCTAAAAACTCCAGTGAATATAGTCCTAACTGATCCAGTCTCTCTCCATATGTCAGTCATGCCATCCCAGGAATCCGTCTGGTAAACCTTCGCTGCAGTCCCTCCATCGCCAGAACATCCTCCCTCAGATAAGGAGATCTAAACTGCACACAATACTCCAGGGAGTGGTCTCACCAAGGCCCCAGTACAATTGCAGTAAGACATCCCTGCTCCTGTACTCTAATCCTCTCACTATGAAGGCAAACGTACCATTTACCTTCTTCACCGCCTGCTGCCCCTGCAATGAGACCTTTTAGTGGCTGGAGTACAAGGACACCCAGGTCTCATTACACCCCCCCCCTTTCCCAATCTATCGCTGTTCAGATAATGATCTGTCTTCTTCTGCTTGCTCGCAAAGTGGATAACCTGTGGACTGAGGTTTATAAAATCACGAGGGGCTTGGATAGGTTGAAGAGGCAAGTCTTTTCCCCAGGGTAGGGGAGTACAAAACTATAAGGTTTAAGGTGAGTGGGGAAAGAATTAATAGGGACCTGAGGGGCAACTTTTTCACACAGAGGGTGGTGCGTGTGTGGAATGAGCTGCCAGAGGAAGTGGTGGAGGCTGGTACAATTACAACATTTAAAAGGCATCTGGATGGGTACGTGGATAGGAAGGGTTTAGATGGATATGGGCCAAATGCTGGCAAATAGGACTAGATTTATATAGGATATCTGGTTGGTATAGACTGGTTGGGCTGAAGGGCCTTCTCTGCGATCCAATATGGTCACGGCCCATCCTTCCACTACACCACCATTATCGTATGCTGTCCCTCAGTCCCTCAATATCTTTATAATCCAGCAAACAATCAAACTCCTTCTCGAACAGACTCAATGACTGACCAACACTGCCCTCTGGGGCAGAGAACTCCAAACATTCAACTCCATCCTCTCCCAGTGAAGAAATTCCTCCCCCATATCATTCCCAAATGGTCTGCCCTGTGCCTTGGGACGGGGAATCCCCTTGTTCCAAACACCCCCAAAGCCACGGGGTGGGGGGGTTGCTGGAAATGTCCTTCCTACCCCTACCCTGCTGACCTGCTGTAAGCTTGGGTAGCAGGCTGACTCAGTGGTTAGCACTGCTACCTCACGGCGCCAGGGGCCCGGGTTTGATTCCATCCTCGGACGACTGTCTGCGTGGAGTTTGCACATTCTCCCCGTGTCTGCGTGGAATTTCCTCCGGGTGCTCCGGTTTCCTCCCACAGTCCAAAGATGTGCAGGTTAGGGTGGATTGGCCATGCTAAATTGTCCCATAGTGCCCAGGGATGTGCAGGTTAGGGTGGGTTGGCCGTGCTAAATTGTCCCATAGTGTCCAGGGATGTGCAGGTTAGGGTGGACTGGCCATGGGAATTACAAGGATTACAAGGATTGGGTAAGTGTTGAGTCTGGATGGGAAGCATTTCAGATGGTTGAATGGCCTGCTCTCACACTGGGGAGAGTCTATGATTGCATTTGCCTTTCCAATTCGACTGCACCTGTGTGTTCACCCTAGTGGAATCCTGAACTTGGACTCCCAAGTCCCTTTGCGCTTGAGATTTCCAAAAACTTTCCCCATGTAGAAAACAGTCTTTGCTTCTACCTACCAAACTGTATAACCTCACACTTTCCCATCTGCCACTTCTGCAGACTCCTGCCTCCTCAACACTACCTTCCTCCACTCCCACCTGTCTTTGATGACACTGAGACGGATTGAAACTCTGACACATTTCCCAGAGGCTGGCTTGCATCTTGGAAACTCCCTTAGAAATCCTGTCTTTCCTTGCCTATCAGTAATCACAGCCTTTGTGGCATGTTCAGACAATGCGGATAAAAGCAGGAACATTTACTTTTTTCAGGCTTTTTTTATATTCCTCCAGACATTTAGCTTATCTGATGTTCATTTTCAAATTCATTCTTTCGCTCTCGTTATCCCCACGCAAAGTGCCGAAGTGGTGTATACTTTCCTTTCTCGGTCTGTTCACAGACCGATAGGCAAACGAGCAAGATCCAACAGATATCGGGTTGGCATGGTCACCCAGATGCTGTGGGCAAAACCCACGGAGACTCATGGTGCTCACTGGCTAAAGACAATCTTTTTTTTTTAGAATCAACGAATCCTGACGGTGTGGGAGCAGGCCATTCAGCCCATCAGGTCCGCAGTGACCTTCTGAAGAGCATCCCAAACACACCAAATCCCCCATCCTAACCCTTTAACCGTGCATTTCCCAGGGCTAATTTACCTAAGTAACACAGGCAATTTAGCATGGTCAATTTACCCAAAGGCACACATCTTCAGACTGCGGGAGGAAAGGTTGTCGACTAGCTCGCTGAGCCGGTGGGTTTGATTGCAGATGTTTCGTCATCCTGCTAGGTAACACCATCAGTGCGCCTCTGGTGAAGCGATGGGTGTTCTATCCCGCTTGTTATTTCTATGCCTTGGTTTGCTGGGGTGGTTGGCATCACTTCCGGTTCTACTTTTCATTGGTTTGTGTATCACCTCATAGAATCCCTACAGTGCGGAAGCAGGCCATTCGGCCCACTGAGTTGACACCAATCCGTCAAAGGCTATCCCACCCAGACCCACCCCTCACCTTATCCCTGTAACCCTGCATTTCCCATGGCTAACCCAGCTAACCTGCACATCCTTGGGCAGGGGTAAAATTGAAATCATATCTGAAATTGGAGAAATCACAGAGCTATGGGGAGACAGAGGGACAGTGGGATTAGTTTGGGGATTGATACAGAGCTATGGGGAGAGTGTGGGGCAGTGGGATTAGTTTGGGGAGTGATACAGGGCTATGGGGAGAGAGTGGGGCAGTGGGATTAGTTTGGG
>NC_063374.1:5531890-5545178 GCF_021869965.1 Rhincodon typus | reverse complement strand
GTCTGATACAGGGCTATGGGGAGAGAGTGGGGCAGTGGGATTAGTTTAGGGATTGATACAGGGCTACGGGGAGAGTGTGGGGCAGTGGGATTAGTTTGGGGAGTGATACAGGGCTATGGGGAACAGTGGGATTAGTTTGGGGATTGATACAGGGCTATGGGGAGAGTGCGGGGCAGTAGGATTAGTTTGGGGTTTGATCTGAATGTGTGGGAGAGAGACAGAACAGTGGGATTAGTTTGGTGATTGATACAGAAAGCAACAATGTGCATTCATATAGCACCTCTCGCACAGCAATGATGTCTTCAGTCTCTTCAAAAGGAGTAATTGCGGGAAAGGAAGGTGACACCAAGCCTGGTCCGAGATACTGACGGGCAGGCTGCGAAATCATTGCTTAAAGAGATCAGTTTTAGGGATAGTCTGAAAGCAGGGGACAGAGAGACAGAAAGTTCTAGGGTTGGAAATCCAGAGCTCTGGCCCCAGGGTGACCAAGCATGGCTTCAAGTGTCAGATGAATTAGAATTCACACCTACCGAATTGTTAATAGCCCACTGTGTTACACAAAAAAAAAACCCTTTGCAGTTCTCCCTTTGGCTCCCCTTCCAATTAACTTGAATTATACACCACTATATTGTCTTAAACGAGCTGCATGGTTTAAAAATGTACCAAGAGGACTGTAATCTCGTTATGTGATATTATCGACTAACTGGAATGTTGCTCTGACCTGCCATTTTATCAAAGAGTTCAGTTCATTTTCTGCGCTGTTTAATGATTTTGCTATAAATTGCAGTGTTCGGCACAATGTGCTCACAATGCATTTTACACCATGCTACTTTACGATGAAAACAATGAGAATTAAACCTTTAACAGCCTTCTTTTGCATGTGGCTTCCCCTGTTCCGATACACAATCCCAAATTTTCGTAAAATCACCTTGCGGAAACAGGCCATTTAGCCCATCGAGTCGGGACTGACCCGCTGAAGAGCATCCCACTCAGACCAAACTCCCCTACCCTATCCTGGCATTGCCCAGGGTGAACCCACCAAGACTGCACATCCCTGGGCACTATGGGACAATTTAGCATGGCCAATCCACTCTAACCTGCACAGGGATGTGCAGGTTAGGGTGGATTGGCCGTGCTAAATTGTCCCATAGTGTCCAGGGATGTGCAGGTTAGGGTGGACTGGCCGTGGGAAATGCAGGGATAAGGTGGAGTGTGGTCTGGGTGTGATTCACATCAGAGTGTCAGTGTGGACTCAATGGGCCAAATGGCCTGGTTCCACACTGTAGGGATTCTTTGATTCTTGTAACGCGTACGCCCTGGATTAATCCTTTCAAACCCCACGGAGCTAGCTGGTGAAATTTAATTTAAATTCATAAAAGCTGGAATTTAGAGCTCGTCTCAGTAACAGCGAGCATAGTGAGTAAGAGCAGGAGTAGGACATACGGTTGTTCAAGCCTGCTCCACCATTACATATAATCATCGCTGATCATCCAACTGTTTCCATTGTCTCCCCATACTCTTTAGTCCCTTTTAGACCTTAAAGTACAGGAACAGAATTAGGTCATTCGGCCCATCAAGTCTGCTCCGCCATTCAACCATGGCTGATATGTTTCCCAATACCATTGGAAATAGAACATAGAACAGTTCAGCACAGGAATGTGCCCTTTGGCCCATGATGTAGTGCCAAACATGACACCAAATTCAACTAATCTCTTCTGCCCTGCCCTTGGTCCATATCCCTCCATTCCTTGTATATTTATGTCCTTATCTAAAAGCCCCTCAAACGCCCCTATCGTATCTGCCCCCACCACCATCTCCTGGCAGTGTGTTCCACACTCCAACCGTTCTCTGTGTAAAAAACTTGCCCCTCACATCTCCTTTGAACTTTTCCCCTCTCACCTTAAATGCATGTCCCCTAGCATTAGACATTTCAACTCTAGGAAAAAGATTCTGACTGGCAACCCTATCTATGCATCCCATAATTTTATAGATTTCTATCAAGTCTCCCCTCAGCTTCTGTCGCTCCAGAAAAAACAACCCGAGCTTTCCTAGCCTCTCCCTATAGATCATTCTCCCGTGTTCTCCCCGTAACCTTTGACCCCCTGACCAATCAAGAATCTATCTGTCTCTGTCCTAAAGACACTGAACGACTTGGACTCCACAACCGTCTGAGGCAATGAGTTCCACAGAGTCACCCCCCTCTGGCTGAAGAAATTCCTCCCCATCCTTTTCGAGGAACAAGAGGGGATCTAACGGAGGTCTATACGATGCTTAAGTGGGATTAACAAACAGAGAGGATGTTTCCTCATGTGGGGGCTGTCTAGAACGACAGGTCATCACTTCAGGATAAGGGGGGGACAGCAGATTTAAAACAGAGATGAGGAGGAATGGCTTCTCTCAAAGTTGGGAGGGGGGTGGTGTGTGAATCTGTAGAATTCACTCCCCCCCAGAACGTGCGGGGGGGGACACTGAATAAATTTCAGGAGGAGACGGACAGATTTTTAATCAGTAATGGGTTACAGGGAATGGGGCAGGAAGTTGAGGCCAAGTGAGATCAGCCGCGGTCGGGTCGAATAGCAGGGCAGGGTCGATGGACCGAATGGCCTACTCCTACTTCCAATTTTTTTTATGCTCATGGAATGTGGGTGACTTCACGGAAACATCAACATTTGTTGCCCGCTTTGATTGGCACCACATCCACAAACATCCCACTCCCTCCACCCACCGATGCTCAGTCGCAGCAGTGTGTACCATCTACAAGACGCACTGCAGCAACTCACCGAGGCTCCTTAGACAGCACCTTCCAAACCCACCACCACTTCCATCTAGAAGGACAAGAGACAGCAGGTACATGGGAACACCACCCCCTGCAAGTTCCCCTCCGAGCCACTCCCCATCCCGACTTGGGAATTTATGATGTATGAAAATCCAGCTTACAAACGCTCGTACTTATGAACACTGCCCCGTACAGGGATGTCATTTTAAAGACGCAACATACAAACATTTGCTGTATTTATTAACGTTGCCTCCACACTGTCCTGGACTGTGTACAAATCCAGACTCCACCTGTACCAGCACTGTTCCTTCACTGGGTCAAAGTCCTGGGTCTCCCTCCCTGAGATTACTGTGGGGTGGGGGGGCGGTACCTACAACAAACAGTCTGCAATAGTTCAAGAAGGAAGCTCACCTTTGCAAGGGGCAATTAGGGATGGACAATAAATGCTGGGCCCAGCTTGAGATGCCACGGCAACTGCTCTACCTAAGACCGCAAGAAATTACAGAGAGTTGTGAACACAGCCCAGTCCATCACACAAACCAACCTCCCATCCACTGGCTCCATCTACACTTCCCCCTGCCTTGGGAAGGCAGCCAACATCATCAAAGACCTCTCCCACCCCGGCTATTATCTCTTCCAACCTCTTCCATCGGGCAGAAGGTACAAAGGTTTAATAATACGTACATTCAGATTGAAGAGCAGCTTCTTCCTCGCTGGTATCAGCCTTATGAAGGGACCTCTCATACATTAGAGTTGCTCTTTCTCTGCACCTTCTCTGTAGCTGTAACACTACATTCTGCATTCTGTTCTCTTACGCTGATGTACTTAAATAAGGGATGATTTGCCTGGATAGCATGCAGAAGAAAACTTTTCACTGTATTTTGGTACATGTGACAATAATAAATCAATTCAAATCAAAGAATCTGCTCAATGGACTGGGGACTGAAGGATCCAGGGGCTGCTTTGTACAAAGTGTGCTCTGATCAAAGACACATTGGTGTCATTAGGGCTGCTGCCTCACAGGGCCAGGGACCTGGGTTCAATTCCATCCTTGGGTGGCCGTCTGTGTGGAGTTTGTACATTCACCCTGTGTCTGCGTGGGTTTCCTCCCACAGTCCAAAGATGTGTCGGCTAGGGTGGATTGGCTACACTAAATTGCGCCATAGTGTTCAGGGATGTGTAGGTTAGGTGGGTAAGCCATGGGAATTGCAGGGCTATAGGGTCAGGATGGGATGTTCTTCAGAGGGTCGTTATGGGCTGAATGGCCTGCTTCCACACTGTAGGGATTCTATGATTTTTTGGGATTTAACAGAGTCAATGTTGAGATGACGTTTGAACGGGTGAGCTAGACCAGAACAAAGAACCATGGGCATAAAATGTCCAACGGGGAGGTGATGGCCTAGTGGTATTATCACTGGGCTGCTAACCTACAGACCCAAGTAATGTTCTGGTGAACCAGGATCAAATCCTACCACGGCAGATGGTGGTATTTCAATCCAATAAACATCTGGAATTAAGAATCTAATATGACGGTGAATTCATTGTCGATTGTTGCGGAAAAATCCATCTGGTTCACTAATGTCCTTTAGGGAAGGAAACTGTCATCCTTACCTGGTCTGGGCCTATGTGTGACTCCAGACCCACAGCAATGTGGTTGACTCTTAACTACCCTCTGGGCAATTAGGGATGGGCAATAAATGCTGCCATACCCTTCGGCCCATGAATGAAAACAAAAAAATTGGCAATCCAAGAGAAATGCCTCGAGCGGATTGGGTGGGGATGCACGAATGGTTAATGTAATCCACACTGATGCATCGAAGGGGCACACAACTGGATAAACACACAAGAGGGAAAGGAAATGATGATGGAATGAGATGAAGGAGGTGGGTGGGGAGTGAGGGAATGGATGGGAAAAGGCTCAAGGGGAGCAGGAAGACAAGCGCAGGAGCCAATGCTTGGGGAGGGGGAAGGAGAAAGCAACTTCTTTTTTAAAAAAGCAGAACATTCACGAAAGAGAGCAGAACATGGGATGGCCAGATGGTTGAAAGCGATAATGCATTAATCACATTGACAGCTAGGACCTAGTGTTTTCACAAATATCCCACTTCTCCAACCAGGGCTACCATCCAACTTGTTCTGAAACAAACATGTGGCACTGCAAGAGATGAGTCAATTTTTGAACAGTCTTCCCTTTACCAGCCTGGGCCAGCGTGATGCCAGGAAACCCTCTTGTCAGGCAGCAGTCAAAGCCAGGACTTGGAGTTTGATTGTGAAAGCTGCCTTCAGATTGAATCAGTGTCTTCATCGGTTTTCACTCTTACGCTGGGAGGTCAGGTGGGGAGAACTCCCTTCTGAAAACAGCTGGGCTCCATCGAAGCCCAAATTCAAAGCATACATTCAGGTAGGGCAGCACAGTGGCTCAGTGGTTAGCACTGCTACCTCACAGCGCCAGGGACCGGGGTTCGATCCCATCCTTGGGCGACTGTCTGTATGGAGTTTGCACATTCTCCCCGTGTCTGCGTGGAATTTCCTCCGGGTGCTCCGGTTTCCTCCCACAATCCAAAGATGTGCAGGTTAGGGTGGATTGGCCGTGCTAAATTGTCCCATAGTGTCCAAGGATGTGCAGGTTAGGGTGGATTGGCCGTGCTAAATTGTCCCATAGTGCCCAGGGATGTGCAGGTTAGGGTGGATTGGCCGTGCTAAATTGTCCCATAGTGCTCAGGGATGTGCAGGTTAGGGTGGATTGGCTGTGCTAAATTACCCCATTGTATCCAGGTTAGGGTGGATTGGCCGTGCTAAATTACCCCATAGTGCCCAGGGATGTGTATGCTGGGTAAGTTAGCCATGGGGAATGCAGGGGTACGGGGATCTCGTAGAAACTTATAAAATTCTGACAAGACTAGACAGGGTCAACACAGGAAAGATGTTCCTGCTGACCCAGGGGGACACAATCCAAGAAGACAGGGTAGGTCATTGAGGCTTGCTGTTTGGAGGGGGAGTGTACAGAATTGATGAAGTGAATGGTCTCTATCTGCACTGCTAGGATTCTATTCCATGTCTACTCCCCATCCTTGGTTTTGCTCTACAGCTCTGTGGGACCGCTCCGACATTTTCACCTCAATTCTCGGAATTCTGTACTACTTTGTCCCAGTTACTATAGGTCTTCTGCAGCTTCCACCCCTTAGCCATCCACCCTGCCCACCCTGGTATTTCCATGACCCCTACATATCCCATTGCCCCACTCCACCCCCTGCCCAGCTCACTCCCATGTCCTCTCCTGCGGCCGCATGCATTTCCCTCGCTCCCATAACCACCTCCAAGCAACACTTGCCCGTTCGTACAACGCCCCCCCAACCAGGACCACCTCCGTGCCCCCACCTCCACTCATATTGCCACGCCCACCTCCACATGGCCACCCATTCAGTGTCTAACTCAGGTGGATGTGAAAATAACCCCTAAGATATTCCCACAGGAGCAGGGAACCATGGTTGATAGCAGCAGGACTAGGCCAATCGGCCCCTTGAGCCTCATTCATCATTCAATAGCATCATGGTTGATCATCCAACTCAGTTCCCTGTTCCTGCTTTCTCCCCCATACCCTTTGATCCCTTCAGCTCTAAGAACTATATCTAACTCCTTCTTGAATACATTCAATGTTTTGGCCTCAACCGCTCTCTGTGGCAGAGAATCCCACAGGTTCCCCACTCTCTGGGTGAAGACATTTCTCCCCATCCCAGTCCTAAATGGCCCACCCCGTAATCCTTAGGCTGTGACCCCCTGGCTCTGGATTCCCCGGGTCACCAGGACCATCTTTCCTGCATTGACCCTGTCTAGTCCTGTTAGAATGTTATCGGTTTTCTCTGAGATCCCCCTCCTCATTCTTCTAAAAACCCCAGTGAATATAGTCCTAATTGATCCAGTCTCTCTCCATACGTAGGTCCTGCCATCCCAGGAATCAGTCTGGTAAACCTTAACTGCACTCCCTCCATCGCCAGGACATCCTTCCTCAGATAAAGAGACCCCAAACTGCACACAACACTCCAGGGGGTGGTCTCACCAAGGCCCCTGTACAATTGCAGCAAGACATCCCTGCTCCTGTACTCCAATCCCCTCTTTATAGAGTCACAGTCATAGAGTCACACAGGACGGAAACAGACCCTTCGGTCCAACTAGGCTGTGCCAACCATAATCCCAAACTAAACTAGTCCCACCTGCCTACTCCTGGCTCATATCCCTCCAAACCTTTCTTATTCATGTATTTATCCATGCTGACCATAATCCCAAACTAAACTAGGCCCATCTTCCTGTGCTTAGTCCGTATCCCTCCAAACCTTTCCTATTCACGTATTTATCCAAATCTCTGCCATGCAGTTTGACTTCTTCATTGCTTGCTCTTACACATATATACTTTATAGGGAATCAAAAGCACACTCAAGAAGCCCGCTCAGAGCTTTAAAATGTCCTCAAATGATTTACCTCTGAAAAAAAACAAACAATTTTCCATTCAGACTCCCGTATCAAAGGCACTGATCCTTTAACAGCCTCTTTAACTTCTCACTCAAACAGTAAATTCCCCCGTTGAGATAACTGTAGCTTTTGAAACTCAGCTGAATCTGTATGACGCCATGACAATAGCTCTTGAGAGATTGCTAACAAAGGACTATTGAAATGGTACGACCTGAATATCACATTGTTTAAACTACACCAGATGGCCTGTCAAGTGAAGCAGCCCAGGTGAGAACTTTGGAACTATCACTGACAATTTAAGCATCATTTTCACTCCACTTCAAAAAATGGGAGCATTTTGGAAATATCAGATCTGTAAATAGCACTTACTGTCCCCTCAAGAGTGTTTATGTGAACTCTGTCAATTTGTACAGCGGGTGGGGAGCAGTTAAAATAGGGCCTGTTGGGACTCAGCTCCAAGTTCAAGCACTTTACAACCTTCTGGAGTTAATATTGAGTTCAGATTGTGTACCCACTCCCATTCCTTCCCTCTTTTTTAGCTTTACTTGTTACATTCTCTGTCACCATGTCCTCTCTTCCTTCTTCCCATCCCTGTGGGACTGTCTGTTCTTCCCAGGCTGGCAGTGAGACACACCATTGTTCTGCCATTCTCACATTCCCATCACTTAATCTGAACTATCAGCACCTTTTCTCCCCCAGTGCTCCATCCCGTCCCCTCCACGCTTCATGTCAGCTCTGATGAAGAGTTAGCTAGTCTTGAAGCATTGGCTTGCTCTCTCTCCATGGATGCTGCCTGGCCCACTGGGATCTCCAGCATTTGTTGCTGTTGCTGAGTCCGGATAGCTCCCGCTGCATTTAGGAATCACCACTACGCAAACCAACCCTTTCCACCCTTTCTCCTGACAAAAAAAAATGGATGCTGTTGGAAATTGGAGGGACCCGCGACCGTGATCCCAAAAGTCTGTTGCACCAACCCCATGGGCGGTGCCAACACTCAAATTTTGTCCACAACGACTGTATCTAACTGCTACCATCAGCCAGATCTCTCCTCACAAATATTTTGAATTTAGTTTGTGCCCAACATAAATCTCTGGCAGAAGGTTTGGCCAGGTTTGAGTGAAAATTATCTGCGAGAAAAATTCCTCCCAACAACTTCTCTCCTACAACCATGCCAAGATTACACAATTGCTGGATATTAATGGCCTGACAGGTTGGATTCTGGGGAGTATTAAATTGTGTCTTAAAAAACATTTTTGTTCACAGGACATGAGCATCATTGGCCATTCCAGCATTTATTGCCCCGTCCCTAGTTGCCCCCTTGAGAAGGTGGTGAGGAGCTGCCTTCTTGAACCGCTGCAGTCCATGTGCTGTGGGTAGACCCACAATGTCCCTTAGGGAGGCAATTCCAGGATTCTGACCCAGCGACACTGAAGGAACGGCCGATATATTTCCCAGTCAGGATGGGGAGTGGCTCGGAGGGGAACTTGCAGGGGGTGGTGTTCCCATGTATCTGCTGCCCCTTGTCCTTCTAGATGGAAGTGGTGGTGGGTTTGGAAGGTGCTGTCTAAGGAGCCTCGGTGAGTTGCTGCAGTGTGTCTTGTAGATGGTACACACTGCTGTTACTGAGCGTCGGTGGGTGGAGGGAGTGGGATGTTTGTGGATGTGGTGCCAATCAAAGTGGAGATGGTGTTGTCCTGAATGGCGTCCAGCTTCTTGAGTTTTGTTGGAGCTGCCCCGATCCAGGGGCAAGTGGGGAGTATTCCCTCACACTCCTGACTTGTGCCTTGGAGATGGTGGGACAGGCATTGGGGAGTCAGGAGGGGAGTTACTGGCTGCAGGATTCCCAGCCTCTGACCTGCTCTTGTAGCCGCTGTGTCTATGTGGTGAGTCCAGTTGAGTTTCTGGTCAATGGCAACCTGCAGCATGCTGATAGTGGGGGATTCAGTGATGGTAACACCATTAAATGTCAAGGGGAGATGGTTAGATTCAGTGATGGTAATGCCACTGAATGTCAAGGGGGCAATCGTTAGATTCCTTCTTGTGTGTTTCAGCTCCTCAGAGATGGAGGGAAAGGTCAGTTCACTAAAAAAAAAATCTGCGAAGCACATTTAGTCACCTTACTGAGAGCCACATCTAACACTGAGGTGTTTGAAGGATTGAACAGCGAAGTTTGCAAAGGCATGACCAAGCTGTTTGATGAAGGAATGATGAGCATGAGTTGGTTCAAAGATTAACGTACCGTTTGTGGTCTGAACTCAGCTGTCCTTCTATATTAAATCCTGACAAGTCATGAGGGATGAAGTGCTCACTAGCCTTGAATGGAATAAATCTATTCCCTCAGCCTGGGAACCATTCTAGTCAATCTCTCCCAAGCCTTTTCTCTTGGAACAGTTTCGAATCCTACTCCAGCAGCTGGTGGAATTCAAACTCATTTTTGAATTGGATCTCAGCCAGGGTGAGCATGACAATGATTGTCAATTGTCATTGAGAAAACCATCTTTCATTGGCACCCTTTCGGGCAGGAAATGTACTGTCCTCACCAGGGCTCGCCCGCACGTAGACCCCACAACGATGTGGTTGGCACTTAACTGCCCTTTGAAATGGTCGAGCAAGCCATTCGCTTCCAGAGGCAATTAGAAATTGATTATAAATTGCCTTGTTAGCAACTCCCTTATCCCATGAAACAAAACTCGCCCCCCCTTCACCCCTCGCTGGCCACGTTCAAGATGTGTCTCACAACTAAAATGTAACATGCTTGCAGGGGATTTTCTTTTCATGTAGCTTGCAAACTGATAGTATAAAGGTCTCAGTCACCATCATAGAATCCCTACAGTGTGGAAACCAGTCCACACTGACCCTGCGAACAACATCACACCCAGACTCACGCCCCCATCTCCTATTCCTGTAACCCTGCATTGCCAATGGCTAATCCACCTAATTTACACAACCCTGAACACCATGGGTAATTTAGCACAGCTAATCCACCCTAACCCGCACATTTTTGGACTGTGGGACAAAGCCCCACCCAGACGCAGGGACAGGGACAACATGCAAACTCCACACAGACAGTTGCCAAGGCTGGGATTCCTGATGCTGTGAGGTAGCAGTGCTAACCACTGAGCCGTAGTGCCACTCACTCATAACTCGAACCAGTTGAAGCATGACAATGCCAAGGGAAAGCAGGTTACAGACGACAACCGCATTTCTTAGCTTGAGCCAAGTACTTCTGACTGTGATATATGTTGATACCAAGAGCCTAGGGTTTACTGAATCCTTCAGGACTGCACTTATTCATATCTCGTTCTTCAGCCACAGTAGCTAGCATAAGTATTTGGAAGGACAAGGGGCAGCAGATACATGGGAACACCACCCCGTGCAAGTTCCCCTCCGAGCCACTCCCCATCCCGACTTGGAAATATATCGGCCGTTCCTTCAGTGTCGCTGGGTCACAATCCTGGAATTCCCTCCCTAAGGGCATTGTGGGTCTACCTACAGCACATGGACTGCAGCGGTTCAAGAAGGCAGCTCCCCACCACCTTCTCAGGGGGGCAACGAGGGACGGGGCAATAAATGCTGGGCTCAGCCAGCGACACCCATGTCCCATTGGAAAATAAGATAAATGATGATGTTCGCCTCTGGCAATGCACAACAATAAGAGTATCAAAGATTATAAAGAGATCTTGATCAACTGGGTCAATGGGCTGACGAGTGGCAGATGGAGTTTAATTTGGAAAAATGTGAGGTGTTGCATTTTGGTAAAACAAACAAAGCAGGACTCCCACAATTAAAAGTAGGACCTTGGGTAGTGGTGCAGAACAGAGAGACCTGGGGGTTCATACATATAATTCTTTGAAGTTTGCATCACAGGTAGACAGGGTGGTTAAGAAGATGTTTAGCACGCTTGCCTTCATTGCTCAGACCTTTGAGTACAGGGGTTGGGACGTCATGTTGAGGTTGTACAGGACGTTGGTGAGGCCCCTTCTGGAGCACTGTGTCTAGTTCTGGTCACCCTGTTACAGGAAGGATATCATTAAGCTGGAAAGGGTTCAGAAGAGATTTACCAGGATGTTGCTGGGTATGCAAGGTTTGCGTTGTAAGGAGAGGCTGGATTGGCTGGAACTTTCTTCACTGGACTGTAGGAGGTTGAGAGGTGACCTTATACAGGTTTATAAAATAATGAGAGATATAGGCAAAGTGAATGGTAGCATCCTTTCCCTAGGGTGGGGGGATTTCAAAACAAGGGGACATATTTTTAAGGTGAGAGGAGATAGATTTTAAAAAGACATGAGAGGGAATTTTTTTTACACAGAGAGTGGTTTGTGTGTGGAATGAGCTTCCAGAGGAAGTGGTGGATGTGGGTACAGTCACAACGTTTAAAAGACATTTGGATAAGTACATGAATAGGGAAAGTTTGGAGGGATATGGGCCAGGAGCAGGGAAGTGGGTCTAGTTTAGTTTGGGATTATGGTCGGCATAGACTGGTTGGACTGAAGGGTCTGTTTCCGTGCTGACTCTACGACTCCCCCAGTGTTGTCCCTGGGAGATTTTCGCAAAGCAAGATCCCGCAGCATCCAACCCGGGGCCAAGGGGTGGGGGGATATTCTTTCAACTTATCAGTGAAACCCGTTTCACTGCAAGCCCAGGGACAAACAAAAATCATTGCACCAAGCTTGCAGCGCGTTTGAAATCCAGCTCAAAACAGCATTAATCTTAAATATTGTAGCGATGGCTGTTGCACAGCTCGCAAGTATGGATCTTAAAAAAAAAATAACTTGAGGGAGAATTTTCTGTCCCTGGGGATTAATGGAGACCATCACATCATTGATAAGTGTTCAACAGTCATCACATAATTATATAGTTTTGGAGTACTTCTTGTGAATTAAAAGCCAGGACAAGATGGAGCTATGCACAGGTCATGAAGAAAGCTATTCGCTGATAAAAGGCACCCTTTTCTGCTGTGAAAAGGATTTGTTGGCTCCAAATCCTGCATTGAGCCTGCCTACACATTGCTACGGTTACTCAAAAAGCAGCATTTGCCCTAACATTTCACTGCTGGATAGAGGGCATGAGGAACGTCAACAAACGCTCGCTTCGCATCGTCTCGGGGCCTGCCCGAGGTCAGGCCCAGATGCCGGCCAATGGGGAATTGGCGTTCTGGTGGGCTGCCTCCCGTAGGCGATCAGCCCTGGAAGCTGCGGCCCTGCCCCTGCCCGAGGTAGGAACCTCGGTTGGTGGCAGTTCCGGTTCCCCACCAACCCCGGCCAACGTTCAACCCTTAACCAAGCGGGATCAGAATAGCGACGGTGCAGCAGGAGGCTGTTCGGTCCGTCCATGCCTGCCCCGGTTCTATCCCCTCATGCCAATCTCCTGCCCTTTTCCCCCATTTCCCCGGCCCACCGTTACCATCCAATGCTCCCCTCCCTCTTGAATTCCTCCACTGAACCTGCCCCCAACGCCCACATTTCCAGGCAGTGTATCCCACCCCCTAACCACTCGCTGGGTGGGAACGTTTTCCCTCACATCACCCTCGCTTCGTTTACCCCTCACTTCAAACCTACACCCCCCTCTCTCGTTCTTGTTCCTTTTCTGAGCGGGAACAGCTTCTCCCTGTCTGCTCTGTCAACGTGCGATGGTTAGATTCGGTGATGGGAACCCATTTAATGTCAAGGGGCTTTACTCTGTATCTAATCCCGTGCTGTCCCTGTCCCTGGGGAGTGTTTGATGGGGGACAGTGTAGAGGGAGCTTTACTCTGTATCTAACCCCGTGCTGTCCCTGTCCCTGGGGAGTGTTTGATGGGGACAGTGTAGATGGAGCTTTACTCTGTATCTAACCCCGTGCTATCCCTGTCCTGGGAGTGTTTGATGGGGACAGCGTAGATGGATCTTTACTCTGTATCTAACCCCGTGCTGTCCCTGTCCCTGGGAGTGTTTGATGGGGGACAGTGTAGAGGGAGCTTTACTCTGTATCTAACCCCGTGTTGTTCCTGTCCCTGGGAGTGTTTGATGGGGGACAGTGTAGAGGGAGCTTTACTCTGTATCTAACCC
>NC_063374.1:5522297-5531490 GCF_021869965.1 Rhincodon typus | reverse complement strand
AAGAAATTCTCGATGTCCTCTTCGCTTCTGAGTCCGTCGATGATTCGAACTAAAACTGCTTGTTTTCTTCCTAGCCCTCACTCAAATGTAAGCTTCACAAAAAATAGCGTCGAGCTGTGGGAGTAAAGTCTCTCAGCGTCTGTATGGAAAGGGGGTGGGTGGCTAATTGAATGGATTCGCTGGGCTGAATGGCCTTTTACGAGGCCCTTACAACTCTGCACCTCTGTGACATTTGTCGCTTCCGTAACACCGGATTTTATTTCAAGCGAACGGACGGGCTGGAAATAATGAAGCCGGGATTCTTAATTCCAGCATCAGGTCTATACAAACACAATGGGAAATCTCTAGGAGTGGCACTATGGCTCAGTGGTTAGCAGTGCTGCCTCACTGTACCAGGGACCCAGGTTCAATTCCACCCTTGGGCAACTGTCTGCGTGGAGTTTGCACATTCTCCCCGTGTCTGCGTGGGTTTCCTCTGGGTGCTCCGGTTTCCTCCCACAGTCCAAAGATGTGCAGTTCAGAGGGGATTGGTCATGCTAAAGTGTCCAGGGATGTACGGATTAGACATGGGGGATCAGGGGTAGGATGATGGGACTGGGTGGGACGATCTTTGGAGGGGTGGTGTTACTTGTTGGGCCAAAAGGCCTGTTTCCACACCATAGTGATTCTGTGAACTTGGGATCAAATTAGAGAAAACAAGGGAATTACATGGACTCAAGCCTGTAGCTCTCATCTAGCATTGAAATTACTTGCCTTTCCTTCCCTCTCTCATCCTGACAGAGACTCTCTCCCCTCCAGAAATACACACTCAACTCACAAAACTGGGCAGCATTGCAGACAGGATAGATGACGGCATAAAGTTACAGAGAAACAGACTTGGTGCATGGGCTAAACTAAGGCAGACGGACTTCGACGGGAGCAAATGTGAGGTTACCCATTTTGGATTGCGAAAGAAAAGATTAGTGCGCTTTTCAAATCTGAGACCTGGGCCTCGGCTCTACCCTCTGTAACTGGATCCTCGACTTCCTGAACCACAAAATGCAATATCAGTGAAGATAGAAAGCTGCACCTTTTCCGTGATAATTCTCAACATCAGCGCCCCGCAAGGCTGCATGCTCAGCCCCTTTACTGTACTCCATGTACACTAGCAACTGTGTGGCCAAATTTCATCCAAACTCCATCTACAAGTTCGCTGACGACACCACCATCGTGGGCCTGGACTTCAAACAAAGACGAGACAGAATACAGGAAAGAGATGGACTGCTTGGTGATGCGGTGTAATGATAAGAATCTCTCCCTCAATGTCAGCAAAACAAAGAAGCTGGTCATTGACTTCAGGAAATGGAATGGAGGGACACACCCCCGTCTGCATCAATGGGGCTGAGGTGGAGAGGGTCGAGAGTGTCATATCCCTGGGAGTGACGATCACCGACAATCTGTCCTGGTACGCCCACGTTGATGTGATGGTCAAGAAAGTACAACAATACCTCAGGAGGCTAAGGAAATGCAGCATGTCCTTAATAACCCTTACCAATTCCTATAGATGCACCATAGCGTTCTATCCAGATGCATCACAGCTTGGTTTGGCAATTGCTGTGCCCAGGACTGTAAGAAACTACACAGGGTTGTGAACATAGCCCAGTCCATCACACACACCAACCTCCCATCCACTGACTCCATCTACACTTCCCCCTGTCTCGGGAAGGCAGCCAACATCATCAAAGACCCAGCCCACCCCCGTTATAATCTCTTCGAACCTCTTCCACTAGAAGATACAAAAGCTTAAACAACAGATTCAGGAACAGCTTCTTCCCCGATGTTATCAGACTTCTGAACGGACCTCTCAGATTTTAAATTGAATGTTGATCTCGCTCTTTGTGCACCTTCTCTGCAGCTGTAACATTGTATTCCTTGCTCTGTCCTATTACCCTAATGCACGTCGTACGGTATGATAACCTGTACTGCACGCAAAACAAAACTTTTCACTGTACCTTGGTACACAATAATAAATCATGTCAAAAGTTAAATCCAGTGAATGTCCAAAGAGACTAGGAGACTAACATGTGTGTGGATCTTTAAACTGCCACAAACAAGCACACAAAATAATGAAGAAATGGAATGTTGGTCTTTATATCTAGAGGAGTGGTGTAGAAGGACACAGAAGTTATGCTGCAGTTATGCAAAGCCCTGGTTAGAGCCCTGTCAGAGGACTGTGAGCTGATCTGGACACCACACCTTAAGAAGGACATATTGGCCTTGGAGGGAGTACATCTTAGGTTTACAAGATTGATGCCTAGACTTTAGGGGTTAACTTATGAGGAGAAATTATACAAATGAGGCCTATTTTCTCTTACTTAGAAGGTCAAGGGGTGAACTGATCAAAGTCTTTGAGATATTAATGGGAAAAGACATGGTAGATGAAGATAAACTATTTCCACGGGTTGGGGATTCTAGAATTAGGGCTCGAGCATTCCACGGAGATGTTAGGAAGCATTTATACACACGAAAGGTTGGAATTTTCTCCCACCAACGGCAGTAGATGCTGGATCATCTGTTCGTTTTGAACCCGAGAGATAACCAACTTTTTGTTTCGCAAAGGTATCAAGGGACGTGGGCCAAAGGCAGGAATATGGAGTTAGGCCACAGTTCAGCCTTGATCTGTCTGAACGGCGGGATAGCCTCGTGGGGCTGAATGGCCCACCCGTGTTCCTGTGACGGCTGCAGTGTTCCTGCCCAGTGCCCTCCCTTAGCAGGCTGCTGCTGGAGACCCTATTACACAGCTTAGATCGTTCGGGATGTGAGAAACAACTCTCTCTCCCGTCATTGGCTCTGACCTGTCCATCCTTCGTCTGGGACACCTCCTGACTGGCATCGAGCGCCACCCCTCAGCAGAACCACGCTGAAAGGCAGCCCAAAAATTGGAATTCTATTTTCAGTTTCAAAGCCAGAACAATTACTTAAGCGAATGTCCAACAAAAGATAAGTTTACCCACTGCAGGTGTTAAAATCTTAACAACTCCTCGAATGAGCAACAATTACTAACTGATGACACTGGGGTCCTGTTGAATGATCCTTAGCTCTCTCTGCCATTTTTGAAGTGGCATCGCAACTGTCTGTGGCAAAAAAAAATCTGAGCTTTTAGTCTAACCTCGACACTTTGTAAGCGATCTCTGCCACTGAGCGTTGGTGGCAGAGGGAGTGACTATCGAAAGCATGTCCCAGTCAAGCAGGGCTACTTAGTCCTGACTCTATTGACCAATCTGTGCCCGCACTGCCAGTCTCTCCTCTTGATCTGTCTTTGCATCTCTTATTTCTTTATCCCAGCTGGACTGCAACTCACTGATGGCACCTTCCGAACCCTCGGCCACTTCCATCTAGAAGGACAAGGAGCAGCAGATACATGGGAACACCACCCTCTGCAAGTTCCCCTCCAAGCCACTCCCCATCCTGACTGGGAAATATATCGGCCGTTCCTTCAGTGTCGCTGGGTCACAATCCTGGAATTCCCTCCCTAAGGGGCATTGTGGGTCTACCTACAGCACATGGACTGCAGCGGCTCAAGAAAGCAGCTCCCCAACACCTTCTCAAGGTGGGCAACTAGGGATGGGTGAGAAATGCTGGGCTTAACTAGTGACCCCAAGAAAAAGGAACAAAAGATTAAAGAAATTTGTCCTCTTTGTTTTGAACTCGTTTTGAACAAGTACAGAGATAAAGCACGACTAAAAGGACACAGGAAGCTGAATCAACACAGCAGGCCAAGCAGCATCAGAGGAGCAGGAAAGCTGATGTTTTAGGTCTAGACCCTTCTTCAGAAGGCCCCATTTTCTGAAGAAGGGACCAGACCCGAAACGTCAGCCTTCCTGCTCCTCTGATGCTGCTTGGCCTGCTGTGTTCATCCAGCTCTACACCTTGTTATCTCAGATTCTCCAGCATTGGCAGTTCCTACTATCTCAGGAAGCTGAATTGTTTCGTCCTGCATCTCATCAGGACTGGATGCAAGAAATCCAGTTCCGGAAAGGAAATGCCAATTACTGCAGCAATATGTAGCCTCTTTGGAAGTGGCATAAGCTGCTGTGGTTTCTTCTAAATTTGGTTTTCTTGTTTTCCAGTCCTGATGAGATGTAGGACAAAACAATTCAGCTCCCTGTGTCCTTTCAGTCGTGCTTGATCGCTATACTTGTTGGGTTCAATGGTATGACCTTCCCTGAACCGCACATAAGTCTATAACTGCAGACCCAATCAGTTCAAACCCAGCAATTTGAAGCTCTTAGCAATGATACATTTGAACCAATGGGGAATGGTAGCAGCCTGGAGATGAATTAGCTAAGTGACAGGAAACAGAGAGTGATGGTAAGAGTAATGATGTTCTGCCTGGTGTGTGTCTGAGTAGACAGATTAAGGGAAGGCTCGTGCTGTAATATAAAAACACACTCACACAAAAAAGATGCCTGTTTGCGTGCCTCCTTTACAAATGACTTGACAGGCGCTTGAGTTACGAGGCCCAGGAAGAGGTCTGATGATATTTAAGCCACTGCAATTTGAGATTCTCGCTCTCTAGCGGTTTTATCCATTGACAGCTTTTGGACATCATTGGATGGATAGCATTAATTGCCCATCCCTAGTTACCCCTGGGGAATGGCATTAGAATAGTTAGGCGGTTGTTTTTTTTCTGACCAGCACAGACTCGATGGGCCAAAAGGCCCTTTATACTGTGAAATGGATCCGTGACTTCATGAGAAGCTTGCCCTGTCCCTAATTGCCCCCTGAGAAGTTGGTGGGGAGCTGCCTTCTTGAACCGCTGCAGTCCGTGTGCTGTGGGTAGACCCAGAATGCCCCTTAGGGAGGGAATTCCAGGATTCTGACCCAGTGACACTGAAGGAACGGCCGATATATTTCCCAGTCGGGATGGGGAGTGGCTCGGAGGGGAACTTGCAGGGGGTGGTGTTCCCATGTATCTGCTGGCCCTTGTCCTTCTAGATGGAAGTGGTGGTGGGTTTGGAAGGTGCTGTCTAAGGAGCCTTGGTGAGTTGCTGCAGTGCGTCTTGTAGATGGTACACACTGCTGTAACTGAGCCTTGGCATACACACACACACACATACTCTCTTTCACACACACACTGACACACGCACACACACAGACACTGACACAGACACACACACACACACACACACACGTGTGCACACACACACACATACACACACGCACACACACATACAAACACACACACACAGACACACACACACAGACACACACAAACACACACACACAGACACACACACACACTGATGCACACACACACACTCACACACACATACACACACACTGAACCACACACACACACACACATACACACAGACACACACATGCACGCACACACACACTCACACACGCGCGTGGTTAAATGCTTTTGGGTGTGTAGCTCTTACAGCTGAAGTATTTTTACACCATCTCGGATTGTGACCAGTGTAGTGATGAGGAAGTAGAGCAGCCTCGCTGCACTAAACTGTGCCATTTGTATTAGCAGAAGCAGCCATGAAGCTATCCGATGGGAGGTTGCATTTACTTTTAGCTAATTATTTGCATTTCGAATAATCCCGCTAATCGTTCCTGAGCATTGTGACTGCCCGCTCCTGCCAAGGAAGGAGCATTTCTCCTTTATTTTCAGCCAACTGTCTCCTCCCTCCTCGCCTAGAGGCTGTTGATTGGACCCCCCCCGGGGGTTTTGTCTAATTGGCCTCTCTTTACACGGGCCATTTGACTGCAAGAGGCAGTGCAGAATCCATTCTGAATCATTGCCTCCGGCCTGGCAATCTAACGCTGAGTCATCCAACTGAGGGACAGAGCCTGGATTCTGCTGCCACAATTTGCGATGAGTTAGGAAGCATTTTGGTAGCGTGGGAATGCCCCTGGGGGCTACACAAATGCAGTGACTTAAGCAAGATCCAGTTGAGGTTCCTAAGGTGGTTCAACTGAGCATTGCAGAGTCGCTGCTCCCCGTGGTGTGCGGTGGAAGGGGCAGGTCAGAACGAGGCGTGAGGGGGGTAAGGAAGGGCAGACCCTATCCACCTTTGGGGGTGGGATGGGGAAAAGTGAGGGAAAACTTCCTTGTACAGAGTGGAGGGAAGCTGTAGGACTCGGACGGTGGGAATGGTCAAAACTGAGATCACTTTGCCAGGCAAATGGCATAAAGGATGCAGTATCGAGGTAGGAAGCTGGTAAAGGATACAGACAGACTTTATTCGGACTGGACTGGGGGTTTGGGGAACAGTCTCCAGCAGCTGAATGGCCAGAGCAAAGGATTCGTTGTTGTCCCCGAAGCTTGCAAGTCGTACAGTCATACAGCACGGAGACAGACCCTTCGGCCCAGCCAGTCTGTGCTGACCACAATCCCAAACCAAAACAGTCCTACCTGCCTGCTCCTGGCCCATACCCCTCCAAACCTTTCCCTATTCATGTCCTTATCCAAATGGCTTTTAAACATTGTAACTGTACCCACATCCACCACTTTCTCTGGAAGTTCATTCCACACATGAACCACCCTCTGAGTAACATATTTGCCCCTCATGACCTTTTTAAATCTTTCTTTCTCCCCCCCCCGTTTTGAAATCCCCCAATCTAGGGAAAACACCCTTGACATTCACCCTATACATGCCCCTCATGATTTTATAAGCATCTATAAGGTCATCGCTCAGCCTCCCACGCTCCAGTGAAAAACGTCCCAACCTTTCCTTATAACTCAAACCCTCCATTCCCAGCAACATCCTGGTAAATCCCTTCTGAACCCTCTCCAGCTTAATAATATCCTTCCTATAACAGGTCAGCCAGAACTGGACACAGTACTCCAGAAGAGGCCTCACCAACGTCCTGTACAACCTCAATATGACGTCCCAACTCCTATACTCAAAGGACTGAGCAATGAAGGCAAGCATGTTAAACGCCTTCTTAACCCCCCTGTCTATCTGTGACGCAAACTTTAAAGAGCTACCATGAAACCCTTGCTGATTGTCAGGAAAAGTCTATCTGGTGCGCTGATGTTCTTTAGGGAGGGAAATCTGCCATCATTACCAGGCGTGGCCTACATGGCACAGAGACAGAGAGTCACAGACCCTTCGGTCCAACTCGATGCCGACCAGATATCCTAAATAAATCTAGCTCCATTTGCCAGCATTTGGCCCGTATCTCTTCGTATTCATGTACCCATCCAGATGCCTTTTAAATGTTGTAATTGTACCAGCCTCCACCACTTCCTCTGGCAGCTCGTTCCATACACGCACCACCCTCTGCATGAAAAAGTTGTCCCTTGGGTCCCTTTTAAATCTTTCCCCTCTCACCTTGAAACTATGCCCCTCTAGTTTTGGACTCCCCTACCCTGGGGGAAAGACCTTGGCTATTCACCCTATCCACGCCCCTCACGATTTTATAATCCTCTATAAGGTCACCCCCTCAGCCTCCGACGCTCCAGGGAAAATAGCCCCAGCCTATTCAGCCTCTCCCTGTAGCTCAAACCCTCCAACCCTGGCAACATCCTTGTAAATTTTTTCTGAACCTTTTCAAGGTTCACAACATCTTTCCTACAGCAGGGAGACCAGGATTGAACGCAGTATTCCAAAAGCGGCCTAACCAATGTCCTGTCCAGCTGCAACATGACCCTCCCAACTCCTATACTCCATGCACTGACCAATAAAGGCAAGTGTACCAAACACCTTCTTCACCGCCCTGTCTACCTGCGACTTCACTTTCAAGGAACTATGAGCCTGCACTCCAAGGTCTCTTTGTTCAGCAACACTCCCCAGGGCCCTAGTGACTCCAGACCCACAGTGATGGGTTTGACTCATTACTGCCCTCTGGGCAACTGGGGATGGGTCATAAATGCCAGGCCTAGCCAGAGTGATCCACACCACTCCAGCAAGCATACAGAAAAAATAATTGTGAGCCCATCTGATGGTGAGGGGAACTGGGGATTTGGGGGAGGAGAGATGGTGGGATGGGGAGGGGAAGTGGGGGAGGGTTGTGAGCTAAAGTTGGTGGGGCAATGGCAGGGGCGAGGCAAAAGCAAGGAATTTTCCCTCTCCCGCTCTTCCTGGGCTTTTGGTTCGAGAAGCAGAGGGATGGGAAACTGGATGGTTCCCTGAATTCCAACAAGTCACTTCGCTGCAGAGATCCAAGCCAATGCCAACGGGATCCGGCATTTAATCCGAGAGGTTGGAGAACAGAAAGGAAGGCTTCCCTTGTTAATTAAATCTTTTGAATGAAAGCAAGGGTCGTGAGTGAATGCAATAATTTATCAGCAGAGCGACACATCGACAAAGACCCGGGTCAGGAAATTAACAGCGAAGGGAAACACATGCTTCAAAACATTTTATTTACCTGAAGGGAAATCGACTGCTATTCAAGCAGTCAAGGGACCCTGAACCCAGTGTGCCAGGGTAGTTGGCGCTAATCCAGTCAGTGAGCTTATCCACTTTAAATGCTGCAAAGCCTGAGGGCTGTGGAATAATAAATTGCTTACTTCTAATGAATTTTTCTTTTCCCTTCCATACGTGCGTCACTGGCACTTGTACGGCTCAGGAAACCACATCGATGCGAAGGTACGTGACCCTCTTTCTGGGCTATGACTCCTTACGACTCTAAGTGTGTGTTGGAGTGGGGGTGGGGGGTTGGAGGGGGTGGGTTGGGGGGGGTGTCAGTATGATTGAGGGCCCTCTCTAACACGGTGTCAAACAGCGAAGGCATTTTCCAGGTCGACAGGGCTGTCAAGAAAGCGTTTGGCACGCTTGCCTTCGTTGGCCAGTGCCACTGGGTATATACTGAATGGTGGCACAGCGCCAAGGACCCGGGTTCGATTCCACCCTCGGGCAACTGTCTGTGTGGGGTTCGCACATTCTCCCCGTGTCTGCGTGGGTTTCCTCCGGGTGCTCCGGTTTCCTCCCACAGTCCAAAGGTGTGCAGGTTAGGGTGGATTGGCCGTGCTAAATTACCCCATAGTGCCCAGGGATGTGCGGGTTAGGGTGGATTGGCCGTGCTAAATTGTCCCATAGTGCCCACGGATGTGCAGGTTAGGGTGGATTGGCCGTGCTAAATTGCCCCATAGTGCCCAGGGATGTGCAGGTTAGGGTGGATTGGCCGTGCTAAATTGTCCCATAGTGCCCAGGGATGAGCAGGTTAGGGTGGATTGGCCGTGCTAAATTGCCCC
>NC_063374.1:5514875-5522287 GCF_021869965.1 Rhincodon typus | reverse complement strand
GATTGGCCGTGCTAAATTGCCCCATAGTACCCAGGGATGTGCAGGTTCAGGTGGATTGGCCATATTTATAGTATCCAAGGATGTACTGTGTGGATTAGCCATGGGAAATACAGGGTTACCGGGATAGGTTACAGGGGCTGGGGCTCGTGGAAAGCTCTTCAGAGGGCCTGTATGGACCCGATGACCTGCTTCCACACCATAGGGATTCTATAGGTGTTGGGAGGTCATGCTACAGCTGTTCAGGACATTGGTGAGGCCACATTTGGAATACTGTGTTCAATTCTGGTCCCTCTGCTATAGGAAGGATGTTGTTGAACTTGAAAGGGTTCAAAAAAGATTTAGGAGGATGTTGCCAGATGTTGAGCTATACAGAGAGGCTGAATAGACTGGGGCTATTTTCCCTGGAGCGTTGGAGGCTGAGGGGTGACCTTATAGAGGTTTATAAAATCATGAGGGCCTTGGATAGAGTGAATAGTCAAGGTCTTTTCCCCAGGATAGGGGAGTCCAAAACTAGAGGGGCATAGGTTTAAGGTGAGAGGGGGAAAGATTTAAAAGGGACCTGAGGGGCAACTTTTTCATGCACAGGGTGGTGTGTGTATGAAACGAGCTGCCAGAGGAAGTGGTGGAAGCTGGTACAATTACAACATTTAAAAGGCATCTGGATGGGGACATGAATAGGAAGGGTTTAGAGGGATAAGGGCCAAATGCTGGCAAATAGGACTGGATTAATTTAGGATATCAGGTCGGCACCGACGAGTTGCATTCTGTGCTGTGACTCTAATGACTATGACCTGTCCCTGACCTGACTCACATCCCTTCCCCCAGGGCATCGTCGGCCACCCCATCCATATTTGCCCCGTCCAACCGTGTGGCTCATTCAGGCCACTTACAGAGGGCAGTCAGGAGTGAAACAGGATCATTGTGGGGTCTGGAATCATGTTTGTGCCCAGATCCGGGTAAGGAGAGCTGATTTCCATACGCCTGAAGGTGGTGGTGGTGGGGGGGGGCAGGGTGGTGCGAGTGGAGCGAGATGGGGGTTTAACGTCAACTGCCGTTGGCTCAATGGTCAGACTCACCAAATGTACAGTCACCATGTCTTGCTCTCTGCTTAGAGAGAGAGAGAGACAGAGAGAGAGAGATAGAGAGAGAGAGAGATAGAGAGAAAGGATTGGTGGTGAGTTTAACCTGAGGGACACCACGCCTCAGGCCTGGGGTGTGTTTGAGGTAACATGAGCGAGTATCAGAACTGAACCCAAGCTGTTGGCATCACTGTGTGCCACTCATCAGGCATCCATCCAGCCAGCTGTCTGAGCTAACCTCGTTGGCACTGAAACTGAGATTAATTCCAGATTTCTTCACACAGAATCTAAATTTTATTATCTCCCAGAGTGGGATTTAAACTGTTTCCTTGGATTAACAGGACATGTATGGTCATGGTTAGGATGATGTTAGGATTTGGATTAGGACTGGGATTGGCATTAGGGTTAGGGTTAGGATTAATGTTAAGGTTAGTGTTACAGTTAGCATTAGGGTCAGGTTTATGTTTAGGGACAGCGTTAGGGTTAGGGTTAGGGTTAGGGTTAGGGTTAAGAATAGAGTGAGTTAAAGTTAAGGTTAGGGTTATTATTAGCATTAGGGTTAGGATTAGCATTAGGGTTAGGATTAGCATTAGGGTTAGGATTAGGGGCCAGAAGAGTTAAGGTTCGGGTTATGGTCAGGTTTAGTGTTAAGGTCAGGTTCAGGGCTAAAGTTAGGATTAGGTTCAGTAAACACACACACACACAAACACACACACACACACACACATACACACACACACACACACACACACATGAAGTCACACAGTCTTGAGGACAAGTGCAGCAGATATTTGTGAACACCATACACCTACAATTTGTAACAACTAGAAGATGCCCTGCAGCGACTCACCGAGGCTCCTTAGACAGCACCTTCCAAACCCACCACCACTTCCATCTAGAAGGACAAGGGGCAGCAGATACATGGGAACACCACCCCCTGCAAGTTCCCCTCTGAGCCACTCCCCATCCCAACTCGGAAATATATCGGCCGTTCCTTCAGTGTCGCTGGGTCAGAATCCTGGAATTCCCTCCCTAAGGGACATTGTGGGTCTACCTACAGCACATGGACTGCAGCGGTTCAAGAAGGCAGCTCCCCACCACCTTCTCAGGGGGCAATTAGGGACAGGGCAATAAATGCTGGACCCAGACATCGATGTGCATATTTCACAAATGAATAATTTAAATAAAAAATCCAGTGCTGTTAACACACACTAAAATTAACTGGATCTCTCAGTCTTGATATTGTTACACTAGATTTGGACACATTAGAGTTTGAGGAGAAACATAGACCATGTTCAAAACCGTTCCACAAAAGGCTCCCTACACACAGCCCCAAACTCCCACACTTTCACTGAGAAAATGGCACAGCACCCTCTCCACCCTTCATAGGCTGATCCACCTTCACACGCACTCAGCTCCACACAGACACACACTCACACACAAATACACGCGCGCACACACACACACACACACACACACATGCACTAACACACCTGCACAATTCTCTCCATGCCTCTTCTTTCGACCTCTGCCCATATCCTTCCCCTTGACCACCCACACCCACTCTGGCCACTGCACCCTTCCCTTCTCCCGGGCTGGCTGCATCAGCTGGCTATTCAATCACTGGGGGCTTCACCATAACCACCACCTTCCGACCCTCAGCTGGCCTTCTCCACGCTCTGTGCCCTGTGTTGCATCGTAACTGCCACTCCATGCCCAGCCCATGCCACTGGAGCCAGATGCCAATGTGCCAAGTGCTGTGGCGATCGGACCGACTGGTGATGGTCACAACAACAACCTGAATTCGTGTGGTGCCTTCGATATCCCAGGAAGCTTCCCAAATGACAGTATCGCCGCACCGGGCCACATAAAGAGGCATTTTGGTTTGGAGACCAAGAAGTCTGGCCAAAAGAGGGTTAGGAGAGTTGGTGGTGGACTCATGGTCTGTGATTTGGTTCAAACCACACCAGGGCAGATGGTGAGAACTGAATGAGATGCAAGCCTAATGGTAACAGAGGAGTAGGCCATTCAGCCCCTCAAGCTTGTCCTGGCATTCCATGAAATCTTGGCCCATCTGCGGCCTAACTCCATCTACGTGCCTTTGGCCCATAACTCTTCCCACTTTTGCTCAACAAAGTATATATCTCCCTCGGCTTTAATATTAACAACTGCTCCAGCATCCCCACTGCCATTTTGTGGATGGGAATTCCAAACCCTCTGTGTGTCAAAATGCTTCCTACCATCTCTCCTGAGCGCTTGGGCCCTGATTCTCAAGACTATGCCCCCTGGTTCTACAATCCCCAAATAGTTTGTCTTCATCTGCCCTGTCTTTTCCTGTTAATATCTCGAAGTCTTCGATCCGATCGCCCCTCAACTTTCACAATGTGAGAGAAAACAGGCCTCATTAGTACTATCGCCCTTCATCAGCCATTAGCTCTTGCAGAAGGACCACTGGACTCAAAACATGAACTCTGCATCTCTATCAGCAAATCCCACTGAGTCTCCCCAGCAATTCCTGTTTCTGTTTCAGATCCGCAGCTCTCTCAAAAAAAGTCACAGAATCCCCTCTGGTGAAGAAGCAGGCCATTCAGCCCATCGAGTCTGCACCACCCCTCCAAAGAGCATCCAACCCAGATCCATCCTCCTACCCTATCATCCAGCATTTCCCATGGCCAATCCACCCTAACCTGCACATCCCTGGGCACTATGGGACAATTTAGCACGGCCAATCCACCCTAACCTGCACATCGCTGGGCACTATGGGGTAATTTAGCACGGCCAATCCACCCGAACCTGCACATCCCTGGGCATTACGGGACAATTTGGCACAGCCAATCCACCCTAACCTGCACATCGCTGGGCACTATGGGGCAATTTAGCACGGCCAATCCACCCTAACCTGCACATCCCTGGGCACTACGGGACAATTTGGCACGGCCAATCCACTCTAACCTGCACATCCCTGGACACTATGCCCTCATCCTGTGAATGAATAAAGGGAAACAAAATGTTGGCCCAGCCAGAGATGCCCATTTTCTTTGACTAACTCTGTCCTCCTGTTTGGTGTTTATTTTCTCTTTTACCATTTTCCCCCGCGTCTTTGTCCAGCTTTCATTTTTGTCAGAGCGCCCTGTCATTCTGCTATTAACACCTACTCTGAAAGCTGTGTCATTTCTTTCCAGTCATGTCCACTCTTGTTGCCTTTCATTCTGGGGTCTCCAATCTTCCTTATCCTCGAAATCTTCTTCCTCCCTGTCGCTCCTCACCAACTCCCCTCCCCAACAACCTGAAACCTGTCAGCCTTTCCAACCCTCCTCAGTTCTGAAGAAGGGGCTTGAAATACTTGCGCAGTTCCTCTCCTCATGCACCCTGACAGACCTGATAAGGTCCTCCAGCATTGTCTGTCTTTACTCTGCTCAGCCTCTTTCCTGCGAGGAGAATGGCCCTCAGCTGCTCTGACCCATGACCTCATGGCTAAAATCCCTTGTCTCTGGGACCATGCTGGTGAATCTCCCTCCACCCTCTCTCAAGAGACCCCCATCGCCTTTCTGAAGGGGAGGGGTTACCAGAACTGGATGCACAACACTTGCTGTGAACCAACTGAACAATCTGGCCAACTTTTCCAGTTGGCGAGGGGGAACTTGCTTATGGCTAATTGGTTGCGGTGTGTCCAGTGATGGTAACCACATTTCAGAATGTCCCATACAAGCTGTCAACCGTTGAGGTACATCTTGAGGTCAGGTAAATGCCATTTTTAAAAAGATTTGTTAACGGGAGGTGAGCAGCACTGGCTGGCCCCAGCATTTATTGCCCCATCCCTAATTGTCCCCTTTAGAAAGTGGTGGCAAGAATCCCACTTGACGTAGTTCAGTCTGTGTGCTGTGGGTAGACCCACAATGCCCCTTAGGGAGGGAATTCCAGGATTCTGACCCAGAGACATTGAAGGAACGGCTGATATATTTCCCAGTCGGAATGGGGAGTGGCTCGGAGGGGAACTTGCAGGGGGTGGTGTTCCCATGTATCTGCTGCCTTTGTCCTTCTAGATGGAAGTGGTGGTGGGTTTGGAAGGTGCTGTCTAAGGAGCGTCGGTGAGTTGCTGCAGGGCGTCTTGTAGATGGTACACACTGCTGCGACTGAGCGTCGGTGGGTGGAGGGAGTGGGATGTTTGTGGATGTGGTGCCAATCAAAATGGGGGCTGCTTTGTCCTGGATGGTGTCGAGCTTCTTGAGTGTTGTTGGAGCTGCCCCCATCCAGGGGCAAGTGGGGGGTATTCCCTCACACTCCTGACTTGGGCCTTGTCGATGGTGGGACAGGCTTTGGGGGGAGTCAGGAGGTGAGTTACTCGCTGCAGGATTCCCAGCCTCTGACCTGCTCTTGTCGACACTATGTTTTTGTGGTGAGTCCAGTCGAGTTTCTGGTCAATGGTAACCCACAGGATGTTGATAGTGCGGGATTCAGTGATTGTAACACCACTGAATGTCAAGGGGGAGATGGTTAGATTCAGTGATGGGAACACCATTGAATGCCAAGGGGAGATGGTTGTGTTCTCTCTTGTTGGTGATGGTCATTGCTTGGCACTTATGTGACACAAATGTTTCTTGTGTTCTGTGGCCCACTCAGGGCACTGCACTTCAGAAAATCCAGGAAGGCTTTGGAGATGAGATTTTCCACAATAGTTCCAGGGGAATATTTGATTGAACTCCTTCCTGGGCTGGTGCCTTGCAGATGGTGGATTGGCTTCAAAGAGTCAGGAGGTGGGTTATTCTCTGAAGTATCCCTAACTTACTCTTGTAGCCTCTGTATTTATATGGCGAGTCCAGTTCAGTTTACGGTTCATGGTAACCCCCAGGATGTTGATAGTGGGGGATTCAGTGATGGTGACACCAGTGAATGCAAAGGAGGTGACAGTTAGATTGTCTCTCAATGGAATTCACATCCCGGGACGTTAATAGCAGAGTGACAGGGGGGCAGATTCACTGATGGTGGTATTACTAAATGACAAATTTCTGCCATCTCTTCTAGCCTGATGCCCACTGGACGAAACTTGCAGGCAGTAGCAGTTCAACAAATGGAGAGTTCCACACACAGATGGCAAAGTTCTGTTGTGGCTCACAGCCCCCGGTTATGAACAGAACAAGGCCAGGAACCAGACAGGGAACAATGGCCCAGACACACACTGGAGAGCCTGGAGATTGTATTTGCAATGTTGTGTTTCTGTCAGGCGTTGTCAAACATCTGCTCACTGGTAACACTTGTCTCAGACAGCGTCAACCCTGCTGTTCCCACACAGAACAAAACGTCGCTCCGTGTGGACAAACAGGGGTCAGAGCCAGCACTGCAGAGAAAGCACAGCAGGATTGCAATTTCATCTGACAGGGAAGGCTGACTGACACAGCCATGCAGCAAACATCAGATTGGGAATATATCCTAACGCTATTGCAGGCCTAACCCTGGCCCTAACCCTAACCCTAATCCTAACCGTATCGCACGCCTAACTCGAACAGTAACCCTAAACCCAACCCTAACCCTAACCTTAATCCTAACTCAAACCCAAACCCGAACCCTAACCCTCAACCTAACCTTAACCTTAAACCCATTGCATGCCTAATCCTAACCCTGACCCTAATCCCTAACCCTAAACCTACTGCAGGCCAAAGGCTAATCCTAACCGGTAAACCCAACTCTAATCCTAAATCAAAGCCTAACCCTAACCCTAACCGTCACCCTAACCCTCACCCTAACCCTAATGTAACCACTGCAGTCTGTGTGCTGCAGGTAGACCCACAGTGCCCTTACGGAGGGAACTCCAGGATTGTGACCCAACAACACTGAAGCAACGGCCGATATATTTCCTAGTCGGGATGGGGAGTGAGCCCCTCAGTATCTGCTCCCCCCACCCCTGGCACCCCCTTACCATTTGAGGAATTTGACACTTTTCAATCAGATAACCTCTCATTCTTGGTAAAGCCTACAGCGTGAAGACCCTCACTACACAATCCATCATCAGCTCGGGATAGATACGAGAGAAAAGCCTTTAAATTGGACGGTATTTGACAATATTGATGCAGGACAGGGAGGAAAAGAATTACAGCAGGCAGCAGCAGGCCATTCGGCCCATTGAGACAGTGAAACCTGTGTAAAAGTGGAAGAGATAAATATACAAAGAAGGGTTCTATGTGGAACAAACAGAGAGGGAGTGAAAGCAGTGCTGCACTCCTCTCCGACAGTGCGGCACTCCCTCAGTACTGACCCTCCGACAGTGCAGCACTCCTTCGGTACTGACCCTCCGACAGTGTGGCGCTCCTTCAGCATTGACCCTCCGACAGTGCGGCG
>NC_063374.1:5514059-5514775 GCF_021869965.1 Rhincodon typus | reverse complement strand
CTCCCTCAGCACTGACCCTCCGACAGTGCGGCGCTCCCTCAGCACTGACCCTCCGACAGTGCGGCGCTCCCTCAGCACTGACCCTCCGACAGTGCGGCACTCCCTCAGCACTGACCGTCTCGCCCTTGCAGCTGTGATGCACAAACACTGAATCTGGTGTCTGGCATCTTTCAGGGATAGCTTCCCAACCAACCTCCTTGCAGTCTCCCCAGCTGGCATCGCTGTTCGAGGAACTCGGGAAATGTCAACTTGTGTCGCGTGACCTCCTCCCAGGCCCTGCTGGAGCAAAAATGATTGTCCCTTTCTTTGCCCCCCGGGTGGCAACAGAAAGGTCAGAACCTGCTGGATGGAACATCCTTGTCTCCTGCTCTCTGCCCACACTCCTTGCTGTTCAGAAGTACGATGGGCAGCTAGCCCTTGTCTTCAAATGTACTGACGCCATCTCTCAGCCCCCTCACGCCTTCATTCCCTCCTTCTTACCCCTTGATCTGTCGAAGCATGTCCCAGCTTCCGAGACTGAAGGCTCAGAAACAGGAGCAGAGTTGAATGTACGGGCTAGTTCCTCGGCAACGTCATTTGTTTACTTTACAGGATGACTATGTCCTGGCCAGGCAGCATTTATTGCCCATCCCTAATTGCCCAGAGGGCAGTTAAGAGTCAACCGCATTGCTGTGGATCTGGAGTCACGTGTAGGCCAGACCAGGTAAGGATGGCAG
>NC_063374.1:5506361-5513559 GCF_021869965.1 Rhincodon typus | reverse complement strand
GAAGTTGGTCCTACCCAGGATGGTATAGATGATTGGCCAGAGGCAATTGTGATAGTTGGGGTGAAGGTTGGTATGAAATGTGACCCTGCCTGTATTGACTGGTATGTCCTTCTGACTGTATTTCCCACGGAACCAGCTGTACAGCCAGAATATCTCTTCAAATCATACATTCACACTGACCAGAATAGGCCCATCAGCCCATCAGCATCTGCACCAACTATAAACTACTTCCAATCTGCACTCGTTGCACATTTCCCACACTTGGTGAATGTTACAACACTTCAAGTGCTCATCCAAGTCCTTTTTAAAGGCTATGAGGTTTTCCTGTCTTATCTCCGCTCCCAGGCAATGCATTCCAGACCCACCACCCTCTCTCTGGGTTAAATGTTCTTTCCTCAAATCCCCTCCTGCCTTTCAGTTTAAAATGGTGCCCCCTTGTTACTGACCCTTTGACTCAGGGGAACAGCTGCTTTCTATCCATCCCATCCTTGCCCCTCATAAACTTATACACCTCCGTCAGACTCCCCCCCTCAACCTTCTCTGCTCCAAAGAAAACAGCCCAAGCTTGTCCAGCTTCTCTTCATCGCTGTGCAGCTCCATCCCAGGCACCGTTCTGGTGAATCTCCTCTGTAACCACCTCCCAGTGCGATCCCATCCTTCCTATAGTGTTGGGACTAGAACCACACACAGTACTCCAGCTGTGGCCTGATCTGTACAACTCCAGCATGACCTCCCTGCTCTTATACTCTATGCCACTCTATGATAAAGACACTTGCACTAAATCTTGGTGCATAAGGCACTCAGTATCTGAAGGGGTTAGCTGACACCAACAGGTAAGAGCTAGAGGGATGGAGTTTAAAAGCAGGGAGGTAACGCTGCAGCTGTATAGGGACCTGGTGAGGCCACACCTGGAGCACTGTGTACAGTTTTGGTCTCCTAACTTGAGAAAGGATGGACTGGCACTGGAGGGGGTGCAGAGGGAGGTTCACTAGGTTGGTTCCGGAGTTGACAGGGTTGGTTTATGTGGAGAGATTGACTAGACTGGGACTATACTCATTGGAATTTAGAAGAATGAGGGGGTATCTTACAGAAACATAAAAAGTTATGAAGGGAATAGATAAGATGGAAGCAGGGGGGTTGTTCCCACTGGGCCGAGGTGAGACTAGAACTAGGAGGCTTAAGCTCAAAATAAGGGCGGAGCAGATTTAGGACTGAGCTGAGGAGGAACTTCTTCACCCAAAGGGTTGTGAATCTGTGGAATTCCCTGCCCAGTGAGGCTATCTCGTTGACTGTTTTTATGGCAAACTAGATTTTTGAAGAGTACAGGGACTAAGGGTTAGGGTGAGCAGGCGGGTAAGGGGAGCTGAGTCCACGATAAGATCAGCCACAGCCTTATAGAATGGGGGAGCAGGCTGGAGGGGCTGAATGGCCTACTCCTGCCCCGATTTTGTATGGTCTTGTGTTGACCCATCGGGATATAAACGACTCGCATCTGAGTTTTATGTCCAGCAGTTGCGGTGTTTGTTTCTGCTTATGTTATGTCCCCTTACTGCAATAAGCTGGCTGTGGATATCATGGTATTGAAAAAAGCAACAACCATGTATCACAGCAAACATACATTCACAGGCTCATAACCTCACTTGATTATGGTACAACAAAAGAGCAGACTTCCAGGAGAGTGTCATGCTTCAAGTGATCCAAAGGTAGGATGGAGTGTGAGGCCTTTATAACCTCAGGTTATGTGCTGTGAAGCCATCCTGATATTGTGGGCGTGGCACACAGATATGCTGGACTTATCCCTGGCAGGAATAGTCAAAATCTCATGCAGTTCACTGAGTATTATCTGAGTTTTTCACATGCCTGTCCTATCCATTCTCCATGTGTTAGTAGCTGTATTGTCAAACTGAGCCTGATGTCCCACAGGAGATGTTAAATGCAATGTAACTAGCCACTAAGTCATATGTAAAGAACCATGACGCTTAACATAGATAAAACCTACTTCTATCTAGGGTGTTGGTTAGATTCAGAGTAAAGCTCCCTCTACACTGTCCCCCATCAAACACTCCCAGGGACAGGGACAGTACGGGGTTAGATACAGAGTAAAGCTCCCTCTACACTGTCCCCCCCATCAAACACTCCCCAGGGACACGGACAGCACGGGGTTAGATACAGAGTAAAGCTCCCTCTACACTGTCCCCCCATCAAACACTCCCCAGGACAGGGACAGCACGGGGTTAGGTACAGAGTAAAGCTCCCACCAGCTGTATCTGTAAGGACCCGGTGGGTTCTATCTGAGTTTCACACTACCACCCCCCGCCTCCAAGCTCCTGCCTGACAGACACCAGGAATTACTGTTTGGGACTGTCAGGTGGGGAGATGTGAAGTGAGCTGTGTCCTTCGGCTGTCTGAGTGTGAGCTGACCTGAGAATATCGGGATGCTTATTACAGAGTGGATCGCTTGGCAGCATGTAACCCGTGGGTCCCTCTGTCCCTTTGTCGTTAATGATTTGATGTAGCGGAAGATGGAGCGAAGACTGAAGAAAAGCGAATAACTGGAGATGCGATCAATAAATTAACAACCTGGGGCTGGTCCTTTGGAATAAACTGAAGTGGACACTCTTTCTCCTTCTTGGTTTGGAGCTACACTGTAGCAGTAGTGGGTGTGAGTAAAAACCTTCCACATTGTAGGATCTGCCTGTCAGTTCTAGCCCTCCAACCCAGAGTGTGTATAACACTGTGGAGAGATGCTCCCTGGCCGAGAATTGTTATTTCACAATTCCAAACTGCCCATTTGTACTGGAATAAAGGCTTCCCCATACCCCATCTGCATTGACTCGTACCAGGCTGTTCTGTATCCAGAACCACAAGCCCGCGAATGAGGAGCAGGCCACTCTACCCTCCCCAGGCCTGCTGTCCCAGTCCACCAATCTGCCTTCCCTGTTGTTCATCTACCTCAGCCTCAAACACCTTCATAAACTCTATGCCTGCCTCCTTTTGAGGAAGACACAAGAACTACACAGAGAGATAGGATTGAAGCTTGTTTCTAATTCAAAGAGAGGTGCCTTTTTATTTTGTTTAATAGGATTCACTGTTGTCACATACAATAAAAAGTAGTATTTCCATGCAAATGTTTAATGTTTAACTTTTAAATTTATTTCTTTAGTTTTCTACTTTACACTAAAAAGATTTTTAAATAAAAGACACGAGGGGCAAATTTTATACACAGAGAGTGGTTTGTGTGTGGAATGAACTTCCAGAGGAACTGGTGGATGCAGTTACAACGTTTAAAGGATATTTGGATAAGTACATGAATAAGAAATAAAAACAGAAGTTGCTGGAAAAGCTCAGCAGGTCTGGCAGCATCTGTGGACAAAAGCTCAGAGTCAACGTTTCAGATCCGGTGACCCTTCCTCAGAACCGAGTTCTGAGGTTGAGTTCTGAGGAAGGGTCAATGGACCCGAAACATTAACTGTGATTTTTTTTCTTCTTCACAGATGCTGCCAGAGCCTGCTGCCCTTTCCCAGCAACAGCTGTTCTTGTTCCTGGTTTACAGCATCCACAGTTCTTTCATTTTTTATGAATAACAAATGTTTGGAGGGACATAATGTGGAATGAACTACTAGAGGAAGTGGTAGTTATAACATTTAAAAGACATTTGGATAAGTACATCGATAGGAAAGGTTTGGAGGGATATGGGCCAGGAGCATGCAGGTGGGACTAGTTTAGTTTGGGATAATGGTCGGCACGGACTGGTTGGACCGAAGGGTCTGTTTCTGCGCTGTGCGACTCTGTGGGTCTAAATGGGACTAGTTCAGTTTGGGAAATCTGACCAGCATGGACGAGTTGGGCCGAAGGGTCTGTTTCCGTGCTGTATGAGTCTATAAGAACTGTATTTATTAACTTTTAAACTTATTTCTCTATTATGGTTCTTTATATTTCTTTATTTCTCTCCCAGGAGGTGGACGGAGGGGGCAGTTGCTTTAGAGGGACAGGGGAGATGGTGGTGAGGGGCTGGGGGGAGGTTGTAGGGGATTTGTTTGTCGATCTGCCTCAGCGCTAGCTAGTCGATCGCTCTCGCAGAGTTTAACCTGCACTGCCAATGTTGTTGCTGCACAACATGTGGACACTGTGTCTTAGTGCTGTCAGATTTACTCATGTCGATCCTGCGCTTTTAAGTCAGACCAGATCAGGGCAGAGTTAGTGCGATGCTTCTAAAAATGAAAGATGAAAATTCCAAGTGGGATTCTTGATTTTACAAGCACCCAGTTGCTGCGTGACAGTGTGTGAGTGTGAGTGCGTATGCGTGTATGTGAGCATGTACTCATGAGAATATGATAGTGAGTATATGTGTAAACGAGAGTATGTGTGTTTGATTTTGAGTGCATGTGCCAGTGTGTGTGTAAATATGTGTGTGTTTGTGTGTGAATGTGAGAGAATGTGTGTGTGTGTTTGTGTGTGTTTGTGTGTGTGTGCCCGTTTGTGAGTATATGTGTGTGTGTGTGCGCGCGCATATGAGTGTCTGTGTGTGCATACAAGTGTGTGTGTGTGCACACGAGTGTGAGTGTCTGTATGAGTGTGTGAGTGTGTGTGTGTGTGTGACTGTGACTGTGTGTGTGTGACTGTGAGTGTGTGACTGTGTGTGTGTGTGACTGTGAGTGTGTGTGTGTGACTGTGAGTGTGTGTGTGTGTGACTGTGAGTGTGTGACTGTGTGTGTGTGTGACTGTGAGTGTGTGTGTGTGACTGTGAGTGTGTGACTGTGAGTGTGTGTGTGTGTGTGACTGTGAGTGTCTGACTGTGAGTGTGTGTGTGTGTGTGTGTGTGTGTGAGACTGTGAGTGTGTGAGTGTGTGTGTGTGTGCGCGCGCGCGCAGAAAATCTCCAACTGTTAGACTTTACCTACCTTCAGTCTTTGTTGCTTACCTGAGGATGTGCGGGTTTGAATGGTGGGTTTGAGGCTCAGTGTTTGTTGAGCCAGGCTGTCCTACTGTGCCTCTGACAGTCACCTTCGCCGCAGAGTCGTGGTTACAGCTCGCAATTTCACGCCAGTGAATTGTCCCAAGCCAGCTCCGACGAGAGACACCACTGAGCTGGTTAGGAGTTGGGTCATCAAGGTGCTCACAGAGCTAACCTCTAAGGAATATTTGAACAGAGAACAGTGAAGGTGGGGAATTTTCAGAAGGGAGTCTCGGTCTGTTCACACTGGGCAAAGGAAACAAGGCCCATGGAGAATCCGAGGCTCAAAGGATGCAGGAACATGCAGCTAGACCAGGCCATTCAGCCCATCAGGCCTGCTGCACCATTCAGTAAGAATTTTATACCTAATCATCACAGCGTCTTGGGCCACAGTCCTCTTGAGGGCTCTGGAGAGCAGGACTAGCTGAGGCTGCGACAGTAGCAAAGGGGACAGAGGGATTGTCTCATGAGAGGAGGTTAAACAGGTTGGGACTCTACTCACTGGAGGTTAGAAGAATGAGAGGTGACCTCACTGAAACATGGAGGGGCTTGACAGGGTCAATGCTGAGGGATGGTCTAGGACCAGAGGGCATGGTCTCAGAGTAAAGGGGCACCAATTTAAGACTGAGATGAGGAGGAATTTCTTCTCTCAGAGGGTTGTGAGTCTTTGGAACTCCTTACCACCGAGAGCTGTGGGGGGCAGAGTCCTTGTGAAGTTTTAAGGCTGGGATAGATAGGTTCTCAATCAGTCGGATCAAGGGTTACGGGGGAAGGGCAGGAAAGTGGACGCGAGGAATGTTGCATCAGCCACTGAGTGGAGGGGCAGGCACGAGGGGGCCGAATGGCCTGCTCCTGTTCCTGTCTTTCGCAGTCTCACCAGGAGCCGGTGGCGAGGCTGCCTGAGTTGAATAGTCCGCCTTGGCCTCCCAGGCGAGAGGAGGGGTGGTAGAGAAGGCCAGATCTTAGCCAGCGTGAGAATCGATTTGTGGAGGGGTGACGTGGGATCGTTTCAAAGCTGCCATGGCTGATGCAACATCCGTGAGCGTAACTCACGGGAGGCCATTCAGCCCATTGAGTCTGCTCCCCCATTCAATGGCAGACCTGATCATCCTCAACCCCATTTTCCCTGCATCTTCCCCCCTTTCATTCCTCCTCCCTTGAAAACAGGTCAGCATGGGCAAGTTGGGCTGAAGGGTCTGTTTTAAGGTTTTGGCTAAGATCTGTCGCTCGGTTGTGGGTGAGGCTGTTGACTTGCTCGCTGTAACTGGCTTGTTCTCGTTCAGATGTTTCATCACCATGCTCGGTAACATCATCAGTGAGGCCTCCGATGAAGCGATGTTATTCTACTCCGCTGGAATTTATATTGTCTGGTCCGTTATGGTGTGTACTGTCATTTCCGGTTTTGTTCTATATGGGTTTGTATAGGGGGTCCAATTCTATATGTTTGTTTATTGCTTTAGGGGTAAAGAACCATGCCTCTAAGAATTCCTGTGCGTGTCTATGTTTGGTTTGGGCTACTATGGTTACCTTGTCCCAGTTAAATTGATGGCCTTCATTGTCCGAGTGTACTGATATGAAAGGAAAGTTCCTCGTGCCGTTTTGATGCTAGCTGATGTTTGTGTACTCTGATGGTTAGTTTCCTTCCTGTCTGTCTAATGTAATGTTTGTGCCAGTCGCTGCGTGGCATTTTGTAAACCACGTTGGCAAGCAAGTCAACAACCTGAGGGGTCTGATTCCGCGCTGTATGCCTCTTTGGCTCCGATTAAAAATCTATCTATCTCAGCCTTGAATCTACTTAACCACCCAGCCTCGTCAGCCCTCTGCGGTACAGAGTTTCACAGGTTCACTCCCCTTTGAGAGAAGAAATTCCTCCTCATCCCTGTCTTCAATGGGCAACCCCTTCCTTCCACTTTTGACCCTGCGATCTGGTTCATTGTTCCTGGTTTTATGACACAGAAACGTTTGGAATCAGCAAATTAGCTTTTCCGGAATTTTTCGAGGACAGGTCAGGAAAAAAGTACTGGGTGATGAGTGAGCTTCATGAAGGACGTGACCAGATCTTTTAGAGAGATAGATACAATCCCTACAGTGTGGAAACAGACCCTTCAACGCAACAAGTCCATACCAACCCTCAGAGCATCCCACCCACACCCATCCCCCTTTAACCCACTCGAACCTGCACATCCCTGGGCACTATGGGGACAATATAGCACGGCCAATCCACCCTAACCTGCACATCCCTGGG
>NC_063374.1:5501842-5506351 GCF_021869965.1 Rhincodon typus | reverse complement strand
ACATCCCTGGGCACTACGGGACAATTTAGCACGGCCAATCCACCCTAGCCTGCACATCCCTGGACACTACGGGACAATTTAGCACGGCCAATCCACCCTAACCTGCAACAGCTTTGGACAGTTGGGGGAAACCGGACCACTCAGAGGAAACCCAACGCAGACACGGGGAGAATGTGCAAACTCCGCACAGACAGTCACCTGAGGGTGGAATCGAACCCGGTTCCCTGGCACCGTGAGACAGCAGTGCTAACCACTGAGCCACTGTGTCACTCTGAGAGGAAACAAATTCCCTCCATCTCCATCTATAATGAGAGACACCCACACGTGCCCCCCTCCCCTTTATCGATCAACTGTGTCCCTCGCTCTCTGTCCTTCAGATTTGAACCCCTGACCCCCAGGGTGATGGGTCCCTCCCCTACATTCTACTGAGGTTAAAGAAGGTTGTTGGAGTATACTTTCTAAAGAAATGATCTGACCAAGGGCCGTACACTTGGGTATCGATGAAATTTGTGGTGTTTGAGGGTGCCAATTCAGAGCAGGCTCTGTCTCAGCCGGTCGAAAGGTGAGATTCGGAATCGATACTTAAAGCTTATTAACTGGGGCTGGTGGAAATTAAACCTAAGGTAGCCAAAAGGCTCACCGAGGCTCCTTAGACAGCACCTTCCAAACTCACGAACACTTCCATCAAGAAGGACAAGGGGCAGCAGATACATGGGAACACCACCCCCTGCAAGTTCCCCTCCGAGCCGCTCCCCATCCCGACTTGGAAATATATCGGCCGTTCCTTCAGTGTGGCTGGGTTAAAATCCTGGAATTCCCTCCCTAAGGGGCATTGTGGGTTAACCCACAGCAGACTGCAGCGGTTCAAGAAGGCAGCACCCCACCACCTTCTCAAGGGGCAATTAGGGGCGGTGCGATAAATGCTGGGCCCAAGCGCCTCCCACACCTCACGAGTGAATAAAAACTTTTATAAGATCTTTTGCTCGATTAGAAAGAAGGAAGGTGGGAATTTCTCTTTCAAACACACACGAGAAATCCAAAGATGTGCAGGTTAGGGTGGATTGGCCGTGCTAAATTGTCCCATAGTGCACAGGGATGTGCAGGTTAGGGTGGATTGGCCGTGCTAAATTGCCCCATAGTGCCCAGAGATGTGCAGGTTGGGGTGGATTGGCCGTGCTAAATTGTCCCATAGTGTCCAGGGATGTGCAGGTTAGGGTGGATTGGCCGTGCTAAATTGTCCCATAGTGCCCAGGGATGTGCAGGTTAGGGTGGATTGGCCGTGCTAAATTGTCCCCATAGTGCCCAGGGATGTGCAGGTTAGGGTGGATTGGCCATGGGGAATGCAGGGATAGGGAAGGGGAAAGATTCCCTTCACAGGGTTGGTGTAGACTCAATGGGCTGAATAGCCTGCATCCACACTGTGGGGATTCTATGATCTACAAACAGGATTCCCCTTTCCCAGAGGGTTGGGGGCGGGGAAGCGGGTGGTAGTGCGGTGAGTGAGGTGTTGTCTGTAAGGTCCTAAGGGATAGGAGCAGACCATTTGGCCACTCTAGCCTACTCTGCCCTTCAATGAGCTGATCTGATACATCTGCTTTCCATGCCCTTTCCCTGTGGGCCTTCATTAGCCCCTCACCCCTGGCACTCTGAGGGAATATCATTCCTGAGCGGGTACTCAGCCTCCTTGCCCTCCCCCACCCCCGTCTACACCCTCTTCTCCTTCTGACAGGTGACGGGGAGCTGGGAAAACTCTCAAGGCTTTGTCATCAGAAGGATATTATTAAGCTGGAGAGCGGTCAGAAGAGATTTACCAGGATGTTGACGGGAATGGAGGGCTTGAGTTATAAGGAGAGGCTGGGGCTTTTTTCACTGGAGCGTCCGAGGTTAAGAGGAGACCTCATAGAGGTTTATAAAATCATGATGTGTGCAAATAGAGTTAATGGTCATTGTCTTTTCCCTAGGGTGGAGGATTTCAAGACTGGGGGGGCACATTTTTAAACTGAGAAGAGAAAGATTTGAAATAGATAGGAGTGGCAATATTTTTACACAGAGTGGTTTGTGTGTGGAATGAGCTTCCAGAGGAAGTGGTGGTTGTGGGTACAGTTACAACGTTTAAAAGACATTTGGATAAGTACATGAATAGGGAAAGGTTTGGAGGGATATGAGCCAGGAGGAGGCAGGTGGGAATAGTTTAGTTTGGGATTATGGTCGGCACGGACTGGTTGGGCCGAAGGGTCTGTTTCCGTGCCGTGTGACTCTGTGACTATATCTTCGCTGCGTCCCAGACAGCAGTGCGAGCGCACCCTTAACTTTTTTTTAACAGAGAGCAGGGAACATCATCGCAGATGCCAGGTGGGTGACAGATACATAATTTTATAAATGGATCAGGAAATTATATACATGGAATCTAGAAGCAATAGAGAAGCATGGATATTTAGAGCTGACTGCGAAAATCAGTATGTTTCCTGCTGAAAGACAAAATGATTTCATATCTCATCTCCCATTCTATTCCATGATTAATACTCTCTGCTGTAGCACAGCGGGTGGGAGGTGGCTCTGGGATCGGCACTCCAAAGCCCCCAAATCACTGAATCCTCCCGTGACAAATCATGAAATTTGCTCTCGCAGTTCAGAAGCCTAGGCTGACCGTCTGGAAGGGCTGGGGGTTCGAATTCCAGATGGTCCGAATTTAGAATTCAGCTGGGAAGTGCCCAGCTTCGGGACGTCTTGCGAAACAGTTGGTAGCGTCCCTACCTCTGAGCCAGGAGGCCACCAGTTCTGGTAATCGTGACCATATCGGCTGTTGTTGTAAATATCTGATCTGGTTTCACAGATTTGCCCCATCTGTGCCTGCGTGTGACTCCAGACCCACAGTGATGGGGGTGACTCTTAAACTGTCTTTTGAAATAGCTAAACAGACCGCTCAGCCACTGGCAATGGATAGCTATGTTAGATCTTTCCTTTTAAAATGTAGCACTGGCTTTTTCTCTGTCTGGGGGATATTGACGCGATCATTGAAGTAAAATTAATTATCGGGCCATCATATCTCTGGACTCTGAATGGAAATCCCATCTCCTCGCTGCACTTTGGGGAGACAATGTGATTCCTGGCAGTGTTTTTATTTTAGAAAGAATTTAAGATGGGAAGAGGAACTAAAATGGTGAAATCCCCCTTTAAAATCTAACGTCTGGGATTCCCTTCAACCAGTGTCTTCAGGCTGAGCGCTGAGTGCAGGAGAGTGGAACTGGAAGAGGTTGAGGGTAGTTTGTTCTAAGCTCAGAGTTGATGGACTGAAGGGCTGCTTTCATTCTGTACCATTCTATAATTCTCACACAGTCATACACACACACACATACACACACACACATACAAACACACGCACACATACACACACACACACACATACACACACACACACACATACACACACACACACACACACATACAGACACAAACACACACACACACACAAACACACACTCACACAACTCACACAAACACATGCACATACATGGGCAGCACGGTGGCTCAGTGGTTAGCACTGCTGCCTCACAGCGCCAGGGACCCGGGTTCGATTCCACCCTCGGGCAACTGTCTGTGTAGAGTTTGCACATTCTCCCCGTGTCTGTGTGGGTTTCCTCCGGGTGCTCCGGTTTCCTCCCACAGTCCAAAGATGTGCAGGTTAGGGTGGATTGGCCATGCTAAATTGCCCGTAGTGTTCAGGGATGTGTAGATTAGGTGGGTTATAGCAGGGTGGGTCTGGGTGGGATGCTTTGAGGTTCGGTGTGGACTGGTTGGGCTGAAGGGCCTGTTTCCACACTGTAGGGATTCTATGATTCTATGATACACACACGCTCATGCACTCAGACAAAAACATACACACACATACACTTTCAGGCACATAGATACATGCACCAATCCACATACACACTCATCTCACATAATACTTTCATATACTCACATACACATACACAATTATTCATATATACATAGGATCTTACACACACTCACAAATGCACAATAATACACAGACGCACACGCAAGGTCACAGGGTCAGCAATGAGGGAACGCCGCACTGTCGGAGGGTCAGTGCTGAAGGAGCGCCACGCTGTCGGAGGGTCAGCAATGAGGGAGCGCCGCACTGTCGGAGGGTCAGTACTGAGGGAGTGCCAAACTGTTGGAAAACTAGCAGTGGAAGTTCAACCCAGATATTGTGTGAGCCAGTATCTTGCACTTAAGAAACCTCAGTGAAAAATATCCAGACTGTCAGATAATTGCACCAGTGGGATCCTGTTGTGCCCATTGCATTTCCTACAGCACTACCTGAACTTTTGAATTGTTTTCAGACACATTGGGAGGTGGTGTGTGAAATAACTCTCCAGAGGCTGGTATCCCATCACCAAACGCACTTTATTTACAAATGCGAGTTAACAAGGTGTAGAGCTGGATGAACACAGCAGACCAAGCAGCATCAGAGGAGCAGGAAGGCTGATGTTTCGGGTCTGGACC
>NC_063374.1:5496578-5501342 GCF_021869965.1 Rhincodon typus | reverse complement strand
CGGCGCTCCCTCAGCACTGACCCTCCGACAGTGCGGCGCTCCCTCAGAACTGACCCTGTGACAGTGCGGCGCTCCCTCAGTCCTTACCCTCCCACGTGAGACTGGATCTCTGTAACGGTGTGTCATCTAGTGGCTGCGAGGTGGAAGCTGGCAACCTTCCTGCCATGTGCAAAAACCAGCCATTCACTCCCTCACTCACATTCGCAGCCTCTAAACATCTGTCTGTCCTCAGGACCCCAGGGAGCCGACCCTGCCTGGGCGTCCTGGTGTCACTGCATGAGCATATAGAAACTTGTTGTCTTTCTGTGTCCCCCTCCAACTGCCCCTCAGAACCCCATCTCATGTCAGAGCAACCTTTCCCCAGCATCTGAGAAGGAATAAAAAATAAACTCAAGCCCCTGATGACCTAAACCAGCTTACTCATGCGTTTACTGAACACACTGCGTTCCCTATAAATATTAATGCTTATGCTGAAAAATTAATTCCCCCCCACAACCCCCCCAGACAGTGCGTTGAGCCATCGCTGTGCCCTAGCAGGGTATCACAGGGGCACTGCAACACCTCTGATTTCCCACAGGCATTGGGCATCGTTTGTGGCAGGCAGGATCTGACAGGAGGTTTGGCTGGGAGCTGGGTGCGACAGGGGGCCAGGGCGGGAGGGGGGTGGGGGGGGTGCGGTTGGTGAGGTATTCGAGGGCGGTAATTCACGAGGAACGGAGCAACTAAGCACACGGGGCATAGAAGCCAGCTCCCATCCCCTCAATGCGAAAGTTATGGGGTTCGAAAGCCCCTCTCTCGCCAGCCATCGCCCAGCTCCGTTCCCCTGCAGCACCCCCCCCCCCACCACACCCCTCTTGTGACCAGAGAAGGGGGTAACAGCTCAAGGGGTGGCCCACGGCAAGGAATGGGCAATGGTTGGGGTAAATAGGATGGGAGGAACAAGCTTATGAAGTTTAGCATAAAGGCTATTATTGAATTGTCCCCTGGGGGATACAGGGGGCAGGGGATAATGCTACAAATCAGCCTGGAATCCCGCCTTATCTCCTCCCTGTGTTTTTGCAAACATCCTCTGTGCCCCTTTCAAGCTGCTTTTGTGTTAAATAGGGCACAGGTACAGGAGCGAAAGCTAACCATTTTCTACAGAGAGAGAGAGAGAGAGAGACTGAAGGTAGTTAACGGCTCCAGTCCTGCGATGGAAGTAAAGTGCTCTCTCTGTTTTTTTCTCTCTCCCTCTCTCTGCGCGCAGGAATGCCAGAACGCTGAACCAAACACCGAGAACGCTGGGGAACCTCAGCAGCCTCCGTGACGAGAGCGAGAAACTGGGAGCTTCCGCACGGATAATGTCGCCAGTCCAGTTTAACTTGGACTCAAAATATTATTTCAGTCCCTGTTACCCCTCACTCTCTCTGCACTGATGCTGCTGGACCCGCTGAGTCTCTTGCGTATTCTCAGAGCTTACAGAGATCTGAAGCACAGGGTGTTGTTGGCAGGCGGGGGGGAGCGCAAGAAAGAGGCTGTTCGGCCCATTCAGTCTGTACTAGACCGAAACAAACACCCAACTATTTAAATGCCACGCTCGTTTTCGGATTTCCAGCACTGGCTGCGTTTCGTTGCTTAGCAGGTGGGAACTTGTGACACATCCTCCCCACCCACCAACAGACAGCGAGACCAGTTCCACTGGTGTGTTCCTGACACTGGTCCAGGTGCACTTTGCAATGGGACTGACCCAGCCAAAGCAAAGAGCGAACTTCCCAAGATATCAGGTCTTCATTCTCGCGTCTTCGCCTCAGGATCTCACCCCCCATCCAGCAAAAGCCCTCCAAATTATTCCCCACCTCCCCCCCGACACCCCCCCCCCCCCTCCCCTCCAACGCCAGTCTGTCCTCCCCTTCACGACTCCAGAGGCCCCCCAAGAAAAATTCAACCTCCTGGGGACATTATCGACTTCTTTTTCCTGAAAATATTGCTTAGTTCGTTCAAGAGCCATAAAGCCAGGAGGCCGTTGGGCCCATCAGATTGTCTGTGCTTTCCCCCTCCAGCTCCCACAGGAACTGCCCCCCAACCCAGGGAGTGTATGGAATTTTTTTAGCTTTTTTTTAAACTTGCTGTCACCATCCCGTCACACACATTGAGGGGCCTGTTTCAAACGACCGTTTCATCGCCAACCCCCTCTTCCTAAGCCCTCGTCTTTCTCAACACACGCGTTGATTTACGAGCTGACTATTCGACCTGGTGAGGAGGCACTGAAACGTCCAGGATTCACACGCAAGCGTAGGGGGATGGTGGGGTGGGGGGGGCGGTTGAGCTGTATCTTGACCCACCGACTTCATTCGAGCCGATTTTGTTTTTCTTCCCTCTCGGTGTCGGTGGGTCAAGATACAGCTCAACCGCCCCCCCCACCCCACCATCCCCCTACGCTTGCGTGTGAATCCTGGACGTTTCAGTGCCTCCTCACCAGGTCGAATAGTCAGCTCGTAAATCAACGCGTGTGTTGAGAAAGACGAGGGCTTAGGAAGAGGGGGTTGGCTATTTGACTGGGGGAGGCAGCATGGTAGATTCTGGGAAAGCGTGGAAGCAAAGGTAGCAACTTAGGATGACTTTAACCGTTTGTATGCCCTGACAACAGGAAAGCTCACAGTGGGCCTAACACCCTTTTGTAGTTCGCTGCTCAATGTGGGGGAAAGGCTATTTGACTGGGAGAGGCAGCACGGTAGATTCCGAGAAAGCATTGTAGTGGCGGTCGTGGCAGGGGGGAGCGGTTGCAAGTAGCAGCTAAGCCTGATTGTTAACCCTTTGGAGTGAGGGAGGATCAGAGTAGGAGACAGTGCTGGCTATTCGACTAGGTGCGGCGGCACCATCCACTCCACAAACCCAATGTACCGGCGAAACCGTGAAGCCTGAGTTAGTCCGGACCTTTCCAACTTCTGCACCAAGTGAAGCACCATTACAACAACAACAACAACAAGAAAGGTGAGGGCTTTGGGGGTTGTGGCGCGTTGAGAGGAGCTTACCGTGATCTCTGGCGGAGACGGCAGACCGGTGGATAGCCACGGGCAGCGAGAAGTGTTTGCTGTGGAAGTGGTGGACGTGGTGGGACGTGCTGAGGCTAGAGGAGACCCGTGCGGCAGACCAGGCGCTACGCGAGTTCAGCAGCAGGAGCGGAAGGGCTAGGCGGAACGCGGCCAGAGCGGCCTCCGCCGCCTTCCCGGGGCGAGTCCAGCCCGAGTGCCATCTCTTCATTTTGCCGGCGTCGCCATCAGAGGTTGGGGGGGGGGGGGGGGGGTGGGGGGGGGTGGTGGGGGTGGTCAAGCTGGTAAGAGGTGGCAGGCCGGAGGAGGTTAGCAGTACCAAGTGAGGGTTATCGGCTGGCACGGTCGGATCTTCGGTGCAGTGCCAGTCTATCCTGCTGCTGGATGTGGCATCTTCCCTCCAGGTGCTTCCCCCACTGCCTCCCCTCCAAGAAACGCTGCACTCAGCACCTTCCCGTCTTCGCACTGGGACAGGGCTCCATCGTTCCGTCAAGCTCCCCCCACCACTTTAAAACCAGGAAGATTTCCAAAGGGCACAATCCTTCAACGAATTTAAATACAAAATAGCACAGGAGACGGGACCGTCCTCCTCAGCTTCTCTCCTCACACACACACACACACAAAAATAAGACAATGGTTTGCTCTGCCACTCCAGTTCTTCACATCTTCAATCCAAACGGGATGAGGTGGGGAGAGCGGGTGGGCATCTTGGGCTCAAGGAGGGTCATTCCCCCTTTTTCCCTCTGTTTCCACCTCCTCCTCCTCCTTTTGTTAGGGAAAAAAAAACCCTTCCAAAGTCCACTGGAGGGTACAAGAGACTGATCCAAGCCTGTGTGAGATTCCCCCTGCCTCTCCTCCCCTCGCACACTTGGGAGCAGATTCCTGATGAGACGCTTCTTCTACACAGGACGAGCTGGCAGTTTAATGGCCAGGATATTTATACATATATATATATATTCCTTTTTTCGAGGGGTTAAAATCCAAGCCAAGGGTTCGGAGGGAGGAAGGAGGGAGATAAGAGAAAAACGGCGAGAAATTCAATGCAGATCAGGCTCAGGCAGCTAATTGAGGAAGAACGGGTTAGCGAGAGAGAGAGACAGGCAGACAGAAGAGAGGTGATGTTTTTCAAAAAACAAAATCAAGATTTAACCAGAGTAGAAAATCAGGAACAGAATTAAAACCAGCCAGCACAGAGTAACCTAAAAACTGAAAATCACTGGTCTATGCTGCAGAGGACGGTTCTATTGTAAGACACAGTGGAGGGGGGAGGGTGATTTGACTGAGATGGAAAAAGCGAGGAGATATGATCTGTATTGTAACCACACTGCCACATGGTCTATCCCAGAAAACCAGTAAATAATTGAGAGACTCATACAAAAAGGCACCTTTTTGACAGCCAGCTTCAGAGTGTGTGTGTGTCTATCACAATGCTTGCTCCTCTCTCTCTCTCTCTCCTCCGTCTTTCTATCTCTCCTTCCTCCCTTGAACTGATGAAGGTGTTGCACTCCAGTCAAAGAATTCTGAGTGCATTTCACTGGCCCTTGTAGGGGATGAGGCTGTTCGGCGCCTCCCCCCCCCAGCATTCCCTGATTGTTCACGACAGCCCCTTCACAAGGCATAAGTCTGGATGGGGGCATCTCCCGAAACGTCAGCTTCCTGCTCCCCTGATGCTGCCTGGTCTGTTGTGTTCCTCCAGCACCACACTGTGTCGTCTCTGACCCCAGCATCGGCAGTT
>NC_063374.1:5492379-5494068 GCF_021869965.1 Rhincodon typus | reverse complement strand
CACTATGGGACAATTTAGCACGGCCAATCCACCCTAACCTGCACATCTTTGCACTGTGGGAGGAAACCGGTGCACCCAAAGGAAACCCACGCAGACACAGTGGAGAATGTGCAAACTGCACACAGATAGTCGCCCTAGGGTGGAATCGAACCTGGGTCCCTGGCGCTGTGGGGGAGCAGTGATAACCACTGAGCCGCACTCGTGCCAATGTCGGGAGAGCTTTGCTCTATGAGCTGGCGCAACCTCTAGTCGTTGCCCCAGCTCTGGCCAAGCTCAGCGGGTGAGAGGGGCAAGCAGACAGGGGCTGTATAATTGCTTGTAAGCAGCCCACTGGGCCCCTTGAAGGGGCAAATATCTGTTCTGGCTCAAGGCCACAGAGGGCTGTGAAGGTTTAGTCAGTTAAAACAGAGATGGTTAGGTTCTTGATTGGTAGGGGGCTCAAGAGTCATGAGATAAAATGGAGTTGAGAAACATATTCATCCATGATTGAATGGCCAAGCAGACCCAAGGGGGACGAATGGCCTAATTCTGATGGCCTCAGGATCTGAGTTGTGCAGACACCATGCTCAAAGCGTCTGCCTGCCCTTAATTCACCCAATCTTACATTGCAGGCCGAACGTGTTCGCCCCCTTGTTTCTAAACTGGCCCTGATAGAGGGAGCGAAGGTTCCGACGTTGAGGTTGGGGAGGGGCATTAGGGAAGAGACAGTCTGCCATCCCCCAACCCCTTCCCCCTGACACACTTCGTGTGAACTGCCATCCTGCTAGAGAGCACGAGCAGACATGGGGACAGGGATTAGGTGGCACTGCTGAGAGAGCATTACTCTATATCTAACCCCGTGCTGCCCCTGTCCTGGGAGTGTTTGATGGGGGACACTGTAGAGGGAGCTTTACTCTGTATCTAACCCCGTGATGTCCCTGTCCTGGGGAGTGTTTGAAGGGGGACAGTGTAGGGAGATCTTTACTCTGTATCTAACCCCGTGCTGTCCCTGTCCTGGGAGTGTTTGATGGGGGACAGTGTAGAGGGAGCTTTACTCTGTATCTAACCCCGTGCTGTCCCTGTCCTGGGAGTGTTTGATGGGGGGACAGTGTAGAGGAAGCATTACTCTGTATCTAACCCCGTGCTGTCCCTGTCCTGGGAGTGTTTGATGAGGGACAGTGTCGATGGAAAGGACATATATAACAGCCTTGGATAGTAACTGAAGTAAAAGGTGGAATTATGTTACACACTACCACAACTCAAAGGGAGAAATTGGAACGATTTTCCAGTCCCTGCAGATGACTTAAATAAACCACCAACTGTGAGAAATCTGTCCTATTAATTGCGATCCTGAAATTCAGAGGGTTAAATAAAATACATGGCTGCATTTAGCCAAACTGGGCTCCTGCTCAAGATACTTGCCTGGTGCATGCTGTCAACTTCCATTTCTCTCCAACTCTAAGTTGGTGTCAACTAGATTGCAAGAGGGCAGCTTTAAAACAAAAGATCTGCTGATATTCTCCAAACTGCCAGCAGTGCACGACTGCACAAACTCACCACATATCAGGGTCAGAAGCATCTTCTGAAAGTGAAGAGTTACACTGCATTGTAAACAGAAGCCGTGTGCAATCCTTGGATAATAATGTGCTGAATAAACACTGACCCTGTACGGTTACACAGTGACCCTTACCCTGCTGAATAAACACTGAC
>NC_063374.1:5491025-5492369 GCF_021869965.1 Rhincodon typus | reverse complement strand
GAGTGACCCTTACCCTGCTGAATAAACACTGACCCTGTACGGTTACACAGTGACCCTTACCCTGCTGAATAAACACTGACCCTGTACGGTTACACAGCGAGTAACCCTTACCCTGCTGAACAAGTACTGCTTACAGGACAGTTGGTGAACTTTTCTTGAAACTTTAAAAATAAAATCTGCAGTTAAAATTCCAACGATGACCATGAATCCATTGTTGAATGTCAGAAAATAAATCCATCAGGTTCACTTATATATCCTTTCAGGAAGGGAATCTGCTGTCCTGAGCTGGTCTGGCCGATGCATGAGTGCAGACCCGCAGCAAAATGTTTAACTTTCAAACTGCTTTCTGAAACATGTCTCCCAATTTTCTCTGTTTAAGAGAGGTCAGAATGGGCAATAAATGCTGACCAGCCTGCCACACCCACACTCTCCTTTTGAAGAAAGAAATGGAATAAACAACATCACAGCAATTTTGTGGTCCCAAATTATTGGTGTCGCATGGTAATTATTGTTTCTGTCTGTCTCTTTTTTTTTGCCTTTCTATCTCCTTCATTTTGTAATGGTAAAATTACCTGAGCTGTCATGCCCTCAATGTTTCTGATTAGCTGTGATTACACTGTGATATTCTCGGAGTCTCATTGCTACTGGATTCATATGCAAATGAAGCATCTAACCTTGTGTTTCTCACTGGCCTTTGAGAACCGAGGAAGAACGGCATGTTTCAGATCATCGAAACCCTCCGTCCTCAATTGAAGTCAAGAAGCTCAAATCATCAGGGTCATTGATAAGGTGAATGGTAGGTGCCTTTTCCTGGGGGTGGGGGATTTTGAGACTAGGGGAGCACATTTTCAAGGTGAGACGTGAAAGATTATAAAGGACATGAGGGCCAACTTTGTTTTTACACTGAAGGTGCTTCGTGTGTGGAATGAGCTTCCAGAGGAAGTGGTGGATGTGGGTACAGTTACAATGTTTAAAAGACATTTGGATAAGTACATGAATAGGGAAAGGTTTTGGGGGAAAATGGGCCAGGAGCAGGCAGGTGGGACTGGTTTAGTTTGGGCTTATGGTCGGCACGGACTGGTTGGGCCGAAGGATCTGTTTCGTGCTCTATGACTGTGTGATTCTATGTGTGTGTGATTTTATGACTGCATGACCTGATGACTCCTTGAATTCAAGACTGTATGACTATACAACTGTATGACTGTATGAATCTATGACTGTACGACTCTGTGACTATATGACTCTGTGACTCTATGACTGTAGGATTCTGTCATTCTATGACTGTAGATCTCTGTCACTATGACTGTAGGATTCTGTCACTCTATGACTGTAGGACTCTGTCAC